>NC_090272.1:61072500-61672500 GCF_040414725.1 Anabrus simplex | reverse complement strand
CGATGTGTTAGTGCGACGTTAAACAACTAACAAAAATGAAGAAACTTTTACACCCACAGCAGGTAATCAGCGTTTATTTTGATGGTGCCCATAATAATAATAATAATAATAATAATAATAATAATAATAATAATAATAATAATAATAATAATAATAATAATAATAATAATAATAATAATAATTAATAATAATAATAATAATAATAATAATAATAATAATAATCACGGTAGAAGGATTTCAAGCCGAAGGAAGAATTATGAAGACTGGAAGAGCCTGGACAGAAGAACGCAAGGAGCAGGCCACATAACGCATGAAGGAGTATTAGACCCGGAGGAAAGAGGAGACTTCTGTGTATAATAGCAATTATGGCATGAAGTGTTAATATTCTTGCCTGAACCTCGCCTAATTGGTTCAAATCTGCGATCTTTTTACTGTACGTCGGAAAATTTTCGTCTCATCCGATAGGGAAACGGAAACCACATAAGGTGTCGTGTGGTCAGTACGAATCCTCTCGCCGTTATTCTTGGCTTTCCAGACCGTAACAATAATAATAATTAACAAGAAATGAGGTTGTAGCTTGATCCTAAGAGGCCAATTCGCTAGCAAAATAAATAAATAAATAAATAAATAAATAAATAAATAAATAAATAAATAAATAAATAAATAAATAAATAAATAAATAAATAAATAAATAAATAAATAAAATAAAATGATAAGAATAAGAAGTGTCCGCCTCTATAGTGTAGTGGTTAGTGCGATTAGCTGCCATCCCCGAAGGCCCGGTTCGATTCCCGGCTCTGCCACGAAATTTGAAAAGTGGTACGAGGGCTGGAACGGGGTCAACTCAGCCTCAGGAGGTCAACTAAGTAGAGGTGGGTTCAATTCCCACCTCAGCCAACCTCGAAGTGGTTTTACGTGGTTTCCCACTTCTCCTGCAGGCAAATGCCGGGATGGTACCTAACTTAAGGCCATGGCTGCTTTCTTCCCTCTTCCTTGTCTATGCCTTCCAAACTTCCCATCCTTCACCAAGGCCCCTGTTCAGCATAGCAGGTGAGACCGCCTGGGCGAGGTTCTGGTCATTCTCCCCAGTTGTACGCCCAAACCCAATGTCTCACGCTCCAGGACACTGCCCTAGAGGCGGTAGAGGTGGGATCCCTCCGTGAGTCCGAGGGATAAACCAACCCTGGAGAGTAAGCAGATTAAGAAGCAGAAGTAAAAGAATAAAAAATTGAGTGTGGTTATTTCTAGCCTGGTGCACGCGCTTGAAAGGTAGACCCTCCAGCGAGAGTAGGCGTGATTGCAGTGCGTAGGAAACTGCGTGTTGTTATGGTGAAGGATATTGTTGCGTGTGGCCTAGGCTTATGAGTTGCAGGCAAGTTGGGGATAACACGAACACCCAGTCCAAGGACCAAGGGAATTAATCGTTTAAGAATAAAATCCCCGACCTGGCCGGAATTCGAATCAAGGGCCGTCCGATCCGAAAGCCACTACGTTGACCATTCAGTCAAGAATCCGTAAATAATAATAATAATAATAATAATAATAATAATAATAATAATAATAATAATAATAATAATAATAATAATAATAAAAGTCAGTAATTAGGAATGCTAAATTGAGACACTACGAAACAGTAATACTTCCAGCAGCAGTGTTTAAATATCTTTTTAGAAGAATAAGAAAAACAAAAAAGAGAATCGTAAGGATCGCTGTTTCTTCCTAGTGGCTTTTCGTCGCACCGACACAGATAGGTCTTACGGCGACGATGGCATAGGAAAACGCTAGGAGTTGGAAGGATGTAGCCGTGGCTTTAATTAAGCTACAGCCCCAGCATTTGCCTGGTGTGAAAATGGGAAACCACTGAAAACCACCTTCAGGGCTGCCGACAGTGGGATTCGAACCCACTATCTACCGGATGCAAGCTCACAGCCACGCACCCCTAAAGGCACGACCAACTCGCCCAGTCAATATTGATCGAATGATCAGGAAAAAATAGGTGGTGCTTTCAGAAAACGAAGATTGATATTCTTCGGCCACCTGTACAAAATAGACCAAGATTAACAAAACAAATTTTTAACACTAATAATATAAAATAACCGAGAAAATTTAAAAAATAAAATAATTTAGGAATACGATATTTGCACAGAAGGCCAAAAAGAATTCAGCCAGTAAATGGACTGAGGAAAGGATTATAAAATTTCGGGAAGACAAGAAGAATAAAACAGTTTCATGTGGCTCCACGACGTCCTAATCAAATGAATAATAATAATAATAATAATAATAATAATAATAATAATAATAAAATCTCATGGTGCAGGAGCTCCGAAGGGGATTGGCCTACCAAGTGACCGCTGCTCAGCCCGAAGCCCCGAAAATTATGAGGTTTCATGTGGTCAGCACGAATCCTCTCGGCCGTTATTCTTGGCTTTCTAGACCGGAATAATAATAATATTATAATAATCATAATAATAATAATAATATGGCACTGACTCAGAAAATAGGTTACGGACATTGCGAGATATTGTCATTTCGGAGATATCCTTTTTTATGCACCGCTGTCTGGAAGTGTAATATTAATTACTCTATTAGACGTATTGTTGATAAGACGTTCTGTGTATGACAGCATTATGGCATGAAGTGTTAAGATTCTTGCCTGAACCTCGCCCACCGGGTTCAAATCTGCCATCGTTTTACTGTACGTCGGAAAATTTTCGTCTCATCCGATGGGGAAACGGAATCTAATTAGAGACACAAAGTTTCATTCCCATTACGACATTTGTATCCCCTAAATTCTGAGATTTTTACTCTAGCGTGGCAACACTGAACGAGGCGCTAGGAAATTGTTCAAACCGCGCACAAGTTGCTTTTAACGACAATTGTTTAGAGAAGTGCTCAATATGTAACGTCGTGGTTGCGGGGGCCGGCGCGTCAGCTGTCACGAAATGAAGCGAAGAGCGATAGATATGTCAGAGCTGGAAGCAGGCCTGGAGGTTTTGTTTATCGCTGAGCTGTCAACAGTCAGTTCGACAACCACTAACATATTACAACAAAGTTACCTACATGTTTAGATAAATGTTTGCCCATTCAACTGTACTTCAGTTGCTCCCCCGGCATCGTTTGGCCTATTCACCTGTTACAAATACACGTTCTAATAAATATCTTTCAAATACCAGGAATTCCAGCTAAATTTTAACAACATTTTACCGGTACCTGTTTTAGACTATCTTCGTACAGCATAGCAAGCACTTATTTCGTTACCATCACCATCAACCGCCTCTCCCCTTGTGCAGCTCCTGCTGGGTCGGGGCATTTGTGGCACTTCTCCACCTTCCTCTCTGGTTCCACCATTCCTCGCCCGTCATTTTGTCCCAGTACAGGCTCATTCTTCTTCTTCTTCTTCTTCTTCTTCTTCTTCTTGCACTTCTGTTTGTTGAATCGATCCGCCTTGTTATCTGTCTCCCTCTCGCTCTTTTGCCCTGGAACTGCAGATCCATCCTCTGTTTTTAGTATTCTTTGCTACTCCATTCTCTTTACATGTCCAAACTATCTTACTTTACTTCTATCAATTTTTTCATTTAGGTTTTCCATTTCGACATCCTTTTTCACATCTTTGTTTCTAAATCTGTCTTTCCTATCATACTCCTTAGGTATTCCATTCTCCTCCCTACCTGTCACCGTCCAGGTCTCAGCCATATACAGGTAAGACAATACTTAATACATTTTGTACATTATCTCTTGTGGCCGGTTGCCATTTCTTGATTGATGCAGTATTTTTGTGTCCGCCTCTTGGCACAGGCCAGAGCAAAGTGTAGCTTCCACTGAAGTCCCAGTCTCATCCATGGCTGTGACAATATGGAAGCTGCTGGGGGCATGAGTGGTGCTGAGTAATGCCATTTGGAGCACAACTAGTGTCTGAGTGTTATGACAGGTGTTGCTTATAAGATCAGTCGTGCTGCAGTAGCACCTTCTGGTCCAGTGAAGAAAGCAATGGCAAACTACCTCACTTCTCTTCTTGCCTAGTACACCTCATTTGGGCTCTGCCATTGGTTTTTGCGTTTTCCCTTTAACTGCATAGCCTTTGGTGGTGCTATTTGAGGATCCAACTAGCCTCTGGGCTGATGACCTGACAGACACATTATCTCTTTACACTCCCTTAGTACTTCCTTACTCCAGACAAAGTTTCGTATACTCTGGCAAAATGCATCCTCTGGCTAGTCTCCATGTCCAGCCTTCTATTCTGCATTAATTCACTCACTAGGTATTTGAAATTCTCAACAATTTCAAGGCTTTTACCACCAATTTTCACGATGCCATTCCCTCGTTTTTCTCCTCTCCATATCACCAATGGTCTTGCTTTCCTCTGCGTTGATTTTCATGCCGTACTTATCAATCTTCTTTAACATAATAATAAATCGAAATATATAATGCTTGTTTAGTAAATGCTAGAATAAATTTCGCATTCTTCTTCTGCTAGTACCACGTTTGCCACAGCCTGCGAGGGTCGCGGGTGCAAACTGTTATACACGCCGACATCGTACGACGTTTCGCATATGTGCATTTGGCTCTCTTTTACGGCCAGTGGTTGGTAGTATGGTATGTCGCGTTTGCTTTACGTCGCACCAACACAGATAGGTCTTATGGCGACGATGGGTTGAGTGGGAAAGAACTGACCGTGGCCTTAATTAAGGCGTCATCCTGGTGTAAAATTGGAAAACCACGGACAAAATAAACATCTTCAGTACTGCCGACAGTGGGGTTCAACCTACTATCTCCAGAATACAAGCTGATAGGTACGTGTGTATATGAAGAGGCTCAGGCTTTTGACATGCAATCTAGTGATTATAAATTACCACCATCTCTCCTTACAGTATTAACCAACATTCAAATGGTCATATTTCATTCCACCACTGAGACTCGAATCGGCCAACCACGGTGTCGGACCGCACAGACTTAAGGATCATATCCACCAGGTGGGCTAGCGGAAAGCCTTAACGATCATGGCCACCAGATGGGCTAGCGGAAAGCCTTAGCGATTATTGCCACCAGGTGGGCTAGCAGAAAGCCTTAACCATCATGGCCACCAGGTGGGCTAGCGGAAAGCCTTAACGATCATGGCCACCAGATGGGCTAGCGGAAAGCCTTAGCGATCATTGTCACCAGGTGGGCTAGCAGAAAGCCTTAACAATCATGTCCACCAGGTGGGCTAGCGGAAAGCCTTAACGACCATGGCCACCAAGTGGACTAGCGGAAAGCCTTAACGGTCATGGCCATCAGGTGGGCTAGCGGAAAGCCTTAACGATCATGGCCATCAGGTGGGCTAGTGGAAAGCCTTAGACCGCTTAACCCTAGACGTGCCCAAGTGATTTTCCCATTTCGTTATGCACTGCACATTTATATTTTAAACAAATTTAAACTCTTATATAGGGATTTAGGCATGCAGCACACCATATTACTCAGAAAACGTTATTTAACATGGTCATATAAGTATTAGATAATTTATTTACTTATTTGGAAAGTATAAGGCTATCAAACATTTGGAAATCTAAATAAGTTTTTGTTTTTCATATTTTTAAATTCGCCATTAATAATAAAACACTTATTTTTAAGAATAATTGTATAGAAAATACGCAAAATATCTTCTAGTTTTTAAAAATAATAAGTTTCAAAACGTAAATACAGAAAAAACGGAGAAGAATTAACAATTCCGAGCTGCACACAGTTCCGTCAGCCGGGCACTACTCGGAGCCATTCTCGGACAGGTCTCATAGGTCTCCAGAAGTGCTGCACCTCACAGTTACACTTCAAAAGAAGTAATGTAAAATATTAATAATCGGCCGAAATATAACTAAAGGAATTCACAGAAATGAACAGCAACAGCGAGCCAGCGCGAAGTTACATTGCAACTGTGGATGAAGAAAAAGCAGCTGAATTTATACCTACTCTGACCTCTACTGAGAAATGCCTGATAAAAGGCTAGTCCTCAATGTCTTTTTATTTTTTATTTAAATGATATTTTTTCGTGGCATCGACCTCTGCAGATCTTTAACCACTACTTTCACAATATGATAGGAACCTGCGTGTGAGTGTAATTCCGGAAGTGTAAAGTGTTAAATATGAGGAAAGGAACGTTAAAGACGACACAAACACCCAGTCCAGGGATATTATTCATTTACAATTAAAAACCCCTGAGCCAGCCGGGAATCGAACCCGGGTCCGCCGGGTGACAGGCATACGCGTTGCTCCCTACACCGCACCTTCAATGTCTTACTTGTTATTATAGCGTAAGTGGAAGATAAATGATGTTATAGCTGATTAAGTGAATGCATGCACTATGTGTCGCGCATGCCACGTTGGCATTCTACAAATATTATATTGCGTCGCAAGCGCGACGTTGGCAGTTCTAGGGTTAAGCTTTCATGGTGGAAGTCTCAACGAATACAGAATTAAGTACTCTTGGGCCTTGTAGGCTACGCTCAACCCCGGGATTTTGGCTGCCATTAATATATTACTCCAAACCTACACGTGAAAGTAAATGCCGACCACTGTTTCCGGCTACAAATTGGGGGCTACTGACACAATTCGACCACGACCTATAAGTCAAGAAATCGACACCTTTTATATTCATTCGCCGGACCCGTGGTGTAGGGGTAGCGTCCCTGCCTGGAGGATTTGTCGTGCTGGCCACACGACACCTCGTAATCTGCAGCCCGCTTGGAATATCTTGAAGGTAATTAAGAAAATTTTGTAAGAATATTGGAGCCTCATTGGCCCAGGTGGCAGCGCACCAGCTTGTCACCAGTGGGTTCCGTAGTTCACATCCCGGTCACTCCATGTGAGATTTGTGTTGGACAAAGCGGAGTTGGGACAGGTCCTTCTCTGGGTACTTCGGTTTTCTCTGTCATCTTTCATTCCAAAAACACTCTCCAATATCATTTCAATTCATCTGTCAATCATTAATCATTGCCTCAGAAGTGTGCGGCAGGCTTCGGCAGCCGGAACAATTCCTATCCTCGTCGCTAGATGGGGAGTGTAACAATTCCATTCCTCAATCGGTGGAATGACTGAAAACAGGCTGTGGATTTTCATGATTACGTTCTATTTCTTATAAGTAAAATATCGAAATAGGAGAAATATTGCCAACTACAGGGAGTATAATTTATGACTTCATAGCGGAGTACCGAGGCCTAGGAACGCAGAGAAGCGGTGACAGCTAGAGCAGTGCCCGCAATGACGAGCGAACGTCATCGTCTGAAAGAAGCTGCATCATCACGTCTATATAAACTAAACGAAACTGAACTCACCAGCTATATACGGTACATGATCAGAAAAAACGCAAAAGTAAATAAATAAATAAATAAATAAATAAATAAATAAATAAATAAATAAATAAATAAATAAATAAATAAATAAATAAAAATGAAGTTCGGATCCACGATACTGTCGTGAACAATATTCATTAGTCAATTGCAAAATCTTATTCTTGTAATGAAAACTATAGGCGGTATATTATGGACCGAATGAGTCCCGAATATGGTAAATCAATCATTATGTTACATTTCGTTCTGACGAATGTAAAATACCAGTTTCCTGAGCTACTTTTCTAAGTGACTTGCCTGTACACCTTCTAACCTTTCCTGTGTGAGAGCTATTTTCCTTGACTATT
Organism: Anabrus simplex; assembly: GCF_040414725.1. Lineage (NCBI taxonomy): Eukaryota > Metazoa > Arthropoda > Insecta > Orthoptera > Tettigoniidae > Anabrus > Anabrus simplex. The sequence goes on along the minus strand of NC_090272.1, from coordinate 61,664,837 downwards.
TCTTTTTATTAGTTACGGAACCAGTATTACGTCACTTGTGAAAGAGTTGTTGCACGAAACGTTTTGATGGTACTGTCGGACCAGGAAAATGTCTACGGAATTATCGAAGTCATCTTTTATCTGGTTTTTTCTTCTTGTGCAAATAACACTGGACTAAAACTATTCTCTGCCCTGTAGTGTACGATATTAACCTCATAACATCACTTAAAATTCCAATAGTTACTAGAGAACTGAGCGAGAGAGCTAAGTATCTGCTGCGTCAGCTGTCAACACTTCTTATCACGCCAAGCTTGACACAAGCCATACGGGGCCGGCTTGGGGATTCCCGCGGCCTCTGACAAGAAGTGCGAAGTCTTAAATTATACTCACTGTATAAAGTTGTGAAATAAAGTTCTGTGCTATTTGCTTTACGTCGCACCTACACAGATAGGTCTTATGGCGACGATGGGACAGGAAAGACCTAGGAGTGGGAAGGAAGCGGCCGTGGCCTTAATTAAGGTACAGCCTGGTGTGAAAATGGGAAACCACAAAAAAACATCTTCAGGGCTGCTGACAGTGGGGTTCGAACCCACTATCTTCCTGATGCAAGCTCACAGCTGAGAGACCCTAACCGCACGGCCAACTCGCCTGGTAACTAACTAAATAGATAAATAATAATAATAATAATAATAATAATAATAATAATAATAATTTATTTTTTATTTCGTGTCAGAGTGTTGAATAACTTAAAAATATAAATATGGTATTATATACAAATAAAACAAAATACATTTTATGTCACAAAACAAGCTTCACACAATGTCTGCCCAGAAATGGGCAACAGAAATTCCCTCTTCAGTGGCTTGAATCAAGTCTTGAAGTGTACAACGAACAAGGCTGGACTGACAGTCATAAAGGTGTTGGGTAGTTTGTTTCTCCCCACATTCACAGAGGTCTGACTGATCTTTCAGATAACCCCATTTTTTTTAGGTTATCCTTGGATTTACCTACTCCACTCCTCAAACGATTAAGTGCCTTCCAGGTTGTCCATTCCAAATGATGACCAGGGGGTGGAGATTCGGAAGGCAACATCCAGTCAAAAAGATGCTCCATTTTTGCTCGCCACATATCACAACGAGCTGTTCTTGTTGGTTTATCCAGAGCTTCGGAGACACTAAGGAAACATTTCCTGGACTTCAGTCTTCTAGGTGGAGGTCGATGTCCAAATAACGGGTGGTTGCTTGTGAGATCCACCTTCGACCTCTCTTGCCTTGCAAACACTTCTCGCCGAATGTCTGGAGGAGAAATACCAGCCAAGCAGTAGAGTTTGTCAGTGGGAGTAGGTTTCAGACACCCATTACATGTTTTTTAAGGGCTGCATCCACCCGCTTCGTATGGGCTGACCTGAACCATACAGGACACGCATACTCAGCTGCAGGGAAATTCAAAGCAAGAGCTGAGGTTCTTAACAAAGTTGGATGGGCTCCCCATTTGCTTGAGCCAAGTTTACGGAGGATATTATTTCGGGCTGAGACTTTCTGTCCAGAGTTAACACAGTGTTTCTTGTATGTTAAGGTCCGGTCTAAGGTGGCACCCAGGTACCTTGGTGTAAAACAATGCTTCAGTTGCTTACCCTCCCACGTCACGCACAGCTGTCTAGTAGCTTCTCGATTTCGAAGATGCACACACCTGGGTCTTGCAGTAGCCGGTTCTTCTGACAGCACACTGAAAGTTCCTTAAGTGCATTTGAGAGCTGCATTTCAGTGGTTTGAAAGTCGTCGCACTGGACAACTAAAGCCAGGTCATCGGCATAAATGAAGCTTCTCGTATAGGAAGGCCTTGGCTGGTCATTTGTGTAGATGTTAAAGAGGACTGGCGAGAGGACACTGCCCTGAGGAAGTCTATTCCGTTGATCCCTCCACCTACTGCACTTTCCTTGAAACTTAACAAAGAACCGGCGATTCTGCAGGAGAGTTTCAACAATCTTCATGAAACCATAGTCTCTGGTGAAGTTATAGAGCTTGGCGATCAAAGTTCTATGATGCACTGTGTCGTACGCTGCTGTAAGGTCCACGATTACCACTCCTGTGATTTTACGTCTTTCAAACCCATCCTCTATGTGCTGAGTTAAATTGAGCACATGTGAAGTGCAGTTCCTTCCGGATCTAAAGCCCGCCTGTTCTGGAATAAGATGTTGATCTACTTTAGATGTGAGGCACTCAAGTAGGATCCTCTCAAATATCTTGTATAGGTGACAAAGTAATGATATCTGCCTGTAGCTCTTAGGATCTAATGGATCCTTACCTGGTTTCGAAATAGCTATCACTCTAGACTTCCTCCACACCTTAGGTATCTGTTTACTCTGCAGGCAATTGTTTAGAAAATCAACAACCCACTTCCTTGCTCTGGAACCAAAATGTTTTATTTGTTCCACTCTCATACCATCCAGACCGGTAGCCTTGCCATTTTTGGATTTGTTTATGGCTTTCTCTAGTTCCTCTAGGGTGATATTATTAGTGAGGTCGCTAGACTCATCTATTTGCCGTTCTATTTTAACTCTATTCATATAACCCCTATTTTCCATTGAGCAAAAGTTGATGAACAATGGCATCTGGGGACAAATTGACGTGTACAGGGGCTTTTGTGAAGTCATTATTAAGCCTCTTCAAGAGTCGCCAGGCTTTCTGACTACTTTTAGACATGTCCAGCTCTTCAAGGGTAGATATCCAACGATTTCGTTTATTTTCCACTAACATTGTTGTCAACTATAGACCTTTCTGCACAGTCTGTTCGCCAAAGGGATTCGTCTCGAATAGATCAATGTATTCAGCCAGCAGAGCTGAGGAATGTTGATTGAGACCAGGAACATAATTAATTCGACAACCTGTGGGAATTGACTGTCTGGAGCTCTTGTTCACTGCATCTACAAACAGGTCGTAGTCAGTCATAGAAATACCTATATCAGATACAGCATCTTCCAGATATGCAGTGAACTTGTTCCAGTCTGCTTTCTTAAAATTATATCGCCTGCGGAAAGGCACGCTCATGGGACGTACCGCAGCAAATACCGGACACATAATGGGTCTGTACTGTGTGTGTGGTATAGGAGTACCGATGTTCTTTATACACTGCTGAGCAATTCCTTCGCTAACAAACATTAGATCAGGGTTATAACCTCGTTGCCAACGTCCGCTGTTAAAATAATAATAATAATAATAATAATAATAATAATAATAATAATAATAATAATTGTACCTGGCGGTACACCTCCACGCCGCTAATTCAAATATTGCGCCAGTTGAAACCTCTCTACAGGAGAAACTCTGAACTTTAAAATCTGTATTAAATCAAAGGTTTCACGGAAGATGTCACTACTATAAATTTGGTTATCTTGAAGTGTTCTGAACTGTGTCTATTTTGATTTGTGTTTGTTTGCTCTGTAGCAATAAGTGTGAACATTCTCTTCTAGATGGCACTACTTAAGAACTATAATTGTGCACCCTAGTGCGAAGTGAAGGAACTTTTTTTTTTTTTTTGAAGAAATTTGGTATTTATAAGTTTGTTCTTTGTTAAATTTCTTTCAGTCATTATTTGGGTTGGCAGTATAACCCTTCTCTTTCCGCTAGTTTTGAATTTGACCAATGAGTAATTTCTGTAATTAATTTTCTACCTATCCTAGATGTCTTCTTCAGTTTTGACTTGTAATCTTTAGCCGACCAATAAAAATTTATGGGCGGGTTGTTATCATTCATGAAAGGTCTCGAATGTTCCACGAGGGTATATAAACTGCTGATTTTCTTGTCTCGGGGCCACTTCTGTAACACCTTTCGCAGTGTGTAAACATATATAGCAGGGGGCGGGAAGTGCCTCTTTCTCCAAGCAGCGGTTCATCTACAAGGTAATGGCCTGTTAACATCTTCTTTTCTTGCTAGCTCAGCAGTTTTAACCCGCGGGGGAAGGTTCGAAACCTTTAATATGTAACCGACCTTTTAAAATGTAAATTCTTTTCTGTCTATCTATAAAGCACAAATCTGTAAAGCAGGGATAGAGAGTGCTTAACCCTCTTGAACTCCCCTTCATTTTGAATTTGAGGTGACTATGTTTTCGTAACCATTTTTCTCTTCCTTCTTAAAGTCTTAAACTTATTTGCCAACTAGTCACCTCCCTTGTATGGGATTAGCCCCTGTATAACTGGCCGAGTGCCACCTAGGTTTTAAGAAGTTTCATGTAGGAGTGCAAGCTACGCCTCCAGTCAATTTGTTTTTTGGGCCATTTAATTAACCCAGTGTTTGTTTTCTTCATGTGAAGGCCCTGTAGGTTGGGTACAAGATACCCCTGTTTCACGGTATGTGTGCCTTAAGGGCAGTTAGGAATAAAGGTTGTTGTAGCCTTTGACAGGCTGGTAAAATTGAGAGCGGGTCTGCTCTTTTCATCTTAACATTGTAATTAGGAGCAAATGCTTCTCGTATTTATGGGTTTTTCTGCCCTTTAGCTATTGTGGTGGTGAGCTGAGAGCTCAGAAATTAATCTTGGGGCTCTGTAAATTCTTAAATTGTTAACCTGCTACTTGGTACCTGTTATATCTTTGTTATTTGTTGTCATTTGTTGATTTTGAAAAGAAAATATAACCTTTGTTAAAGTTTTAAATTAACTTTAATTTCGTAAATTGAGACCTATTCCCGCCCGCACCTTCTTTCACCTCTAACTACCACGGATAACTCCGTAATAATAATAATAATAATAATAATAATAATAATAATAATAATAATAATAATAATAATAATAATAATAATAATAATAATAATAATTCAAATAATATAACACTATCCTCCACCACTATCCTCCACCACAATAACACGCAGTTACCTACAAATGGTAGATGCCGCCCACCCTCATCGGAGAGTCTGCCTTACAAGGGCTGCACTCCGCTAGAAATAACCATACGAAATTATATAATTCAAATAATGGTTATCAGAATGGGTATGGACAGTACCAGTATTTCAAAATGGAACTTGAGGGATTATGTCTCTACAGCTGAGTAGGAATTGGGTTCCACAGAGATCAGTCAGACAAGATACACCCCTGTTGCCTAAAGGATATCTCCAGAGATAAGGACGTTAATTCCTGTGGAAGTAGGCCATTGAATTCATTTCTATCCGTTTGTGAGATACGTCTCCTCTCTGCGCCTATTTCCGGTTGACGAATCAAAGGGAGGGCACCAGACATAGGTAAGCTGTCATCTCATTAAAGCCAGTGAAAGGCAAGTCCCTAATTAATGTGAATGAACTAATGAGGTATAAGGCTAAGTTCGAACAATAAGTCTACCTTCTCCAGATTAGATTTATTGACGTATCATGTTATGAATAAACAGCTTTCTTCCTTCCTTAGAATTTATGCTTTTAAAGAACAGCCTCTCTGTTGAGAGCGAGGATTTTCCAAGGATTTGACCTCTTAAATGGAAATAAGCGCCAAACAATACGTAGAGCTAAGAAGGAGTCGGAAAATGTCTTTATCGCCTTTGTTACTCAGTGCGTGCCAAGAGAGAAAATACCGAATTAAGAGGATATACATTATTTATTTAATGAAGGTGCAGATAATAAGATTCTAGTTTAACATGAATAATGCCCTGGCCAAATAGGATAACATTATTATTATCATCTATTACTATAGGAACGTGAAATTTAATACGTTAAATTGGAAGTTTGGGAGAAAGCAAAGCAAAGTTAGATGCAGTTTTCTCTGTTCAGTCGAGAGGTAGTGTGTTCCAGAAGGTAATCCAGAAGACTGTTCTCTGTAGTTCCCCATTTTAACACCAGGCAAATACCGAGCTCGATAGCTGCAGTCGCTTCAGTGCGGCCAGTATCCAGTAATCGGGAGATAGTGGGTTCGAGCCCCACTGTCGGCAGCCCTGAAGATGGTTTTCCGTGGTTTCCCATTTTCACACCAGGCAAATGCCGGGGCTGTACCTTAATTAAGGCCACGGCCGCTTCCTTCCCCTTCCTAGACCTTTCCTATCCCATCGTCGCCATAAGACCTATCTGTGTCAGTGCGACGTAAAGCAAAATAGCACACACAACACCAGGCAAATGATGACTGTGCTTTAACTAAGTAGGCTACACAGTCGCTTCCTTTCCAGTCCTAGAATTTTCCCGTCCCATTGTCGGTGATTAACTAGCCTACTTGTTTTAAACGTTAAACTACTAGCAAAATAAATCGTGTATTGAATGATCTAGACACTCATTCGAGTAATAGTGTTTCTTTTATAATCCAGATGACCTTAATTAACGGTACGTTGCTTCCTAGCTCTGTCCAATCGGATCGTCACCGTAAAACAATTTCTGAACCGGTGTGACGTAGAAACTAATGGTATTAAGTGAGGGGTCTAACTACAGTATGTATATGTCGAATTTTATGCAGATATTGCTTTTATTATTTTTATTTCAGGCAAGGTGGAGAGTTATTAGATATTCGTACGGTTTAATTTTTGTGCGTTTGTCATAGTATCACGCTAAATATACATGAGTGACTGCAACGAAAGTTGGCATTTCACTCGGAGATAATCTGGAAATAAAACTAAGCTAGAAATGTCTATGATCATTTCTTGCTAAGTACATAGAAGGGAGTTCATAGGGGTCTCGTCATCCTTTTTTGTACACATTGTACAAATTTCTATATACAAATTATAAAAAAAGCAAAGTCAACTCCGTACATGCCACGAAGGCCCTTGGAGGAGTGGAAGGTAAAGGCTTCCACCTTTGTTAACCCCGGCACGTGATGGGGTAGAGTGGTTAGCTCTACGTCCGGTCACCTTTGCCTCCAGGAATTAACCTGGTACTCATTTTTGGTGTAGGCTGAGTGAATCTCAGGGCCATCTGCACCTCCGGAACTGGAAATCTCGTTTCTGAAATTTTACGACTTCCTGACGGGGTTTCGAACCCACGTCCTTCCGGGTGAACCGAGCACACCTTTACCGCCTCGGCCAGGCAGCCCCTATATACAAACTGTGCACCAAAAATTAGAAGAATATGTATTTTGAACACTCATTGTCCGATTGATTTTGAGATAGGAGGAACCATTTACTGATATGTTTGAGGAAACCGTTCCTCATACTTTTAACTTTGAAATGTACAAATAATAATAATAATAATAATAATAATAATAATAATAATAATAATAATAATAATAATAATAATAATAATAAATTATGTGGCTATACTAAGTGTGGGTTTGTACCTCGTGGTTTTCCCACTCCACAGGAAAATCCTGGATAGTACCTTTACTCAAACTAACTGATGAACGTCGCTACTCCCCACTATTTATTAGAACAATTACAAGAATTACATTTCATGATGTAGGTGTAGCGTGCCTGCCTCTTACCAGAAGGCCCCGGGTTCGATTCCCGGCCAGGTCAGGGATTTTTACCTGGATCCGAGAGCTGGTTCGAGATCCACTCAGCCTACCCGATTACAATTGTGGAGCTATATGACGGTGAGATGGCGGTCCCAGTCTAGAAAACCAAGAATAACGGCAGAGAGGAATTGTAGTGCTGACCACACGACACCTCATAATCTGCACGCCTTCGGGTTGAGTAGCGGTCGCTTGGTAGTCCAAGGCCCTTCGGGGCTGTTGCGCCATGGGGTGTGGTTCTTTCCTTCAGCACCTCCACAAAATTCACGCTGGTAACATTCTATATTATTTTATAAAGAAGAATTCGTCGCTATTCGAGCAAAAGGTCACATCTCACACTGCTATTCCTATCCATTATATTCCTTAAGACTGGTCGCGCCTCTCAGCCACGTATGGATATGCCGTCCATCAGAAAAATTTTCGTTGTGTTCATTTTTGTATGGTAACGTTAAAGGAAAATGACCCTTAAGTACATTATACTGCAGGAGTGCGTAAATATTGTAAGTCAGGCAAACAAACATTCCTAGAGTGCTGTTCGGTAAGGTTCATTTTCCTTTACACGTACGCATAGGAAAACGAACAACGAATATAGTTCTGATGGACTAAATATCCATATGTGGCTGGGAGGCATGACAAGTCTTAAGGGAAATAATGGATAGGAAGAGCATTGGGATATATGAACTTCTGCCCGAACAGCGACGAATTATTTCTGCCTGAAAAAAAAGAAACATCACGCTAAAGTGTACAAATAATGTTCATAAAAACCACACAGTAACACATTAAATTAGATTTAAACGTGATTATCTCTGAGATGTTGAATTATTGCCAGGTAAATATTTCTTTATTGTGAAATTAGTAGCGTAGGTTTCGATTTTGGGAACTGCTGTTGATGTTTGCCCAGTGATCTTATGATCGTCTCCTGTTGTTTTCGAATTCTAGTGCAGGCGAAGAACAGATAGTTAATGTTCACACTTACGATATTTGTGTGTGTACAGTGTTGTTTTCTACTTACAACAGGACAACATACGTACTACCCCAATATTCCAAACTTCCTTTTGAGGTATTGCACCCGACAGGGGCATGATCCAAGGACCTCTGGTCAAAACTGGCCATCTAAATTGCAGATGCAATGCTATTTTGAGGAAAGAAATCTTGCAATCAATAAATATCAACATCATTGCGACAGATGAAATAAGTCTCTAAAATTTATTCTATAATTTTCCGTATTTGCGATCTATTGCACAACCTTTTTCTTTGTCCAGCGGTCAGCGAGCGGAAGAGTGAAGCCTGTGACGTCGTGGGTGGGGCTGTGCTGGTGGTTCACCAAGACGCAACTTAGGGGAATTTACCCCCACCTCATGTTCAAGAAAAGCGGGAGAGGCGAACTTTTTCGAAGCGAAATATGAGAGCTATCTTTAAATCAGCATGGCCAACTTGATTGTCTACTCTGTGAGAATTAATAAAATCTATATTCCGGCGTCGCTTTTTTCGATTTAAAAGAGATAGTTATAATTGGGACATTTATTTACGGACAGAGAAAGAATACTTCGTTATATCATCGTAGAAAAGTACTGGGAGCCATGTGGTTAGTGTTAAAACACCTCATTGACGCGGGGATTCACCCCAAGTAGTGGGGGAGCGAAGAAAAACTTTTATTAATTACAAGAGATCCTACGAACAATAATCGCACGCATGTGTCTCATTTACATCAGGTGGATACTGGTCACCTAATGGCCGCACTACTTGACCTCTAGTGGGCCGTGGATAGGTCATATGCATATTTTAAGTAGGGGGCGGGATAGCCTCCTTCTTGTTAAAAGGACTGCAGAGAGTGCAGCTTCTCAGTCGAAACTTTAAGCTCACGTAGGGCGAAGCTATGTTAGCCGTGCTCCACGTAATCCTTTGTTTAGTGATTTGAAACTTAAAAACTCAAAGGAAAGAGAGTAATTCGAGCGAATAGTACATCGTGTTAACGCACGCGATGCTAATAACTAAATATTAAAACTGTGTCCACTTGCGAACACTTGGTTCAACTTGTAAAATTATTATTACATCAAGATCGCGACGCGTAGTGGTAAATGAACAGTGGCTGAAAGGTACAAGTTAATTCGATATTGAATCGCGGACTACATTGTACGCCCGTAACGTAATACCCAGTACCAGTAATTTTTGGTTCGGGACTGAATTAATCAAAGATCGTGGCCGGACTTGCGCGGTGACGCAGTCGTGCGTATCATGGAATTAAATTTGTGACGTGTTCTGTGCCCAGGTAACTGCAAGTGTCGTCATCGATCGACGACCATGGAAGTTCATATCGGCTGTGAATTGGAGTTATCAGCAATCATCTTAGTGCTGATGGAGCAGTACTAAAACCCGACATGGACCACCCAAGCTGACGGAGATGTGATCAAGAATGGAGGATGAGTACTTTGTAATTATTTGGCGTGGCTGGAGGGGACGGGAATTCTTTGTCATAAAACTGTAGCTATAATGTTAGGGATTTAAACTTTATTAAAATGTAAATGTGCCAAATATGAGCACGTAGTTTTCTTTTTCTTGATAACAAGTATGAGTGACTTTAATTGTAAATATGAAATTTAATTTAATCATGGGAAATTTATTTGTGGGAGAAAAATCTTTTATTTATATAATTTGGAAGTACCGGTACATAGTTACTTATTGATTTATAAAACCAGTAGTTTAATAGATTTAAGAGTTGATAATGTAAGATAAGCTGGAGTTAATCCAGTGCAGTTAGTTTTGCATGTGTAGTGATAGTATTGTAAGTTAAGCTACGTGAGAAGTAACAAATTCACGCCCATGGGACTGAAACTCCAAATCCTCCACTGAAATATTTAGCTAGGGATTGTTTTAATTTGGGTCGATTTAATCAAATAGTATGATTTAATTATGAGTTAATTACCGTGTGATAACTTAATTGTGATTTAATTATGGATCAATTACCATGTGACAATTTAATTATGATTTGATTATGAGCTAATTACAGTGTGATAATTTAATTGTGAATCAGTGGATCAATTACCGTGTGACAATTTAATTATGATTCAATTATGAGTTAATCACTGTGTGACGATTTAATTTCGATCTAATTACCATGTGTGTGGCATAATTACCGCGTGTGTGGCATAATGGCTGCGTGTGCGTGATGTAGATGACGTAAGAAAGTCAGTGGACAGCTGAAGCCATTAATAATAATAATAATAATAATAATAATAGTAATAATAATAATACGAATATTAGTATTATAAACCGATGTGATGATGTTTGGAGGTAGGTGTGCCATGAGAAGCTAGAGATTCGGCAATGTACGAATACGTGTGGAATTGAGGTTTCTTTTATTTTTGAAGTCAGGACGATTTGAAGTTTGAACTCACGGTGTGAGGTGTTGTAATCACACAAATAGAGGATTATGAATGAGGAATTGACCTCAGTATTATAGTGTGCATTGCGGTAGTACGTATCATTAAAGGGACGGCTTGTTATGTCCGTAAGAAACGAGGTTACTGACGCCCACAGCAAGGGTGAGAGCCGGCCTTTTTGTGTGTGTCCGTCTCGAGTGAAAGAACTTTGGGCCGAGAGAAGCTGTGTCTGACTGAATATTGCTAGCGCGAACCATGTGGTTGGAATTATTTAACACGGCTGATTAGTGCATTTTGGTCATAAGCGACACGGCAGTTAATACTTAATACTTTGTTTTATTATTATTATTTATTTGAATTTAAATTAGCTAGGATTTTCAGCGCCACCTGCGACATTGGTGTCATCAGATCAGTCCTGGGCGTGTGCACCGACAGTGGTGGAATGAAGGATGTGTAACTCACCTGATTCTTGTAAATAAAATGTGTGACTATTTTATGATGTTTTTATGTAACATGTAGTGATTGTAATTAGCGTCGGTAATGGTTCCGTCCCATCGGCACGGTGAATTGTGTATTCAAGTGAGGGTTCGGTTCAAACCCGGGTGTTTGATCCTTGTATGTATCTTCACGTATTCCGTTGGGAAATAATTTGTGTGTTCTAGAGTAGGCGCCACTCAGACTTGTCGCATGAGTGTAGATTTTATGTGCCCAGTAATATGGGAGAGCTTCAATGTTTATGATAAATGTTTTTCCGTTCACGTTACGCCATGGCATACTCCATCTCGATAGACAGTACTCGGACCTATCCCACAACACCAGAGTTTATTAAACAATTCACAACGAAATGTAGAATAGATTATGTACCTCATTTGTATATATATGTTTCATTTCCTAATCATCAGGATTCAATAAACCGATGTGAATTATTTTAAACTTTAAAGGAATGTGTTCTCATTCTAGTTAGGTATGCCCCGTCTTCTCCTACCCTGTATGCCGCTAAGTTAATTTAAGTTATGTGCCCATTTGATTTAACCCGTTAACGACCCTGTATAATTTTCTCCGGAGCCCTGTAGGGTAGGGGGGGGGGTGTAGTATATACTTCGATTGCCTCTTGATATTAGTCCTTGTACGCCGACCCTATTTGGTGATATCATTGGGAAACCTACTCCAGTAGCCTTCAAATGCATTTATAGTGATTTACATTGCTGAACCTTTATTGGAAGTTATATAAAAGGGTAACCATTACTTATGAAACGACCCTCATATGTAAATCAAATACGTTTGGAGTACAGTATCTTCAACGAAAAATAATTCCTTGTTATATATGAACTAAATTGTGTTCTTATAGAACGCATTTTTCATTTACCAGTACCTTGTGAACACATACCAGTAGATTCAACGAAAAATTTATACACTAGGACAGCCACTGTATCCATTATCATCTCGTTTATATGAATGTAATATCGATGCAGCATCAAAAGGATCGTTGGAAGATGAGAATAATAGACTGGCGGAAAACATTTCCTGAACAATGACACAAAAGCTTGACAAAAACCATTGAGGTCATAGACTTTATTCTTTGAGATGTAGCATATTGTAAGTTTCTAATTACTCAGCCTGTTCTTTGTACACGACTCTGCTTTACTATCCTCTTTTTGCCTTCTAAAAACAGCTTTCGTTAGAGCTTATAACAGCATGTTCAGAAAATACGTGTAACCATTTTTATTTGTTATGGTACGAGTAATATGCTTTGTGTCTGATGCTCTGATGAAAAAGGAATTCATCAAGAGGAAAAGACATGAGATAATAATATTGAAAATCACGTGTAATTCACTTATCTAACATTTTGGATACACACAGTTTTTATTTTGTAGCGTGCCTGCGTCTTACCCGGAGGCTCCGGGTTCGGTTCCCGGCTAGGCCAGAGATTTTTGCCTTGTTCTAAGGACTGATTTGAGGTCCACTCAGCCCACGTGTTTTCAATTGAGGAGCTATCTGACGGTGAGATAGCGGCCCCGGTCTAGAAAGCCAAAAAATAACGGCCGAGAAGATTTGTCAGGCTGACTACACGACACTTGGTAATCTGCAGGCCTTCGGGCTGAGCAGTGGTAGCTTGGTAGGCCAAGGCCTTTCGGGACTGCTTCACCACGGGATTTGTTTTGGTTTGAGTTTTTCTTCTGAAGGATTCAATTAATTGGTTCCGTCTCGTAGCTCACATCTAGTTACCGAGGATCATGATACTCTTTCAGCCTAGTTGAAAATGATCTCTTTACTGCTCCATCTTGAGCTCTCCTCTAGGCAGCTGAATGGCGGAACTTTATATGCGCTAATGTGCTGTGGCACATTGGTAATTCTATCTTACAGGACAAAATGTTATGTTCTTCCTATGCGCTGTTTCATAAAGGAAACTGACAAATTCACCTGAAGTGGTAGCTAGTGTTTTTAATGTCGCATTAGCACATTAGAGGTTTTTGGGCTGGAATCGGGAAGTAAGCGACCGTGGCCTCAATTAGGGCACAACCCCAGCATTTGTCTGATGTGAAAATGGGAAACCACGGAAAACCATCTTCAAGCCTGTCGACGGTGGGATACGAACCCAGCCAGTTCTTGAATGCAAGTTCAGAGCTACGCGACCTTAACCGCACGGCTAACTCTCAAGGAAACAGCAGTGTCACTGCGTGCTGAAATTCTGGAGAGATGCTGTGACGTCACGCAGGGAAGCCTCACTTTATATGCTATCTGCACATGCGTGGCAATAAAAAACTCGTGCTACCAGACTGGCAGCCAGGACACTGCGTGTTGCTTTCCCCCTGCTCAATTAATATTACTCCTCATAGAGGCAACAATACTATTGGATTCTTCTAAATTTGAAGAGAATTCAAGTCATTTTACTGAGAGAAGAAAATATTGCTGCTTAGTTTTACAGCATGCTAGAGAAATGTAGATCAAAGACGGAGCTTTCAATTTTATATCATAGACTGGACTTCATGAACATTGAAGAAGCTGTACCGCTACTTCAGTTCATCCTGACCAGCAATGAACTGGACACGTAATTACCAGATTATTGAGAATATCTGCCACAACGTCCATGACAATTTCCGAGCCGAAAGTATGGTTTTTTTCTCTCACTAGAGTCAATACCTTTCTTCTAATCTCCATGTCACAGGAACGGATTGGTGTCCTTGCTATGATCTCAATTGGCAAATATATGGTTGCCAGTATCGAGGAGTTCAAATCTGAAGTTCTGTGGGTAAGAAACAACAATGGTGTATTAATTTCATTTCTCTTCAGTGAGTGAGTACTATACATTACGTATCGGTATATATTTTATGGGGTAATTTATTGTTAGCTCGACTTCTTGCTAAAGTTATAGAAAAAATACACTACAACAGTCAATAAGTTCGTGGACAGGCCCCTAAAGTGTAGGCAATACAGCATAAACCTATGTACGTAATACAGTCAATATGTTCGTGGACTGGGGCTACCAGTTCAAGGATCACATACAGTAGTATTTTGACCTGCGTTATCGCGTCCTTTTCCCGTCGTGGTGATCAAGGCGATTTCAACTTGAACATCTCAGAAGTTGAAATGTGCCTGTTGCTCAAACTACGATTTTCTCAACTTCCGTCGCTGAGGTTCCACTACCCTTCTCAACAGAAACGACCACAGTTCTGCTTATACTGTATGCTCGCAACTGCCTTTTGCTGTAACTAGCGAAGAACTGTCAGGGGAGCACCCTGTGGTGCAAACTCTCCGCTATATTGCACCACAGCGACATTAGACGGCCAGTCGACGAACTTAATGACCCTACTACAAATATAAATTTTTCCGTTATGGAAAAACATAGAATCGTGGATATGTGTTGGGACTTAGAACTCGAGATATTGAGTAGATATTCTTTGGTTGTTCCTCCCTTAGTAGCCTCTTACAACGTGCAGGGGATACAGCTAATAAATGCATCCTTTCACTCCATCCACAGGATAGATAAAGAGTTCCGATGAATGAAGATAAATAAATAAATAAATAAATAAATAAATAAATAAATAAATAAATAAATAAATAAATAAATAAATAAATAAATAAATAAATAAATAACTTTCTCTTTCTTCCGCAGTGTTCAGAATTTTAATTAATATTTTCCCCTTAAAATTATTTGTAATTCCCTTGTATACATCCTCTCTTTATAGGTCTAATACGCCCTACATCGACATCTCCCAAAAACAAAGGAAGTCTTTCCGTCCACCAAAATGGCGTCATTCTTCCATCCATATGACGTCCACTGGTTGCCTGGTTACGGTGTCAGTTTTTGTCGTCGTAAATTGCTTACGCTAATTCCAGATACATCCCGTGCCCAAAATCATATCCATATTAAAGTTTGAATTTTAGCACTAGCCTTTTCTGAAGGAGTGAAAACTCTTCAGATCATTTCAATGGAGATTTTATTAGCGGTTTTTCCTAAATCTTCAGTATATTACGAACCTCTACAAGCAAGGTGATTAGAGAACTACACTTTACGCTGTAGACACTGTGGACAGCCTATTTCTTAACTTACTCTAAAATAGATATGTTAGTTGAATATTTCTGTTCTTGAAATTCGGTGCACCGTTCGTTCACTATTAATGAGATTGAGATAACTAGAGTATATACTATTAAGGGCTGATAAGGGAACTCTAACGTAAGATTAGATGGAGAAAGGGGAAATCTCATTGTTTGAGGTAAAGACTTTCTAGAAGAATGTGCTGGGGAGTGTCAGATCGGGACGAAACGATTGCTTGAAGACATAAGATGGGGGCTCGTTGAAAAGAGGAAGACACCAGGCGTGACTAATGATGGTAGAAGGCTGAAAGTCTTATAATCCAGTACAGCCGTGTTGAACGTAATTCCAAAGTAATTGGATATCAAAAGAGCATACCAGATGTTCCGATCGTTCTACCGGGATATCCCAGGTAATTTTGTCTTGAGGGAACGGTGGCTCCGTTCCGGGTCATTTATTCCTGCGATTAAATCCTCGTCTTAATAGCGGTTGTTGATAAAAAGTTATATCCCTATTTCCTTCGCTAGTCTTCATTGCTGCCTGTTCTTCTTTTTCTTCTTCTGGCATACACCTGGATTTTGATTGGTAACTTACGGCCGGATGTTTTTCTCGAAATATTTCAAGTGATAAACTGCACCCGTTGACACATGAATCTTGTTATGATTATGATGGATGTTGATCTACATATTAAAAGAGCTTACTAAATACAGCTTTGGAAAATCTGTCCATCCATTCTACTGCACCGATTTGCTTCAGTGTTGCTTTATTATTTCCAGAATTACCTTCCAGTGAATCATCAGACATTGACAGGTCTCTCTATGTTCAGCCAACTTTGAGTAATCATAAAATCAAATAATTAAATGATTACTCCAATAATTGCAGATGAATGCTTACCCTAACCCGTAAAACATTCTGTACTTAGCAGTAATATTCTTATATATATATGGGTGATTTTCATCCTTAGTAATGTAATTTCATGCAGCCAAGATTGATTACTACCTGTCAAGCCAGTAACTATAGATACATTTCCTCTGATCACGGAAGAATACTGATGATGATGATGATGATGATGATGATTGTTGTTTAAAGGGGCCTAACATCGAGGTCATCGGCCCCTAATGGTACGAAATGAGACGAAATGGAATGACAAATTAAAAGTCTAAAATTCTCCACTAACCAGAATTCAAAGCGTGGGAACGAAGAATGAATGGATGGACATGAATTTAAAACAATCAGTGGATGCGACCCACATTGCTTTACATTCAAATAAACTGACGTAAAAGAAGAGGATTACTGACCAAGGGACTGCTGTTATACCATAACGCTGAAACGATTATGCTTGCAGTCTAAAGGGGGTCCAAAATCTAAGTTATCGGCCCCTCATAACGGTACTGATCGGTAGGAAAGTAGAACCATGGTATTTGTCCTGTTGCGGTACTAATCAAAAGTAGCAGAGACTTGCGGTATTCCACACATTATTGTACTACTCAGAGGTTATGAAATTCGACATATAATACAGACCTATGTTTTCTCACTTTGCGGCGCCATTTACAAGCAACGCAAACCTATGGTGTTCCTCACATAAGAGTACTAACCACAGGGACCTTCCCCTACCCCGTGGTGTTCCTCATATAGTGGGTAATTATCACTGGCATGGTAGCTATCATCTCATGGTCCTGCTCATATGGTGGTACTAATCACACGTACTGCAAAAGCCGACCGCACGTTGCTCCTGTGGCCTACTAATCACAAACCTATTTGGTACCTATTATAGTGGTACTACGCGCAAGTGAAAGCGACCTATGATGTTCTCCGCGTGGTGGCAGTGATCACAAGTAGTTTCATGGTTTCAAGACAATCATCCCTTGGTCGCCCCTTTTAGTCGCCTCTTACGACAGGCAGGGGATACCGAGGGTGTATTCTTCGTCGGCGACCCCCACCCACAGGGGTTTTGTATTTGTTCCACGAGAGCTATTTTATAAAAGGTATTCATGCACAAATTTGTCATCAGGTACTATAAATCACTTAACTTCCACCTTCCTCAAATTATTTCATTTTTTCAATTTTTTGTATCTTTGAAGCAATCATATCTTTGGTTCTAATTGAGGTACGGAGTTCGTTTTGGCCTAAAAACACTCAGTGGATCAAGTTCTTCCATTTTAGCTCTTAACTATTCAAATTGGTTCATTCTGAGCAAAGTTATGAGTGCACATTAAATTTGACGTCTCATTTCTTCAACATTTTTTCTCATTGAACCAATGATATATTTCGGTCTAATTGAGGTACGCAGTTCGTTTTGATCTAAAACCGCTCAGTGGATCAAGCGCTTTCTTTTGAGGTAATAACTACTTACATTGGTAGAATATGAGAATAGTTATGAGTACATTTGTCTCTATGACGAAGATCTTTGAAGGACTTTTTAATAGTTTGGCGCGTAGTGTTGTTCCAAGGAATGTTTAATTCAATTTGTTTGTGTAATGTATTTTCAAGTGTTTTGTTAACACAATATTACATTCTATTACCGGAGCAGATCATGTGCCTTATTTCATTAAATCGAAACTTTGCAAATACATCCGTGAGGATAGTAACGAACAATACCATACATTGTACATTGCGGGCGGAATCAGGGGGAAACTGCTAGTATATCTTAAGGAAGTTCTCTGTCTGGCAAAAAACCGCTGCTTCGAAACTAACGTATGAGCTCACAAGACAACCGTTCTATACAGAAGAACTGCGATTAAGAATATCTTTGCCTTCTACGACACAATACCAGGGTTTACATTAAGAACTGCAGGATAAACAAAGAAAATAAATGGAGAGAATTTGACCAAACAGACTGCATGATGGCGTCAGAGCGGAGGAATTCTGACTACGTACCACCACAACGCGCTTCTTATCAAGTGTTCATGAAACCATTGAAAAGGACTGGCATATCAAGTCGAGTTATCTGAATTATTTACAACGAATGCTGCGGAGTATTTTGGGTGCTTTAGTGATTATTGATATTATAGTTTTAATAATAATAATGCCTGCATCTGTAGTGTAGTGGTTAGTGTGATTAGCTGCCACCCCGGGAGGCCCGGGTTCGATTCCCAGCTCTACCACGAAATTTGAAAAGTGGTACGAGGGCTGGAACGGGGTCCACTCAGCCTCGGGAGGTCAACTGTGTAGAGGAGGGTTCGATTCCCACCTCAACCATCCTCGAAGTGGTTTTCCGTGGTTTCCCACTTCTCCTCCAGGCAAATGGCGAGATAGTACCTAACTTAAGACCACGGCCGCTTCCTTCCCTCTTGCTCGTCTAACCCTTCCAATTTTCCCATCCCCCTACAAGGCCCCTGTTCAGCACAGCAGGTGAGGCCACCTGGGCGAAGTACTGGTCCTCCTCCCCAGTTATATCCCCCGACCCAAAGTCTCACGCTCCAGGACACTGCCCTTGAGGCGGTAGAGGTGGGATCCCTCGCTGAATCCGAGGGTAAAACCACAGCTGGAGGATAAGCAGATTAAGAAAGAAGGAATAATAATAATAATAATAATAATAATAATAATAATAATAATAATACTAATAATAATAATAACAAACTATATATGAAAAGAGTTTACTAAAACAGCTTTGGCACACCCGTCCTTCCGTTCTGTTGGACTGATTTGCTTCATTTTGGTTTTATTCTCTCTGGAATTACTTGGCGGTGAATCGCGAGATATTGATAAGTCTCTCTACGTTCTACCAACTTTGAGGAGTCATAAAATCAAATCTTTAAATGATGACTCCAGTAATTGCAGGTGAAGACTTACCCTAACTCGCAATACATTATGTACTTAGAAGGTTGCTAAGCGACTAACACTTTCATTAATATTCTGATATATGCGAATTTTATTCTTGGTAATGTCACTAAATGCAGCTATTTTATATTACTATCTGTGAAGCCAGAGAGTATATACTTCCTCTGATGATGGAAGAATACTAGCTCTGCTAGATACTCTTAGATTCCCTGCCCTCCCCAAGATTCTCAATCTACTTAGCACATGACAGAACGTTTCTAATACCTTACGTGCTGCTAAGACAAAACAGTCTGCGTACGTTCAGACGGGAAGATATCAAATCGACTAGACTTCTGTATGACCATTGATAAAACGCAGGGACAATCCCTTGGAAAAGTGGGTGTCTACTTACACGAGCCAGTATTTAGCCACGGCTGATTGTATCTCGCGCAAGATCGTTTGAAAATGTTAAGATGCAGATACGGCCGAATGGTTGAAGGACAGATAATATTCTGTGGAATGAAGTGAAATAAACTACAATGCAGGTACTAAATGTTTATAAAACTATTGAAAAGGGCAGGCATGTCAAGACGAGTTACCTGACCTGTTTATAAGGAATTCTGCGGGGCGGTACGGGTCCACTAGTAATAATGATGGTTATACTTCCCACTAACTCCCTATGTGGATTTTACGCAGCGGAAAACCAACCGGTACTAGGATAACGTATATGGGAGGTTCTGTATGAGTTGCGCCGAGTAAAAGTTGCGCTGAGTAAAATTTGCGCCGTGGAGATTCCCCGCCGGGAGTAGAAATGGTTTGACAGCTGTCTTAAGCATCTGCTACCTGCGCTGCGCCGCAGATTTTTTTTCCAAGTTCAAGGAATGTCTCTGTGTGAATATCTGTAGTAGTGAGATTTTGAAATTAATATATAAAAATATTACTCACTCTATCTATTTTTTCGCTAGTTGTTTTAAATTCGAAGAAGAAAGCTCGAATTTTAAGATTGCCAGGAATGAACTTCATCTTGAGGGCAAAAGAAGAAAAAGAAGTTACGTGCAATTAGACCAAAGGATCTTGAGAGCAACGGAGGTCTATTTGGAAAGCGCAACTCGGCGGAATTCCCAAACAAGACCTCTAGTTCCTAGAATGATTAATGACCACGGCGCAAGTTTTACTGATTTTAACACGGCGCAACTTTTACTCGGCGCAACTCATACGACACCATATGGGCTTCCTCAAATACCACCGAACTTGAACACTACCGAACGCGCCAGCTTGGTTTCAGAAGGCCAGCGCTTTTACCGTTTGAGGCACTTCGCTGTCCACTTCTGTAGTGTAACGGTTAACACTATTAGCTATCCTCATTGGAGGCACGGATTCGATTCCGAATACTATACGACATTTAAGATCAGCAGGGGTGCTGGCATGTGGTTAAAGACGTACATGAAGCTTGCCTCGATTGGGGCGTGTTGAAAAAAAAAAGCTGCACGACCTCGAGGACACAAATTCACGTTCTTTTCCTCTTTATAGCAAGTTAACCTGACGCACAAGAGAAAGAGCAGGTGTCAATGAACGTCAGCACGTGTAACGTTACTGTTAATAATTTATGGGGATTTACTACAGTCAAAGCTATCAAGACTGTAATGAAATAGCCTGACGCCCGGCTGTGTCGGCAAACAGCCAAACGTTTCTGTGAAGCAATACTGTATACCCAAATAGAGAGCGAAATATCCGGTCGAGTATATTTATGTTCCGTCCATTCTGTCTGCATGAAATGAGTCCCTTCTCGTTTACCTGATTGCCGTAGAATCATACCACCACCACCACCACCACCACCACAACAACAACAACAACAACAGTTACGTGCAATGATGTATTTTCTCCCTTAATTGCGACTATCAGTGAAAAAAAAAATACTTTTTCCAAGTATTAGTGCAAAACAAACAAAGCAAATCCTATGACACTGCAGCTCAGAAGTATTAATTTTCACAATTTGTAGTGAATCTCTCAAGATCACCGGTGACATTTCCATATTTTCACAACTTTCACTTTACTTAAGTTTTGAAACTGTCATCACAATTTGTAAGATATATTCACCTCCAAAATGCTCAAAATAGTATCACCGTCAATAATTTTGCAACTGTGTTTTCATCTCCAGTCTCCTGTTTGGGGCAACATTATTCCCTCATTGCTTGTTAGGACTAGCGGGGGCTGGGAACAGGGAGGGAGGGGAGGGACTTTGGTCAGTGGCAATGTTGACCGATGGCCTCGCAGGGAACACAAGTTTAAATCCCAGTAAATGTTTCGCAGCGTATAATGTATACAGGTACAATATTATACACACTAGCCATCGGTGCATTGTAAATCATAGATTGAAATTCTCCGTGGGATAAATATTAACCCAACACAGGACTAGTTAGAGGAGAGGTCTGAGCTAGCCACTAGCACGTGTGTATATGTAACTTGGTTATTACCCACACAAACAAACAAACAAACAGACAAACATCGCTTAGTTACCTGCAAACTAACCAAATTATCCTAGCAATTACTAGTGATTGCTTTCTGGTTGACCACTTGAGATAGCCCAGTGGTTAGCTGTGACTTGGGACTTGACCAATAGCGTACAGGTCTACAAGCAGAGGCATCTCGGTCCCTCTACTGGTTAGTTGATGATGTTAACGGACACACCTGACCGATCACAGAGCGAATTACGATAAAGGCTGCTACCAATTATTGTGTTCTGCTGCACGTAGCTTGTCCGGACTGTGTGTTCTACACCTGAACATGCTCATCACTCCAACTTCATCATGCATTTTACAACAGCTGAACACTGAATGTAACGCCGACCAAGACCATGTTTTCTAACCTCAACACTCCACGTCACGGACGAAACAAGACTGAAGTACAGAGACAATAGAGGCGTCGACATGGAAAAGGTAGTAAGTAAAAATCCACAGTTCTAGCCCTTCAGAAAAGCAACTCAGTGTTGAAAACATCCTAGGGATATGAGTAACAAATTTTAGGTAAACAAAATAAATAACATATGAGAATATATTCTTCATTTCGTCGCTGTTCGGGCAAACGATCATATCTCACAACGATCTTCGTATCCATGGCTAAATGGTTAGCGTGCTGGCCTTTGGTCACAGGGGTCCCGGGTTCGATTCTCGGCAGGGTTGGGAATTTTAAACATCATTGGTTAATTTCTCTGGTATGGGGGCTGGGTTTATGTGTCGTCTTCATCATCATTATTTCATTCTCATCACGAAGCGAAGGTCGCCTACGGGAGTCAAATAAACAGATCTGCACCTGGCAAACCGAACATGTCCTTGGACACTCCCGACACTAAAAGCCGTACGCCATTTTCATTATTTTCCTTAAGACTGGTCACGCCTCCCAGCCGCATATGGACGTTTAGTCCACCAGAACAATATTCGTTGTGTTCATTTTCTTATGCTTACGTGTAAGGGAAAATAAACCTTACGGTAATGCACTTTAGGAATATATGTTTGCACGACTTACTCCTACAGTATGTATACCACTACGAGCGCTAATGTGAGTCAATGCAGAGTTTCACTTAAGCCCTTATAACTAAATTCGGTGTCCGGCTCGTTGTCTGAATGGTCAGCATACTGGACTTCGGTTCAGAGGTTCGATCCCCGGCCGGGTCGGTGATTTTATCCTTCATTGGTTAATTCCAGTAGCCCGGGGGCTGGGTTTTTGTGTTGTCCTTAACATCCCCGCAACTCACACACCACATATAACACTATCCACCACCACAATAACACACAGTTACCTAGACATTGCAGATGCCACCCACCCTCATCGGAGGGTATGCCTTACAAGGGCTACACTCGGCTAGAAATAGCCACACGCAATTAATATTAACTACATCCGGTGTGGACATTTTTCAAAAAGATAAAGTAAATGCCTGAGGGTAATGAAGCAAGGAACACATTACATAAATAATTATGTAGATAAATTAATTTGGACCGAGCTCGACAGCTGCAGTCGCTTAAGTGCGGCCAGTATCCAGTATTCGGGAGATAGTAGGTTCGAACCCCACTGTCGGCAGCCCTGAAAATGGTTTTCCGTGGTTTCCCATTTTCATACCAGGCAAATGCTGGGGCTGTACCTTAATTAAGGCCACTGCCGCTTCCTTCCACTTCCTAGCCCTTCCCTGTCCCATCGTCGCCATAAGACCTGTCTGTGTCGGTGCGACGTAAAGCAAATAGCAATAATAATAATAATAATAATAATAATAATAATAATAATAATAATTTGGTTAGTGTTTGAATCAAAAAGGAAACGGATAAAGAAACAAGCGATTTTTGGGCGGTTTTTTCGGAACTGCATTTAGCAGGAAGTGATTATAGAAATGTATTTTTTAGTTTGATAGAACTATCCAAGACTCAGAATTTGAAATCTTTCCGGGTGCTTTAGCCCTTCAACTTTCGGTAAATTGCTGCCTGTTTCTTGATGCTGATGCTTGTTGTTTTAAGGGGGGAGACCCAGCTTAACAAAGGAAAAAAAGTAGCTTAATATTCATTCGATTGTTAAATATGCTACAATTGTTGTTGATAATTGCTGCACCGGGCGAGTTGGGCGTGCGCGTAGAGGCGCGCGGCTGTGAGCTTGTATCCGGGAGATAGTAGGTTCGAATCCCACTATCGGCAGCCCTGAAAATGGTTTTCCGTGGTTTCCCGTTTTCACACCAAGCAAATGCTGGGGCTGTACCTTAATTAAGGCGACGACCGCTTCCTTACAACTCCTAGGCCTTTCCTATCCCATCGTCGCCATAAGACCTATCTGTGTCGGTGCGACGTAAAGCCCCTAGCAAAAAAAAAATTACTGCACATATCCCAGTGTTGGCATGCTTCCTGGCAACCAGAACCAACTTCAATAATGTCAGAATGTTAATAATTTTAATATTTTAAAATAAAATATTCAAAATTTCCCGCTTTTTAACAATATACCACTTTTTCCCTTATAAATTCCAAGTTTATAAGAATTTTCGTACTTTTGGTTTTTTAAAGTGTATATCAAAACTCCAGCTACAAAATGAACCTCACTCATTAACATAGACTGTGATTTGGATTTTTTGTCGCGTTTTTATTCCGAGCACCAGAAAATATTAATAGTTTTTTAAAATAAAAATGTTATATAAAATCGAATTTAAATCCTATTGATCTGAACGAGGTAAAGATTGTAGTACAACATTATGGGAGGAAACTCTGAAAAAATCATAATTATCCGTGAATCAGTAAGAGGGTTATGAAGGAAACCGTGATATATTGTTAAAAAGGCGGGAAATGTTGAACATTTTATTTGAAAATGTTATAATTAGATTTTTGACATTATTGAAGTTGCTTCTGATTGCTCTTAAGCATGCTAATCCTGGGGTATGTGCAGCATTTGTCAACAACGTTTGTAGCATATATAATAATCGAATGAATATTGGCCTATTTTCCCCGTGTTGAGCTAGGTCTCCCCCTTAAGGGGCCTAACATCGAAGGTCATCAGTCCAATTCGATAAATTGAGAACACTGCTTAATTTTACGTTTTCTTGTAATATAGATACCCCCTACTTAGCCTGCTAAGGAATGTGTTCAACATTTTAAAAAGATCGATATTTAGATTCTTCCTGGAAAACGTAGTATTGTATTGTATTTATTGTATTTATTCATGAACATAACAGGCGTTCAGCCCCAAATACATGTTCACAATAAAATAATCCAACCTAAGCCACCACGTTCACAACAATAAACAGACATAGTTAATATACCTAAAATAAATAAAAGGACACCATAGTTTATAAACACAAAAATAAAACAAAAGGAAAAGAACACCATATAATAACCTACCGTCCGGCCAAGTCATCACCCATGATGGAAAGAAGGCCACCCTCCCATTGATGACTCGACCGGCCCTTCCCGTGGAGACCTCCTGAAGGCCCCAAGATCTAACCAGATGACAATTTTTCCTTCTCACCATTCCACTCCTAATCGTACTCCTTGGACATGACGTGAAGTCCGTCGGATACTCCGGATATGTGGCCCCCTCAGATAGGGTCACCCAGTAGCCATCCTCAGTGTCTTCATGTCATGTCCAGCATAGGTATTTTGGTCTTGGGCCCTTCCCACCCCGACTTCTTACGGGTGAGTCCATCTCACCCTTTCCCCATTTTCCTTGCCATTTACACCATCATTTCTCCATACTTCTCCCTCATCGCCTTTCAACATACAGGAAAACGTAGTAAATGCTCATGGCAATGGCATGGAAAAGTTAGTATGTCAACTGGCAGTGTAGATTAGTCTCTACGACTGACGCAAGATGGAAGCTGTATTAAGTCTGCGAGGTTTGGCATGGAGAAGGTTGTGAGGCAGCCCTTGCCTGTGGTGGAATCAGGTATCATCTTTGCCATTTGTTGACAAACAACTGCGTGTAAACCTTGTTTATAACGCTATTGTCCGACTCGTTGGCTGAATTGTTAGCGTACTGGCCTTTGGTTCAGAGGGTCCCGGGTTCGATTCCCGGCCGGGTCGGGGATTTTAACCTTAATTGGTTAATTCCAGTGGCCCAGGGGGGTGCTGGGTGTTTGTGATGTCCCCAACATCCCTGCAACTCTCACACCACACACAACACTACCCCCCACCACAATAACACGCAGTTACCTATACATGGCAGATGCCGTCCAACCTCATCGGAGGGTCTGCCTTACAAGGGCTGCAATCGGCTAGTAATAGCCACACGAAATTTAAATAACGCTATTATAGTTAATCATAGTGATATTTCATTTGACAGAATGCCTCCGAATCCTATTCCATTCAAAATGGTAAGTCGTAATTGCCAGCATCTTAATATGACGTTCATACTAGTTCTAGTGTTCATAAATAGGTTCTAAGTGTTCCGAACAATGGTTGTGGAAAATGATACAGAAATAATCTGAAAGGCTAAATATTTTCGACCGTTTAATGTAAACATGATGACGAATTCGACATGCAAAGCAAGAGATATTTAAATACTCAGCGCCTTAATATTAGTACTGTGAGCTGGATTAGGATTTCAAGTGCTGAATTTGCCTCGGTTAAGATGAGTTCAACGAGTTAGAACCGCAGAAGAAGCGCAACATACTCAACAACATAAAGTGCTTACGACCACTGCGAAGAAGATCTATCATCAGCGAACCGAAAACAGAAGGACTTATTGGCTATGCTGAGTTTTTGGATAAAAAAATATAATGCATTTTATCGTGAAAATTGCGCTTGAAACATACTTGCTTCAAAACGTGAGAAAAAATAGTTTTTCTTCTGGTGTAAAATTCACTTTTTACGACTTATTACCCTTCCCACGTCAATGCCTCAATTATACATAAAGGCCTCTACTCAAACACCTATATTACGCAGTAAATATTTGTATGGTTTCAGTATCCTCGTAAGTAGATTCAATTGAAATTTACATGCATTCGATGTTGCTT
Source organism: Anabrus simplex (assembly GCF_040414725.1). NCBI lineage: Eukaryota > Metazoa > Arthropoda > Insecta > Orthoptera > Tettigoniidae > Anabrus > Anabrus simplex. Next base: position 61,638,301 of record NC_090272.1, on the reverse strand, counting down.
GGTCCAAGCTATTTGTGATTTTGAAGGCGACTGGAATCAGATACCGAGAACGAAGAATTACCTACAATGTGTAAGAAGAAAGAAAGAAAGAAAATCAGTCTGCAGTGGTAAGAATCGAAGGCTTTGAAAAAATCATCAATCCAGAAAGGAGTGAGGCAAGGCTGCTCTTTTCTCCCCCGTTCTTTTAAATATTTATATAGAACAGGCGGTAATGGAAATCAAAGGGGAAATTTGAAAGGGAATTACAATCCAAGGAGAGGAAATCAAAACCCTGAGATTTGCCGATGATATTGCTATTTTATCTCAGACTGCAGAAGATCTGGAGAAATTGCTGAATGGTATGGACAGAACCTTGGGAAGGAGTGCAAGATTAAAATAAGCCCAGAACAAAAGTAGTGGAGTGCAGTGTCGAAGGAAGTCAGGTGGTGCAGGAAATATTAGATTAGGAAATGAAGTCTTAAAGGAAGCTATTTTCTGCTAGTTGCTTTACGTCGCACCGACACAGATATGTCTTATGGCGACGATGGGACAGGGAAGGGCTAGGAGTGGGAAGGAAGCGGCCGTGGCCTTAATTAAGGTACAGCCCCAGCATTTTCCTGGTGTGAAAATGGGAACCATTTTCAGGGCTGCCGACAGTGGGGTTCGAACCTACTGTCTCCCGAGTACTGGATACTGGCCGCACTTAAGCGACTGCAGCGATCGAGCTCGGTCTTAAAGGAAGCAGATGAAGATTGTTACTTGGGTAGTAAAATAATTAACGATGGCAGAATTAAGGAGGACATGAAATACAGACTATCACAAGCAAGGAAAGCCTTCCTTAAGAAAAGAAATATGCCCACTTGGAACATTTATATAGGAATTAGTAATATGTTCTTGAAGACTCGTCAGGAGCGTGGCACTGTACGGACGTGAACCATGGACGATATCTAGCTCAGAAAGGAAGACTATAGAAGTTTTTGTTTTTGAAATGTGATGTTATAGAAGTATCCTGAAGGTGAAATGGATAGATCGAATTACGAATGAAGAGATATTGAATCGAATTGGTGAGAGGAGATCGATTTGGATAAATTTGATGAGGACTTACTCAATTAATTTTTGTGGGAGGTGTAGATGTTAAGAACGATAAGGGTGGACCAAGGTATAAATATTACAAGCAGATTACAGCAGAAGTAGGATGTAATAGTAACGTAGAAATGAAAAGATTAACACAGGATAGGGTGTCATAAACGACTGCATCAAATCAATCTATGGACTGATAACTCAAAGGACAATATTTTCTCCACCCATTCTTTGGGTCAGAGCAATATAATACATCCACAGCATCCCCTGCTTGTCATGAGAAGTGAGTAATAGGGGGATCAGGGGCTCTCAACTTGGGAGTACGTGTTGACGACCACAGTTTCCCTGGCTGAGTCTACCTCTGCTTCCACTTTCCTTTTTCCTACCGACCTTCCTTCACCACCATTTCAACTTCATTAACGCCTCATATTAGGTTGGCGTCAGGAAGGGCATCCAGTCATAAAATCTGCCATATCATTTCATCTCACCTAATCCCCAACCACGTATCAGGAAACGCGATTAAGAGAAATCACTCTGGTGATTAAAAGCCTGGTGGGTAACGAGTTGGATGGAATTGGATTTGGCCTATGTATTGGAACTGTTGCGGCATTTGCCTGGAAATGAAAACGGGAAACTACAGCAACTTATTCTCAGAACAGCTGACAGCGGGGTCGAACCCTACAGTGGCGTCTTCTCAGGGTGCGTAAGTTGTGTATCAACGCCCAAAGAAAATCGAAAGAAAAATAATAGGTTACTTTATTTGTTTAAAAGTAATGTTACATTATAGCGTGTTTTTCCTTCATTATCTTTCGTTGTTTCGCTCCATATATTGTACTTATTTTCAGTAGCGTCTGGAACCATCTGCCAGGCCGCTACGGAAGGCGCAGGTTCTTTTCCCAACGACTCAGCAGCTTCACTCCCTGGAATCGCTCGTGCTCGCATACGCTGTCGGTACACTTGCCTCATGCCTGCTAAATCTGACCAAGGCGTTGTTTCAGTATCCAATGCTTTTCGTTTTCGAGTTCCGTGCGTAAGTGTTTTACTGCTTACGCAATCAAGTCGGAGGTTTACATATTTTAAAATAGGTAGACAAATCATAGTAAAAAAATATTATTAAGTTTTCATCACATTATTACAGTGAAAAAAATTGATAGACAGTGGCTGACCATGCCCAGCCATTTTCAGCGCTGCCGGTGGTGGTTTTCTGTACTTTAGTTTTGAATTAATTTATTATTACAGTATATAAAATTGTACAATGGTGAAGTGAATGAAATGGCCAAATTACGTATTTTACCTTTGAAGGAAAATCGTAATTCTCTGCAGACTTTGTGTCTTTCTATTACATTAATTCGTTTCGCGATCTGAATAATATGGCAAAAGAAACTGAGGGGGAGGGGTAGGGGCAGGTATGTGGGTTTATATTTAATCTATTTAATTTAACCTATAATAATAATAATAATAATAATAATAATAATAATAATAATAATAATAATAATAATAATAATAATAATAATAATAATAATAATAATAATAATATTCATAATTCACCATGTTGTTTACATATTTACAGGACTCTGTTTCATATATACATAACTCATCTAATAACATTATTACTTGAGAAATATTAATCTTGTAACTAAACCACATATATTACAGAAGTATTATTATTATTATTATTATTATTATTATTATTATTATTAATAACATATTAATACTTAAAATAAATTGAACTTGTAACTATCTCTTACACACATTAAATAAATTATTATTATTATTATTATTATTATTATTATTATTATTATTATTATTATTATTATTATTATTATTATTATTATTATTATACAAAATCACACCAACCTCAACAGAGTCGAGTAGATATCAGTAAAATACCACGTAAGGTGAAACCTTGTGTGTGGTAATTTAGAATATTAATTACATAGAGGGAAATATATTTTAAAATGATGCCTAAAGTACGAATATGGGTATGAGTGAATGACGGATATGATCAACAGCACATGGTGGAGCATAGAATAGAAATTGGATATGGTGACGTGATATTCTCATTTAGTTATTTCTTCCATAACAGTTTTATTATCCCTGACAAAGGATTTAAGACACTTCAGACTCATTTTCTGACTTAATGAAATAGTTTGTAAAGAACCGGAAAGGACATTAAAGAATTTTGGAATGTAATAATAATAATAATAATAATAATAATAATAATAATAATAATAATAATAATAATAATAAGACCGTGCGAGTTGGCGGTGGGGTTAGGAGCGCGCAGCTGTGAGCTCGAATCCGGGAGATAGTGGGTTCGAATCCCACTGTCGGCAGCCCTGAAGGTGGTTTTCCGAGGTTTCCCATTTTCATACCAGGCAAATGCTGGGGCTGTATCTTAATTAGGGCTACGATCGCTTCCTTCCTATTCCTAAGCCTTTCCTGTTCCATCGTCGCCATAGACCTGTCTGTGCCAGTGCGACGTAAAGCAAATAGGCAAAAAAAATGGCCTCGGCTGCCTGGTTGCAGACCTTTGGAAATGGTGCCATCTAGTATTATTTTGACATTAAGGTAGCGCTGCTATCTAGCGACAGAAGCGAAATTCAACTGGATGGTCTCTTGAGTTAATTTTACCGGGCGACACAGCGTGCTCTACCAGAAATCTTTTAAAATATCAACAACAATTGCACGGAGTGCCAACATTTCTTATCGGATTCGAACTCGTCAACTGGGGATCGTGAGATGGACAATTTACCACGTCCTTCATAAAATCCTTAAAGTACTGCTGTCGAAAACACACGGAATTCCGCGAGTATTAGCGGATTTTCTTTCTTTGCTATGGGGTTTATATCACATTAACCTGACAAGTCCAACGTCGACGATGGAATAGGGCATGACTAAAACTAGGAATTATGCGACCGTGGCCTTAATTTACGAAGTGTGATAGTGGGAAACAACGGAAAATCATCATATGGAATGCATGCAGAACATCTGGGTTTGAACACACCATCTCCCGAATTTATGCCACCAAGCGCGCAACCAACTCGTTCAGTAGTAATGTGTTCTAGTACTTCGTGAACATTCTTCTTCATGTTGATACGACTATAAATCCATTTCCTTGGTTGAGAACACGTGAGTTCATAAACAGAAAAAGAACAGTAGAAAGGACTGCAAAAGGTATTTATCATTCCTTGAGCAAGTTCATGAGGGAAATAGGGGAAACCCCCACTTTGTAATGTCACGCGGTAGCCAACATTCTGGTCATTTATTTCCCATTGTTCAGCAGCAAGCTTTGGATAGATGACGTACTGCGCTCCCGCGGTGAGAAATATGAAGTATACCAACCTCGAAAGGAGGAAAGTACCTCCATATTCTCCACTCGGACGACTGCCAACAAACTTCTTAAATGGCTAGCGAGGCCCCACTTAGAGAAAGTACCGGTTTAGTAACTTAATTCGACGGCAGACGTCTTTATCCTTCCTTCTCTTTCTACCCTCCCTTTACTCCTTTAGTATCTACCCCTCCTAGGTCAAGCTCCTTCTTTCTTTATCTCGCTTTGTCTCTCTTCGCAGTTCACCTTTAACACACAACTTTTTCGACAGGTAACTCTACAGACCACCTGGAAAATGACACAAGATGATAAAAATCTGTTCCCAAGGAGATATTTCATTTAATTTCTGCAGCAACTTTCTTGTTGTTGTTGTTGTTACTTTTTCACCGCCACTGTGGTTCAGGGTGGCACACGAAAAGTCACCCCATATTATAATGTTGAAAACCTTTCGTAGCAGCCAAATTAGGGGTCACCATACCATGAAAAACGTAAAATTGAGCAATATCCTCAATTTTGCCGAAAGTAGAAGAGCTAAAGTAGGGGTCACCATACTATGAAAAACGTAAAATTAAGCATTATTCCCAATTGTGCCGAAAGTAGAAGAGACAAAGTAGGGTCACCATACTATGAAAAACGTAAAATTAAGCAATATCCTCAATTGTGCCGAAAGTAGAAGAGCTAAAGAGCCAGGAAGGATTTTAAATTGTAAGTCTTAGATAGCTCTATTAAAAAAATCGTAAATCACTTCCGGTCAAAATGCAGTTCCGGAAAAATAGCCTAAAATCTCTTGTTTCTTTACTCGTTTTCTTTTTTATTCAAATCCTAGCCAAATTAACTTGTTTACGTAATTCTTTCCGTAATGCAGTCCTTAGTTCAAAACCCTCAGGCGTCTTTTGATTTTTGAAAAATGTCCACACCGAATGTAGTTATAAAGTCTTAAGTCTGCATTGACTCAAATTATCGCTCATAACGCAAAACCCCATGGCACCACAGCCCTTTAAGGACCTTGGCGTACCAAGCGACCGCTGCTCAGTCCAAAGGCCTGCAGATTACGAGGTGTCGTGTGGTCAGCACGACGAATCCTCTCGGCCGTTCTTCTTGGCTTTCGAGACCGGGGCCGCCATCTCACCGTCAGATAGCTCCTCAATTCTAATCACATAGGCTGAGTGGACCTCGAACCAGCCCTCAGGTCCAGGTAAAAATCCCTGACCTGGCCGGGAATCGAACCCGGGGCCTCCGGGTAAGAGGCAGGCACGCTACCCCTACACCACGGGGCCGGCAATTAGAGCTCATAGTGGTATAAAAAAAGCAAACTGCTAATCTAATCGACCGGATAACGATCATTAAGAAAAATATTGTAATTTTTAGGAATAAATAAAGAATATATGTTCATACTTTATTATATTTTATTTACCTAAAATTCGTAGCTCATATCTCCACGATGTTTTCAAATTTGGCTAGAACTGTGGAATTTTTTGCCGCTACTGTGGTTCAGAGGCAACTACAGGGTGGCTCGCAAAACGTTACCCCAATTTTTATACATTGAGATTATTTTGGACAAGATGGATTTAGGATTGATACAAATGTAATCGCAACAGCATGGGGAATTTCTGTAACGGATTATATTTTCCATATGTCTGTAATTCTGCCTCGCGACTTCTTGAAGGCCCACCATTACACACTGGCGGTGTCTCTAGAAAGCAAATCTTCATAAATAATATAACGTAACTCCACAATGATTATTCTGAGAGCCTGAGTTGCACCATATTTTCGGGTTTTCTGTTTACATACCTGGTTTTTCCCCGGGGTAAGTGATAGGTCATTTATTATTTTTTATTTTCGCAATAACCTATTAAAGTCAATGCTCCCTACCTTTTGACACTAACAAGATATGTCATTTCGTCATAATACTGAAGAAACAGCTTAATTTTACTTCCATGTAAAAAACTGACCTCGGTAAGACCAAATAAGTTCAGTTATCTGGTGAATATTCTGAATATTGTTAATAAAAGTAGCTTCAACCAGATAAGTTCGTATGTCTTGCTTGTAGTCTAATTTCTGTTGTTCTTGTGGACGTGAACTTTATTTACTTGTAAATGAATTGTTGGAAGTGAATTTACACAGGTGCTGTTGTTAAAGAGAAATATTAAGTCTTACCAGCTAACAAATGTGAGTTACCTGCTCCACATCAGAAAATAATTCCCGATTATTAACGGAGAAATCACTTTCATTAACGATCTAGAGCAGATACTTCATTCATATGTCGAATTAAGCAAAATCAAACACAAAAACTTAATTTGAAAGCCGTTTCATATTTCGTATTCTTTAAAAACTTAGAAATGCTTCCCAACCTTGATTTTTCGACTTATGATGAGTGATGAGTGAAAATAGAAAATGACGGAAAACCATCTTCACGGCTGCCGACAGTGTGGTTCGAACCAAATATCTCTCGAATACAAGCTCACAGTTGCGCGCTCTCAACCGCAGGCCAACTCGCTAAGTAATCATAATAACAACGATAATAACAGTCAGTCATTCGTAGATTTTAAAAAGCCTCTGACTCTGTTTATAGAGAAACCTTCATTTTTTTTAGAATTTGCTTTACGTCGCACCGGCACAGATACATTTTATGTTGACGATGGGATGGGATAGGCCTAGGAGTGAGAAGGAAGCGACCGTGGCCTTCATTATTTGGCTGGTGTGAAAATGGGAAACCACGCAAAACCACTTCAGGGCTGCCGACAGTGGGGTTCGAAGCCACTATCTCCCGAATGCAAGCTGTTAGCTACGTTACCCCAGACGTGCAGCCACTTGCTCGATGAAACCTTAAATAAACGGATTCGTAAACTTGGAGGTAAATAAAAATTGGCGTACTTAATACGTGAAACCCTTTCAGACACACTATCAATAGTAAAATGTATGGGAGAGATGTCAAAGCCTTACAAGATAAATGCAGGTGCAAGGCAAGGTTATGGTGATTTCGTATTGTTTAAAAACGTAGAAATGCTTCCCAACCTTGATTTTTCGACTAATGATGAGTGATATTTTCTTCGAGGAAAGCCCAAAGGAAAAAATTCATACTTCAACTGTATCGTAGAGAAAAACGTAAGAATTTTAAAAGAAAAATGAAATGAACAAAAAATATTGCCATTAACTTTCGGCTGAAAATGAAGAGGTTTTGAAATATATTGTCTTGCATTTGCAGATATTTTCACAATTCGAAAAATCTAACAAATGCAGCAATACAGATCTAACTCTTGGAAGAAATAGCCAACAAAAGAGGTTTGAGAATGTCTGTAGAAAAAGTCAAATTTATTACAAACAAAATACTGCTCAACATTTTGTAACACTAGAAAATGACGAAATTCAAATATTTGAGGGATAATAATTCAAGAAAACAGTTCATAAATGTTTCCTGTAGAAGAATGTGGAAAGAGCGTATGATATTACTGAGAATTTTTACAAGACAATAGAGCTTATCTAAAAGCCTTAAAAACCGAGCTTGATAACTGCAGTCGCTTACGTGCGGCCAGTATCCAGTATTCGGGAGATAGTAGGTTCGAACCCCACTGTTGGCAGCCCTGAAAATTTTCCCATTTTCACACCAGGCAAATGCTGGGGCTGTACCTTAATTAAGGCCACGGCCGCTTCCTTTCCATTCCTAGCCCTTCCGTGTCCCATTGTCGCCATAAGACCTATCTGTGTCGGTGCGACGTAAAGCAACTAGCAAAAAAAAGGCTTAAAACAAGGCTGTACTGAATCCAGAGTGTCAATACGTAAGCAAATGGACTGAAGGCTCAAAGAATGTAGAGGGATCAACGGGCAAGACCTGAGAGATCAATCCAGATGAGCCTGGGCAGACACACTACAGTCTTTCAAGCTGAAATGATAGCTATCGCATGTCTTAAAGAAAATCTGAAAATTAACTATAGCAATAAGAACATTAAGACAGTAGAGGCAGTCCGGATAATATCCAGAATTGTCTGGTATTGCCACTCACTTCTCTATTCTCTACGTACACACATGATGAACGAGTGTTAGAAAGAAAGGAGGAGGAAGCGTAAAAGCCTGCGTAACAGAAAGAAGAAGGAGAAGACATCCAAATTATCGCTCACTTTTTTCTTTTAGCTAACATTTAGGTCCTTGCTGTCATACTTACATAGTGTACTTTACAGGATTCTACTAGTGTCTCTTCCTGTTACATTCAGCTCTTATTGTTTCTTTTTCTTACTTCTTGACACTGCTGTCACTGCTGTGCCAAAACCGCGAATGTGACAATGATCTTCCCGTCCGTTATTTCTCTTAAGGCACATATTGATATGCAGTCCATCAGAACAGTTTTCATCGAGTTCATTTTCCTATGCGCGTGGTGTAAAGGATTTTTTTTTTTTTTTTGCTAGTTGCTTTACGTCGCACCGACACAGATAGGTCTTATGGCGACGATGGGATAGGAAAGGCCTAGGAGTTGGAAAGAAGTGGCCGTGGCCTTACTTAAGGTACAGCCCCAGCATCTGCCTGGTGTGAAAATTGGAAACCACGGAAAACCATCTTCAGGGCTGCCGACAGTAGGATTCGAACCCACTATCTCCTGGATGCAAGCTCACAGCCGCGCGTCCCTAACCGCACGGCCAACTCGCCCGGTAGGGCCGAATTCATAGACAGCACTTTTACATAAGTGGAACCCTTAAGTAATAAGGGATCACTTATAGTATGTATTCCCTTATAAGAATTTACATTTCATAGACAGCACTTACAGAGCACACCCATTGATACAGTAAGTATTCACTGGAAATGTTGGGAATGCTGTATATTATTTCCATGCTTCCTGGACCGTGTAGTTCTGGCTACCGAATAGTGGGATTATGTATTGTGTTTTGTTTATCTAAGGACATTGCAGAATATCAGAAGGATAACAATACAGCGAGCTGAGACGGCACATGCAAGAACTTGTGTCGAAGTACATGCACATAATATAGAACAAGCACACCGATGCAGTTTCTCAGCAGAATATGAATGACTTGGGAAAAACTTGTTGTGGATAATGCAAACTACGAAAATACCCAGAGTTTAATTTTCTTAATATAATATGTTATGTTATCCAGGTACTCGAACCTATGCAAATATTCCTCCAAATGTAAAATACGTAGCCTTACAACGCTTTTAATGATTTGACAAATATATCCACAGCGCTTGCGTTGTAATAGGCCTAATTACTTCCCCAATAAAATGGAATACGTTTTGATGTGCGATGCCATGATTTCAGAAATTTCTGATCTAATCCGACAAACGACAGGTTGACTAATATGATATAATTAACACAAACCAACCCTAAAATACATGACGGTAGCAGCAGGTTCATTTTTCTGAGAAGTCAAAATTTTTCTTTACTAATCTATTGGTCTACTGTCTTGATAACTTTTCAACTTGTAACACGCTTCCAATTAATTAGGCAAAATAATAATAATAATAATAATAATAATAATAATAATAATAATAATAATAATAATAATAATAATAATAATAATAATTTGAAATTAAGAGGTTGCACAAAATCTTAGAACTATATAGCTGCCTCTGTGGATCAGCGGTAGAGTGTCGGCCTCCGGATCCCAAGATAGCGGGTTCAAACCCGGCAGAGGTAGTCGGATTTTTGAAGGGCGGAAAAAAGTCCATTCGACACTCCATGTCGTACGATGTCGGCATGTAAAAGATCTCTGGTGACACATTTGGTGTTTACCCGACAAAATTCATTAAAATCTCAGCCATAGACGCCCAAGAGAGTTTCGGTTTACTCGGCCTGCCATCTAGTGGGGGCCTAGAGTAAAACGGAACGTCGAAATTGACGAGCAGACAGCCAGATGGCGTCAAATTGAAATGTCTGCACACGGTAGCTGAGGCCATACGATGATTATTATTATTATTATTATTTAGAACTATATCTTCATTAATGGTGAAATAATGAGTCCTCTAGAGGTTACGTTCATTCTCCCAATCAAGGGAACAACAATATTCATAACTGTCACTTTACAAAAACGAAACCTTCTTTAAATTGTTGGTCACATTACATTTCGACAGGATTTTCCATCTCTACTGTGTGCACGGAAAGCATTCTGTGGACGAAATGCAACATATTCAGCAAAATTATTATCCTCCATCTTGCTGCAACATAAGTGAGTCACTTAAGTGTATGTAGGAGGTCCACTTATAGCAATAAGTGGAACACATAAGTAGGTAGTATGAAGTGAAACCTGATCTGTAAGGGACACTTATATATAAGTGCTGTATATGAATTCGAAAATGAAAGAGATTCTAGACCAAATAAATTTAACGTTTGTTGTCCAACCCTTATCCCGTTTCTCTACGGGGTCAGGTATGAGGTTTTACGACCGGATACCCTTTCTGTCGTCAACCTCATCATAGGAGTTAATGACGTGATATGTGACAGTAGGAAGGAAGACCCGGGCGAGTTGCCATGTGGTTAGAAGCGCGCAGCTGAGAGCTAGCATCTACGAGATAGTGCGTTCAAACCCCACTGTCGACAATCGTGGTTTTCTGTGGTTTCCCATTTTTTTCACTAGGTAAATGCTGTCCCTTAAATGAAACTACGGTTGCTTCCTTCCCACTTCTAGCTCTACCCTGACAAATCGTCGCCATAAGACCTAACTGTGTCGGAGCGACATAAAGCAAGCTGTCAAAATAAAACTAATGTAATAATAATAATTAATAATTAATAATAATAATGATAATAATAATAATAATAATAATAATAATAATAATAATAATAATAATAATAAGAAGAAGAAGAAGAAGAAGAAGAAGAAGAAGAAAACATTCGGTAGTAATATGAAACAATGCGCACTAGTTCCTGTCCATTATTGTGCCGAATTTCAGGAATTGCGATATTTGACTTTCAGGCTGTCCACTCTTTTATATCCTCCTGCTGTAACTTGCTGACTTGTTAAATTCATGTATAATCAAATTTCAAAGAGGCGTGTTTCTCTTTGTTATACTTTCAGTTTATTTAGTTATAAAAAATTTAATTAATTAGCCTACTTACTTAATTGCTTATTTTATACTGCTTCTTATTTATTATCATTTCTATTTTTACACTAATATATATATATTTGTATAACAGTTAAATTCATACTCAACCGTAACTCAAACATATTAATTTTAGTAATTTTTTGTTTAGTGAGGTAGAAATAATGTAGTTATTAATTATTTACTCAATAATTAGTTATTGTATATTATCAATTCACATTTTGTTATGTATAATCATTTTAAATTGTTTAGTAGTTGAGACACAATATTCATGTTCATTTATATATAAAAGTTATTTAAATAGTTTTATTAACATGTGCATATACAGCGTGTATCATAATTGAATGGTATTTTTCAGAAAACGGTCAAGCGTCAAGGTTGACAATTTTGAGAAAAGAAAACAAATTGTTTGACATCAGACTAAATGTTTTGGAAGTAGTTTTATATACTTTTTGTTGAAAGTAGTTTATATTTTAATAATTAATAATTAAGGAAAATGCGAGTAATTTTCTTCTTTTTTAACTTTGGTGTATAACTGAAAAGATTTCCCCTTAACTGACTTCTGTAACAAAGAAGTGATGCAAATATATTTTTATGGCGTAATTCACAAATGTTAAAGCCGTATTTGTGGAAAAATAAAAATAAGATATTTATAATTAGGTTTAGACTACTGTATATTGCCAGATTAAGAACCATTGCCTTCTCCATTTACTCTTGGATTGCGAATGTTATTAAGTTTGTAAGGCCTTTCGTTTACCACTACTAGTTTCCTTTTAGTTAGCAGTCCGTCTTCTCAACTTTCAGACGATTCGCTACGGTATGCGTCTATTGTAATCGTTACAAAAATACTGCGCTAACCACCAAACACCTTTTAAACCAGTTGGTGACAAAATTATGAACATGATAATTCCAGAAGCACAACAGGTGACAATAAAAACAGCTGAACAGCTGACTGTATTCAGAGAAGCGGTGCCAACCGACAAGGTGCGGCATAAAATGACTAAATGTACCCGCATTTACAGCAGAAAATAGCCAAGCTATGTCACTTGACTGGTTTCTTAACTGACCACCAAATTCAACGTAATGCCCGTCAATTATAGGAGGGTATTTTTTTTGACCGGTTTCTGCACTACAATGTGCATACACCCTAATAAAAATAATACATTCCGCCATTAACTCATATTTCTTCCTTTTCTTGTGGCACTTGACTGGTTTATGAAATAATCGATTTAATCTGTAGTGCAAACTGAAACAGCTTTAAGTACACGATACTAGAAGCAAAACTGTCTCAGTAAACGTGGGTCCGAAAAAGACCCGTTTGCGAGATAATTTAGAATTTACGGTTACCAGCCACCACTGAATTGATTGTGTGTAAACGTCATCGTACTTAGGAAAAGGTTCCAATACAAAATTAAGAAAAGTTATTAGATACTTCCGTAGAAGTTCAGTTGTTTTTAATGAACAAGGAAACAGTCGTAAGTTAGTATGTTATTCACATGCTGTGTATGAGTCTCCACATCAGTGACGTGGAGCGTGAGACTTTGAGTCGAGGATACAACTGGGGAGGAGGACCATTACCTCGCCGAAGTGGTCTCACCTGCTATGATGAGGGTCCTTGTGCGGGTATGGGAAGATTGGAAAGGAAGCGGCCGTGGCGTTAATTTAGATACCATCCCGGCATTTGCCAGGATGAGAAGTGGGAAACCACGGAAAACTACTTCGAGGATCTCTGAGGTGGGAATTGAACACCTCTCTACTCAGTTAACTTCTCGAGACTGAGTGGACCCCGTTCCAGTTCTCTTACTACTTTTTCAAATTCGTGGCAGAATCGGGAATCGAACCCGGACCTCCAGGGGTGGCAGCTAATCATGCTAATCACTGCACCACTGAGGCGGACACGGGGAATTTAATAATGTCCGTAATTCAGAGGTTCCCGCTAGGAGAGTTTTCACAGTATTTCGATCTTATGCTTAGTTTCGGAAATGAGAGTCCGATTGTGAACACTTCATTACAACAGAGTTCGAATTCATGTAGCCTGATTTTATAAATATTGTCACTTTAAGACTAGGAAGTTTATGCAGCGATTGAGGAATTACTGCTGTGCGCAGTGTCAACTAAAGGAAGTCGCAGCGCGCACACTGAACATCTGTACACAAATGCTCCCCTCTGATTTAAATGCCACGTCGTATCGGGCTACTCTTTGAACTGCCACCACCGAAGTTCCATTCTGGCAGAGTTTAAAGGGGCACTGACAGGGTAAATATTAGCCGGTAAAAGGGTAAAGTAGCTTTTCGTATTCTTTGAGCAGTCTTGCCTGCCTTTCATAGGCCACCCATAATTACCACGTGCCTGCAAGGCAAGGCCCTGCCGCTGCTCGCGGCATACAGCCAAAGCCGGTGTAATATGTCTGGATACAAAACTCGAGGAGAAAATATTGGCTAGACAAAGGCAGGCAATGTTTTAAGCCAGACACAAAACAAAAGACCTCACTACCAACATACAATGCCACGACTTTAAAACCAAGATTATTTTCTGCACTTTTTAATTCCTCGCGAAGCTTTACGCTTTCACAAACTGAAACCATCTCGGTTCCTTTTTTATTTCGGTCCTTTTTTATACTCATTCTTTCTTTCGTTATTTTCCACTTGGTCAAGTCCATCTAAAAAAAAAGAACGGGACTCTTTGCAAGAACTTTTTCATTCATTCATCCGACTTTAAGGAGACCCAAATGCCAAAGGCAAAAGATCCACAGACTTTTATTATATCTTTTGTATGTTTTAGAGGTTCTATGTGTTCTCTTTTAAGATTTCCTTTTCTAGACCAATTTTATATTATGGGAGTGTATTTAAAGTTTAGCAAGAAGACTGGCGTCTACCGGAATTATGCTTTTAAAATCTTACGACCATTTGGAGGACAGAATTTTATAAAGATTCTAGGTTGTTGAGAGGTTGTAATAATCCACGTAATACAAAGATAATTTATATTCTTACAGAAATAAGCCTCCTCGTTGGGTCGTTATAAAAAGCTTTCCTTCTTTCCACATATTCAAATTTAAGGGTTTTGCAAGGGATTTGCTTACACAGGGTGATGAATGAGCATTTGTAGACTCTACTTTAAAATACTGAAAATAAATTTAATATAGAAAACACTAAAATCATTAAGTGCAAAACATTAGTGTCGGAATTCATTCTCACTCTGTTTCTCTTCGGCCATTAAAAGTTGTTTTTTTTTTTTTGCTAGGGGCTTTACGTCGCGCCGACACAGATAGGTCTTATGGCGACGATGGGATAGGAAAGGCCTAGGAGTGGGAAGGAAGCGGCCGTGGCCTTAATTAAGGTACAGCCCCAGCATTTGCCTGGTGTGAAAATGGGAAACCACGGAAAACCATTTTCAGGGCTGCCGATAGTGGGATTCGAACCTACTATCTCCCGGATGCAAGCTCACAGCCGCGCGCCTCTACGCGCACGGCCAACTCGCCCGGTCATTAAAAGTTTAAGTGCTACTTTAAATGCTTTAATATTAATAATGCAGACGAATATTTGTACATCTTATGGATCTTTCGATACAGTGGAACATTTACTGCTCGACTGTGTCATGTAAGAAAGGACAAGATTCGATCTTCAGTGTCACGTAAACGCGTTGTGTTCCTCCACCTCCCCTCTACACGTTTAGCCAATAGCAGCGCCTTCAATAATTGTTACTCCGCAAAGTGATGAAAGCGTTGCCACTATTTTCTTTCCAGCCCTCATATTTATTTAACATTTGTATCCAATCTAGTGCCAATCCACGTGTTTTTCTCCTAAATAAATTGTTTCAACATAACTCCAAGATTACTGAATTAATCCTGACAATCACTGATCTGTCTGTCGGTTACAAATTAATAATAGTACTTTAAGGTATATTGTATTTGGAGAAGACCTACGGTAAGCCAGGAGTATCACTTCAATTAAACTTCCTTTATTGAGTATTATACGAGGGTAATCCAGAAACTTTCTCTATTTTAATAAAAGACAATATAATTACATGAAAATTTCATTGGCACTGGATACAGCAACGTTTCGACATAAACCAGAATTGAGACTCTTGTCATATCGTGGGATCAACTCTTGTATGCCGGTGACGTAGAAGTCTGCCGCTTGGGAATGGAACCAGCGTGTGAAATTCGTCTTCAGCTCTTCGTCCGTGTGAAAATGCTGGCAGGAGGACTGGAATTCCTTGAGATGTAAAAAGAAATATATATATGAAAATAAATGGGAGGAATATCGGGACTGTACGTTGAGTAATCAAACACCTGTTAGCTGAACTCCTACAGAACACTTGCTGAGCGTCTATCCGTACGTGGGCGAGTATTACCATGGATCAAAACTACACCTGCTCTGAGCGTTTCACGCCTCTTCTTTTGAAAGGCCCATCGCAATTTCTGTATAAACTTTATCGCAGACCGAACCTCGCAAGTGGCGGGAGAAAGAATACGAGCAACTGCTGCTGCGCTGCTGACACCAGGCGGGACTTGGTATATGATTGCTAAGTCATAGATATGTCACGCATATTCGTTTTTTACGGCTAAATACGTTTACTTTACTAGAAAATGAATAGGGAAACTTAACTTACGAATGGCCTACGTATAACTTATATCCTTATCTACTTAATGCCTCGAAAATTTCCCTCCAGACTTTCTCTGGTTTTGATGTTGCATATTAAATTGAGTTTTAAGGGAAATTTTAAGTCCGAGAAAACTCTGGATCATCTCTTTGACAATGACACTGGACAATGGTGGTTATTTATAAAAAAAATGGAGGTTACTATACCGATGTGATCCCTGCGCTGAGGGTACATAGAGATATTTCGAACAGCTTTTGTAAACAATATTCAGTGTCTATTGTCTAACTTGAATGTTTACATAAAATACTATCATTTCATTTCTTTTCGGTTACCGTTTAGGAATGTAATGTATTTTCGAAAATGTAATAAAATAAATTGTTCTTTTTGTCGTTCCTGAAATTTCCGGCTTGCCTTGACGTGGTGTTTCTTCCTAGACTGTACTTTCCTATTCGAAATTTTACTTGGCTCGCTATATGGACTATTTTAATTTCTACGCAACCATTTGAATCACCAGGTACAGATATGTTGCAACCACCTTGTACAGAGTGAACCCAAAATCCACCAACACACTTTCGGGCGTTGTTCACAGATACGTTCTGAGTATATTTGTATACAGGACCGGTGATCTCCGGTGGCTTGCTACAGAGTAATTGTATTTCGTTTGGTTTGTTGCTACAATTAACTTGGTATCTGTATTACATTTTTCTACAATTTGCCTAACGTTGCACCTACACAGATAAGTCTTACGGCGACGATGGGATCGGAAAGGGTTAGGAGTGTGGAAGGAAGCAGCCGTGACCTTAATTAAGGTACAGCCCGAGTATTTGCCTGGTGTAAAAATGGGGAACAAGGGAAAACCACCTTCACGGCTGCCGACAGTGGGGTTCGAACCCACTATCTCCCAAATGCAAGCTTACAGCTGGGCGACCCTAACCACACGGCCAATTTGCTCGGCAATCGTAATTACGGTATTACTCTGTGACGAGGCACCGAAGACTCAGTAGGTATCCCTGAACAACCTCGGAATATTTGTCGGTGGAGTTCGGGTTCATTCTGTATATGGCTGTACATAAAGAACAGAGACAATTACTGAAAATAAACGGCAATACGATTTTTTCACTGGCATATAATCATATCGAACTGATTGAAGATGGTAATAAAATGAATACAGTAGTAAATGAAAGGAAGGACTGTTTTTACTTCTTTCACTTCCCTGATTTTTGGGTCTCGTATTTCTCTCTCTGGCGTATAAAGGTAATGATTCTAAAGTGTGTCTCTGTAAAGCGGGTCGTATATGTCAAGGGGCCGGATCAAATTGCTTGATTCATTTTATTACCCCGAAACACAAGCACATAAAGTAATATGAGCTTTGATAAAATGTAATCTGGTTACAGACTTTAGACCGGATGCCGGTGTATGTGTACAGACAGTGTGTCGTTTAGAAACCTCGACAACCAGCCGACCAGTATGACAGGAGGAGCGGACTACACCACCAGACAATGTAATGATATCAGACTCGTAAATGGAGAAAGGATCTCAGTGCTATATACAGCAGAAGCTCGCAACTGATTTCATTTAAAGCGGAACGAAAGCATTATAAAAGTAGCTATTTAAATTCTCAAGAACAAGGTTAGGAAATATCTGATGAAACTTTGACTAACAAGTGCAGGGCGCGGCAATCGTCGATCTTATGTAAATTTGCACACACTATAAATGAGCCAAGAATAACACAATGGCCAAAATAATTCTTCTTCTTATTCATCTGTTTTACCCTCCAGGGTCGGATTTCACCTCGGACTCAGCGAGGGATTCTACCTCTACCACCTCAACGGTAGTATCCTGCAGCTTCAGACTCTGGGTCGGGGATACAACTGGGGAGAATGATCAGTAACTCGCCCAGGCGGCCTCACCTGCTAATCTGAATAGGGACCTTGGTGGGGGATGGGAAGATTGGAAGGGATAGACAAGGAAGAGGGAAGGAAGTGGCCGTGGCCTTATGTTAGGTACCATTCCGGCAATTGCCTGGAGGAGAAGTGGGAAAACACGGAAAACCACTTGCAGGATGACTGAGGTGGGAATCGAACCCACCTCTGCTCAGTTGACATCCAGAGGCTGAGTGGATCCCGTTCCAGCCCTCGTTCCACTTTTCAAATTTCGTGGCAGAGCCGGGAGTCGAACCCGGGCCACCGGGGGGTGGCACCCAATCACACTAACCACTACACCACAGAGGCGGACCAAAACAATTCTTTCGGAATTTAACTCGTGCGACCTGCAGAAAGCGTTAAAATTCGTATGTTTGAGTTTAGCGCACTGGGCTACGTAGGTCGATACTCCATATCCTACCCGCAACTTGCAATATCCAACAGCTAATTTGAGGCCTCGCTGACATACGCTTATAGCCATTGCATGAGACTAGTGGTTGTTTGTATATAATCAACATAGGCAAAGTTATTTTTTGCGTTGGAAGAAAAATAAGAAACATCTCGTATTAAGCCCTTATTCTCGTTCCGTTACGTAGAATCGCTGTGTGCTTTTAACATTTCTACTACGAGAATCATTGTTGTAGAAGCTATAAGTAGTAACTTGTTTTCATGTGTAACGTTCCTTGTTATACTGATTCACCTTTATTTTCACCAAAACAATCTTATTCTGATGCCTTTATTGGTCCACAATCAATACAGGAAATCAATTATTTCTCTTAATGCCGCTACATTATTTTCGCGAAGTGCTACACAATTACGAACGAAATAGAAAAGAAAATCAATGGCGCGTTCCCTCGGGGAATGAACCCAGCACGCACCACAGCCCTGCGTAGCCAAGCGCGCCGAATCAAACATGCGAAATTTAACGCTTTGTGTAGGTCGCTTATGTTAATTTCCGAAAGAAATATTTTATCCGTTGTATTATCCTTAGTTCATTTAAAGTGTGTGCAAAATTTACGCAAGATCCGTCATTCTCCGGGCGTAATTAATGCAGTAGAAAAGCGCTTTGTTGCTGGATTTCTCACAGACGTCTGCGGTTCGATCCCCCAAAAATACTAGTTGAAAGTTTCTCCTGAAATTTTAGGAAGTGTCCACTTTCAAACCCCCAGCTGAAACTCATTACCAGTATGGGTCGACCGGGATTCAAACCTCGACGATATGAATGGAAAGGTGGACTACTGGGCTCACCAGGCCCATGAACTGTACAAATTTTATAAGAATGTTGTTATTCCTATTCATAATAAATCGTGTGCTGACTGATACAACATCTCACGCCTATATAGTTTTAGCAGGTATTATTTACAGAAGAATTGAAAGACAAGCTGGAGCCGGCTTGATAGATCAGTTTGCCTTCAGTAGAAATGTGAAAATATGTCAAGCGATACTGACTCTGTCTGATCTTACAAGGAGAAGCCAAACCCTGCGTTCAACCGGTTTCAGCGAGCTTGAATGTACCTTTGGGGGTAAACTCAACAGTAACTCGTGTATAAGGGTTTAGGTCAATACACTTTCGTTTTCGAAGACATGAAGTCAAATACCATGAAACAGGATCCACTTCGGACCAAGTGAAGGTGATAGAACACTAAAAGGCGAACATATTGTACTTAAAAAAACGTAAGTTCCGCAACCTCATAAATTCCGAAAAATTGATGAATCCTCGGTTCCAATGAAGCGCATATATAATTGGAGAGTTGCACCGCAATTAAGCCGGTTTGGTGGCTGAGTGGTCATCGTACCTGTCTGAGATATTCGAAGACTTGTGTTCGAGTCTCGTCGCAGCTATATTTCTTGTGTAAAACATATTATTTGAGGAACGTTAAGGTAAAAATGCGAATAAAAGTATTAGGCATTCTGCAGTGAAATTTATTTTAAAAGAAGTTTGGAACTTAATTAGTGGCAACTATTTATTTACAACAGATACAAAAGAGTTACATGTTAGCTACTTTTACTGTCTTTCAATGTAGTCAACAGCGTTGTGTATAACCCGTTGCCAGCGATGTGGAAGTCGTAGTATAACTTTAGCACAGCCTATTCTGTTGATGCTGCGAATGGAGCGGTCTACTGCCTGTAGAAACTCTGCAACAGTTCTGAGCTCACGAATCTCCTGGTTTCGATCACTGTCCAGTAACACGGCACTTCTTCTTCAATGATGCTCGTAGGACGATCTGCCCGATGAATGTCCGCCACAGTTTGCCGACCATCGTTGAAGGCTTTTACCAACGTGCCACTGTTCTGTAAGGCAATGCATATTCCCCCCAAGCCTCTTGAAGACCTTGATGAGACTGTCATGCTCTACGACCTCTGGCACGTTCAATCTTGATCCAACTCCGTTGTTCCCGTTTGGAAAACATAGTGGCAACGTTACGTTAGACCGGTAGCTCACAAGTGACTGTGTTTCTCTCGCTTGTGCGCACGCAGGTGATGTGGGAAGGGCGAGTCTATTTGCTCTGAGGTAAGGTAGATATGTAACCACCGTGTGCTATCAGCGGTAGAGATGGGGAATCTGATTCATTTAGAAGTACCGATTCATTTGAAACGATTCACCAAAATGATTCGTTCATTTGAGTCGTTCATTTGATTCGTTCATTCGATTACCACGTGACGGAGAGCCGAAAACGAAACAATAGACTCAGATGAACCATTACTTTTTTGAGGTTATAGTCGAAAAATGCTACACAACTGTCCGACTAATACTTTCTAAACTTAAGTAGCTACCATTCGAAACTATACGACAATCGAATTTGAAATTTATAGTAGATATGAACATTTTTTTGGCTGTTCCACACGTTAGTTCAGAGTAGTTCACGAGAACGGGAACGGGAAACTTGAAGTAAACTTAACCTAACATTTTGCAACGAGCTGGGAATTGAGTGTATAAGAGTTCCGTGAAGTGTGTGACTTAAAACGACGTGATTTCTTATTTTTTTTAAAAAATATTTTTTCCTGTAAGGCTAGTTTAGGAGTATTTGACTTGCGAACCGGACTTTCAGTTCAGGTTAAATAAAAAATAACAGAGCCGTTCTTCACAAGTTATCATTGATTCAAAAATTGTCGATACCGATTTGGCGATATGAATCAGAACGAACAAGGAACCAAGGAACGAGTTGCGGCTGCCATCTCTCGATTCACCTTTCGATTCACAATCGAGTCGATTCATTTCGTTCACTGAATCATGATTCAATCGTTCAGTGCAATGATTCGTTCATTATAAATCACTCGTTCAGAATCTCCCCTTCTCAAATCAGCGGCAATATTAGATTCCGTTGCATAGCGTCTCCACAACAGTGTTGCCACTATTTAAGTTCCATCTCTCGTACCTCAAATGAACATACAGCGAGATCCAGTAGACTGCGTAAACGTTAAGGCCTGTATTGATCTCAGGTTGCATCGATCTACTCAATTTAGTAAGTTATTTGGATCGAACTATTTGAGCTTATGAATACCGAGAAAGAGGGCTTATCTACAATATGTAACAAAAACAGTCTACAGTGATAAAAATCGATGGCTATGAAAGAAGACCAACTATGTGGACAGGATATTGACAGAGATGGAATTTATCCCAACTCCTTCTCAGTGTACATACAGAAGAGGTGGTAGAGAAAATCAAACAGACACATGGAAAAAAAGTAATCACATTTAATTCCATTCCTGACCGAGTCGAATGACTGGAAACAGGCGGTGGATTATCATTATATTTGAAAGAGTACCCAGTGTTTAATTCTGTTCTGGTGAATGAGAACTTCCTAAAGCTTTATAATGTAAAGAACTCACTGATATACACACTTTAATATTTTGGTCCCGCCTCTGTGGTGTAGTGGTTAGTGTGATTAGCTGCCACACCCGGAGGGCCGGATTCGATTCCCGGCTCTGCCACGAAATTTGAAAAGTGGTACGAGGGTCGGAACGGGGTGCACTCAGCCTCGGGAGGTCAACTGAGTAGAGGTAGGTTCGATTCCGACCTCAGCCATCCTGGAAGTGGTTTTCCGTGGTTTCCTACTTCTCCTCCAGGCAAATGCCGGGATGTTACCTAACTTAGGGCCACGGCCGCTTCCTTCCCTCTTCCTTGTCTATCCCTTCCAATCTTCCCATCCCCCTGCAAGGCCCCTGTTCCGCATAGCAGGTGAGGCCGCCTGGGCGAGGTACTGGTCATCCTCCCCAGTTGTATCCCCCGACCCTGAGTCTGAAGCTCCAGGACACTGCCCTTGAGGCCGTAGAGGTGGGATCCCTCGCTGAGTCCGAGGGAAAAGCCAACCCTGGAGGGTAAGCAGATTAAGAAAGAAAGAATATTTTGGTCATGCAATGATAAAAAAGATATTTTGTCATTAATACTAGGAAAAAGACAAACAATGATGATGATGATTATTTTTCAAGAGGCCTCTAACAACTAAGTAATCGGCTCATGATGATTCGACATGAAAATAAGTGAAATAATAGATTAACATTTAAAATTTACTTACTGATAAGGATTTAAAAAGTGTTGATGAGGAAAATGATTATGAATTTGAAATAATCAGTGTATATAATTCACAATGCCTTATTTTCCTATAGAGTTATTACAAATAAGTTAAATGTAAAACAATAATAAGGCACTGACATAGAAGTGAAATAATATATTTTATTCCAATTAAAAGCTATAAACGTACTGAAAAGCACGAAGATAATTAAAAAAAGCATAGTCCACAGAATAAACGCCTAGTATATAGAAATAAAAACGGTTGTTTTGCCGGAAGCTTTACGCGCCTTGAATGTCACTCTAAAATTATGGAAATTGTAAAGCAATGAAGGAAAATTCTCTGCAAAATGTGTGGTCCCACGAGAGAAAATGGAATGTGGATTAAGAGGAGAACAAAGGACCTCTACTCATTAACTGACAGATTCAATGATGCCGTATGCCAGAGACGCCTGGAATTCAATGGCCATATCTATAGAATAGACAGCGACAGACTCACCGAAAGGTTATATTTTGAAGTAATCAACTCAATGAAGGTCAAAATAAACTTGTTATAAGAAACTAAGGCGGACCTTCAAGATATGAATATCACGGACATCATAGAAGATTGTGGAGTCTTTAATACGACAATAGCCAAGTAGAAATTCGTGGAGAAACCTAAGAAGAAAGCTGGTAGGGTGTGGTCCACAGAACGCGAGATGCTACACAATGCATTCTTGAAGAGATTTTGGGAGGATAAGAAGGCGAAAGCCATTAGGCTAACGAACAATTTCAAATGCTTCTTTAAATGGGCAGAAAGAAGAAAGAAGAAATTATAATAATAATAAATTTCACTTTTAAACAGAATACATAGGCCACGGATGGCGATGTCTGAAAAACTATAACCCATTTGCAACAATGTTTATTCCAAAAGTAGAAGCATTAATGTGAATTTTTGCTAAAAATATACGGTCCAATATCAATTTAAAGTAATGTCATAATTATGAAATCTCTTTTCAGAGGTTCTTTTCAGCTTTCAACTTTCACTCCTGAAACATTTGATGACGTAACCCTGAATTTTCCCCTATACCCTTGAACTATGAGTTATTTTTAACAAGTGTTGTAGTTTTACTGCATTCTTATTTGTTTCAGATTTCTAATTGTTATAAATTGTAGTCTACTTGAAATACGCTTCGACAATTCAACAAGTGCGATTGTTTGAATACGTGTCACGCACCCTATATTGTTTAGTAAAGCACTTCTCTCTTTACTCCGGTGATTAAAACAGTGGGATCATTTTTAATCTATGAAGATAATGTATGTTAAATACACAGGATTTGGGGATGAGACTGTATGTGGTAGTAAATTCTTTTATTTAATTCTTAAAATAAAGTAAAAAAATGAGAGATATTTAACTGTATGAATAGGGAAGTTACTCATCCTCTTTATCTGTCGCTGTATATTGTGTTCACCACCATTACTATACATTACTCGGTGTGAAAAAGAGCAGTAGACAAATGAGGAACAGAGAGCGTGACAACTGTTTATTCACCCTAGTTGTTGTTTATCGAGGACATCTGTTATTTACTACCATTGTGATTACTTGGACAATATTAAAGTTTACAAATTGCCTAAATGAAAAATAGGCTGCAAGTAATGCTTTGATGCTAAGTATTACACGACCCAAGTAAGTGATGATGAAAATAATAATAATAATAATAATAATAATAATAATAATAATAATAATAATAATAATAATAAGAATGTTATTTGCTTTACGTCCACTGACTATTCTTACGGTTTTCGAAGACGCCAAGGTGCCGGACTTTAGTCCCACAGGAGTTCATTTACGTGCCACTAAATCTACCGACAAGGGGTTGACGTAGTTGTGTACCTTCAAATACCACCGGATTGAGCCAGGATCAAAGCTGCCAAGTTGGGTTAGGAAGGCCAGTGCCTCAACTCAGCCTGGCATGAAAATACTCACTGATATAAAAAACGAGAAGTAGGAGAATAGAACTTGAATAAACGGATTGTTTTATTTTGGAGTCGGATAATTTAGGAGCAGTGTTGCCAACGTTGTCGGTTCCGCGGTCTAGGTGTTGCGTACTTGCCTCTCATCTGGAGGCGCCTGGCTCGATTCCCAGACAGGTCAGGAATTGTTACCTGGACCTGAGTGTTGACTGGAGGTCTAATTAGCTTACGGGGTAACAAATGAGTAGATATATGACGGCGAGATAGTGACAACAGTCTAGAAAACCAACCATAACGGCGGAAAGGATTCGTCGCAGTCACCTCGTAATCTGCAGGTCTTCGGGTTGAGCAGCGGTCGCTAAGGCCAGTCAGAGCTGTAGCATCATATCATTATTTTTATTGCCAATGTTAGTACATTCCCTCCTAGTCTAACTTCCCTTTAGAAGGCCATAGTGCTAACATATATCCACTAGCGATAAGCTGAAAATTTGTAGGTTTCTGACTGTTCAATTTGTTTTTTTTAATATCTATAATTGTTAGAAGTGTGTACTCAAAAAATTAAGGATTTTAGAATTCCTGTGATTAGTACTGTGTTTGGAGATACTGGTAGCTTGTCTTCAATCAAGGAAAGGGGTTACATTCTTTGTCCCACAGATAAGGTGTGTGTATCCAGTTCCTCTACAGAGTCTGTATGAAGTGTGATAATCTAAGTAGCGAGGTTTTACAACCAGATGCTTTTCCTAACGTCATCCCCATCAGAGAAGTTAATAAGAAGTTAAGGATGTGATATATGGCAGCAGAGTGAGAGACGGTGAAACCCGATACCGGCACGAAGCCCCTTCTGTTGAATAGCACCAAGGGGTCTCCTGTCCGACTCGTTGGCTGAACGGTCGGCGTACTGGCCTTCGGTTCCTGGCTGGGTCGGGGATTTTAACCTTAATTGGTTAATTCCAACGGCACGGAGGCTGGGTGTATGTGTTGTCTTCATCATCATTTCATCCTCATCACGACGCGCCGGTAGCCTACGGGCGTCAAATAGAAAGACCTGCACCTGGCGAGCCGAACCCGTCCTGGGATATCCCGGCACTAAAAGCCATACGACATTTCAAGGGGTCTCCTCAAGGCTTAACATTCCCATCCGACGGACGAATCAATATCATCATCGGAGATGTTTGGAATTAAATCCAGGCTATTGGCACGTAATCTGGGTGAATAGAAACTTCTACCACCTCTCCTACCCTGCCAGACAACATTCTGATGGAATGGAAAACCATCACTCCATGTTAATTTCTGGACACACTTACGCATTAGTGCTTCCTGGCCCAAGGGCAATCGTATTTGGAATACCAACAGAATAGTACTAGTTAAGTACCTATTTAGCATGTTTTCTCATTATTGAACACAACTGGCATGGCTGAGTGGAATCGTATTTTGTACACGTAATACATTTCTAGAATACAGAAGAACGTAAGAATATTGGTATCTTGTCTATTTTCTGAATATTGTTTCCGTTTTGCACAGATGATTGTTGAAGAAAATATTCTTGAAGAGAAAGTTTTCAGCTGGGAAAGCGTTATTGAATTCAAGCAGCATATACTCGTAATTTGACATGTATTTCTTATTGCTTTACAGACTCATAATATCTTATTACCATGCTTCAAATCATGCTATGAACTCTGAGAACATTTTACAAATTACACCAGAGCTACAGGAAAGTTAGTTAACAGGAGGCCATCCATGTAAATTTCAAAATTTTGCTAAACAATTTGCCTGCAATATAATGCATCATTGTGATATTTACACAGAAGTCGGATTTGCAAGGAAAATTGTCGTTGGCTTGTAAGGAATGCTTTTGTGGTTATAAATAATAACATCGAGACTGATACTGAAAACTTCAAATTGCCTTCAGAAATGCCTTCATACAACAGGCTGTTGAATGGATTAAAAGTCAGAATTGTATGCATGTATACTAGGCGATACTCAGGCTGCTTGGTCCGACGACCGAGATGTTAGACCCCCTTAACTAACAATCATCATCATCATCATCATCATCATCATCATCATCATCATCATCATCATCATCATCATCATCATCATCATCATCATCATCGTCATCATCATCTGCATCTGTTGTCGTCATCATCATTATAATATGAGGCTGCTTTGAATGCAATTCAAGACAAATACAATTTACTTTCGATTGCTGTTAATATTATATCGCATATTTTAGTCTAAAACTAGCATATCTGCATGAAGTGGGTACGAGTTCATGGCGGCACAGAAGGAAAAAGAGAGATGATGAGTTTGCCAAAGTAGCTGAAACCTTCCCAAATTCTTCGTTAATATATGACAAGTTCCCTACGTAATTCTTTATAAAGGAACTGAATATGTATGCAGAACATATATGGAGTAATATATGGATAATTAGTTCAAGAGGTCATCTGACGAGGAATTTGTTCTTTACGAAGACCTAAAATAGACTGAAAAGTAGATTACTAATTCATGATCATATTTTAACACATTTATGTCAGGAGATGAATAATGTGGGCATATGTTGAGAGGTTTATAATCAATACCTATATTTATACTTGCAAAATGCCGCGATGTGTTCATCACACTTGATTTGACCGTCCTATTGTTTGAAAGAAGTAATTCACTTAAATATGGTTGATATAAAATATCAAGAACCTTTTAATACTTTATTTCAGAAAAGTTGTTTTTATAATGTGTTCACTAAATGTCTCCATTTTATTTGTTATGTTTCAGTGGTCTTTCATGTATTATGTTAATTTTATGATCTATAACCCTAAAATACTGTGTAGGGTTTGTAACAGTGTCATGCAAAGCATGTTATAGGCTCGGTTGATATTTGTCGAGCATGACCATGACCGAAGTTTGCTTCTCAAAAGTGAGGCCAGCTATGTACGTTCAACCTTGCCCATTGATACTCGCTCCTTCACGCGCTATCTCAGTCAAGGTTAGAAGTGTTCCCCTCCATTCGTTCTTATTTCTACTAATGGTGGAAGAATGTGGTAACACATAAAACTATCTGCTTTGCAAAAATTGGCACAGATATTTATCGGTTCATGCCTAATTATTAAAGATTCTCCGGCAACAGTGTTGAATGGTGGGAAATCTTTGACGCACATGAACATATACGTGCTAGTTTTGGTTTGCTTTGTATAGGCGGGTAATTCTTGGCGAGAAGCGCTAGCATTAAATTTGCAAATGCATTTGTTCAAATGAGTTGAAAAAGATTTATACGTTAATAGTGCATTGCATGTTTCACTGTCTGCTGATTGACTGCAATCACCACAAGCAGGAACTTCTTCCAAAAGTCAGAACTAAACCCATCTCTCTTGATTAGTTTGTATTCATTGTAATGAATTTTTAGCCATAACGCTGTCCGTCAAATCACGTGGCACAGTGAACTTCAGCTGAAAACTGATGTTTAACAGAAGGATTCCAACATCCTTTTACAACCCCCAAATTTCCGGGCTTTCTTCTTAGTAAATAAGGGTTTACTCATTTCTAGTTTGAACTAACTTGCTTGCAACGTCAGCCAAATATATAAACTTCGCTTTGAACATGCCCTGTCGAAAGAATTGGGGAAAATTCGGGCATTTTAGATTACAAGCTCCAATCGTGCTTGATGGTGGTTGTGTATGCAGTAAGACGCATCTTGCTCCGTCTTGGTTACCCGTCTCAAGTTCGAACAAAGCACGACACTAGTTTGTGATAAGATAACCAGTCTGCCTTTGTGGTGTAGTGGTTAGTGTGATTAGCTACCAACCCCGGAGGCCCGGGTTCGATTCCCGGCTCTGCCACAACATTTGAAAAGTGGTATGATAGCTGAAAAGTGGTCCACTCAGCCTCGGGAGGTCAACTGAGTAGAGGAGGGTTCGATTCCTACCTGAGCTATCCTCGAAGAGGTTTTCCGTGGTTTCACACTTCTTCCGGCTTGGTACCTAAATTAAGGCCATGGCCGCTTCCTTCTCTCTTCTTTATCTATCCTTTCCGATCTTCCCATCCTCCCACAAGGCTCCTAATCAGCATATCAAGTGAGGCTGCCTGGGCCCGCCGACGCAAAGTCCCACGCTTCAGGACACTGCCCTTGAGGCGGTAGAGGTGGGATCTCTTGCTGAGTCCAGGGGGAAAATCAACACTGGAGGGTAAACGGATGAATTAAATAAATAAATAAATAAATAAATAATAATAATAATAATAATAATAGTAATAATAATAATAATAATACCATGCTTTAATGTAATCAGTACTTTCTCAGGACTGCGGCAAGGTTAGTCGTCTGTCGAATAGACTAACCTATTTAATGTACACCACCACATCAACATTGCTACGAGAGTTTAGGAATTACGTATTTATCTGAAGACGTGGACATGGCGTCCTGTAACGCGGCAGTCACGAGGGAGACCTTGGAAGTGAGAAGAGGAGATGGTCTTCCAATTAGGGAGTGGACGAGGGATCGATCATGAACCAACTGATCAATAACTGTAGCACCCCCTGAGAATGGGGCAAGTTACAATTTAAAGACCTGTGCAGAGAAGACTTCTTCTTTCAGCACGAGGAACACAGGAATTCAGTAGCATTCAGAAGCAATGGTTTGATCTCCTTAGGCTGCATTAAGGAGTTCTAAGAATCAATGGGAACTGTATCAGTGTGACGTTAAAATGCAGTGTAAATACTTTGAGTTGAATAGAGGAGTAATAGCCGATATGGGTAGCTCAGACGGTTGAGGCGCTGGCCTTCTGACCCCAACGTGGCAGGTTCAACCCTGGCTCAGTCCGGTGGTATTTGAAAGTGTTCAAATACGTCAACCTCGTTTCGGTAGATTTACTGGCACGTAAAGAACAACTGCGGGACTAAATACCTGCACCTCGGCGTCTCCAAAAACTGTAAAAGTAGTTAGTGGGACGTAATGCAATTATTATTATTATTATTATTATTATTATTATTATTATTATTATTATTATTATTATTATTATTATACCTCGGATTTTTTAGTGGCAATAGGTTAGAATACAAAGTAATTTGGTTTGTAGGAATTGTCATGCAACCCGTTGTACCATAATGTAGCAAGAGTAACATGAATTCAAGGAGTTATATAGGCCGTACCCCTAATATTTATGCAAATCTCATAGCAAAACTGCTGTACGGGGTAGTATATACTTGTTGTTCGCTTAAGTAAATTTGCATTTTAACCTATCAGTACCTAAAAATCCGGGCTCTAATTATTATTATTATTATTATTATTATTATTATTATTATTATTATTATTATTATTAGAGTAGTAATATAAAGTTTTGAATTATTATTATTTCTAATTTATTTTCTTACAAATTGCTTTACTTCGTACGGACACAGATAGTTGTTATAGCGACGATGGGATGGGGAAGGGCTAGGAATGGTAAGGAAGCGGACATGGCATTAATTTTCTTGGTGGGAAAAATGGGAAACCACGGAAAACTATCTTCAGGGCAGCCGACAGTGGGTTGCGAACCCATTATCTTTCGAATACTGGATACTTAAGCGACTGCAGCTACCGAGCTCCGTTTGAAATCTTTCGGAACACCAAAATTGCAGGGTACCTAGGTTGGATCGATTGTTGTTTCTTGAGCCATCAATCCATAGACTTGTTTTTTGCAGCCGTCCATGCCACCCTATCCTGTGCTAACGTTTCCATTTCTACGTAACTACTACATCCTACATCTACTGTAATCTGCTTGTCATATTCATACATTGGTCTACCCCTACTGTTCTTACCACCTACACTTCTCTCAAAAACCTCATGAACCAGTCCTGGGTGTCTTAAGGAGTTGTCCTACCATTATGTCTTTTTTTCTCGTCAAATTAATGCAAATCGACCTCCACACACCAATTCGATTCAGTATCTCTTCATTTCTGATTCGATCTACCTATCTCAACATCACACCACGTTTCAAAATCTTCGGTTCCGTTTCTTTCTGAGCTAGTTGTCCATGTTTCACTTCCATCTAACACCCATATCAAGGAATGTCAGAAATCTGTCACTTTTATTAGTAGCGTTAGGCAGCACTATTCACTTGGTGTTGCCTTTGACAGATTAAGTTTCACGCCATTTTTCTTGAAGATTTTTACATCTATGGGACACTGATGGTAGTGAACTCATAGTCCTTGCCTTAATGGTCAGCGTAGCATCCTGGATATCGGAGAGTCCAGCATTCGGTTCGCAGTTGGGTCGGAAAATTTAGTTTTGTCTAATTATTACTTCTGGCTAGTGGAATGCGTCTTCCGCTTTGTTTTAATACATACCTCTTAATTTACAATACCATTCATCACAGGTACACTCAATAGCTGACTATGTCCCCTCCACATAGAGCTGACATCTTGGAGGGAATCCTACCTTGTTCAGTTAAAAAAAGCAAAGTCATCTCCGTACAGGCCATGAAGGCCCTTGGAGTAGTGGAAGGTAAAGGCTTCCACTATCCGTAACCTCGGCACTTGATGGGGTAGAATGGTTATCTCTACGCCCGGCCGCCTTTGCCCCCCAGGAATTAAGCGGGTAGTCATTTTTGCTGTAGGCTAAGTGAACCTCAGGCCCATGTGCACCTTCGGAAGTGGAAATCTCGTTTCTTAAATTTTTCGACTTCCTGACTAGGAAACGAACCCACGTCCTTCCGGATGAACCGAGCACGCTTTTACTGCCTCGGCCAGGCAGCCCTTTTGTTCAGTTAATATTTGAGAGAAAGTTTGGAGTTTAGAACTATAGGAGTAGTTCAAGGCATGAATATGACAAACACATTAAATTAGATGCACGATACTGTAGTAACGTAGAAATGAAGAGGTCATCACAAGATAGGTCGATAGGGTGATATGGATATTTAAAAAATGATTGATTACCCAAGCAACAACAATAAAAAAGAACCGCAACAACATTTTAACTTAGAAGTATAGTTACACCTCTGTGGTGTAGTGGTTACTGTGATTAATTGCCACCCCCGGAGGTCCGGCTTCGATTGCCGGTTCTGCCACGAAGTTTGAAAAATTGTACGAGGACTGGAATGGGGTATACTGAGCCTCGGGAGGTCAACTGAGTAGACGGGGGTTCGATTCCTACCTCAGCCATCCTCGAAGTGGGTTCCCACTTCTTCTCCAGGCAAATGCCAGGATGGTACCTAAGTTAAGGCCACGGCCACGTCCTTCTCTCTTCCTTGTCTATCCTTTACAATCTCCCCATTCCCCCACAAGGCCCCTGTTCAGCATAGCAGGTGAGGCTGCCTGGGTGAGGTACTGGTCCTCCTTTCCATTTGTATCCACGACCAGTGTCTCACGCTCGAGAACCCCTCGCTGATCCCTAGGAAAAAAAAATTCCGGGCAGTAAACTGGCCAGGACAGAAACATAGTTCAGGTAATTTAGTTATTAATTACTTATCTCGATAATGTACTGAAGAGGGTACTGGATTCGATTCTCAATCGCGTGGGGGTTTTAATGTCAAAGGATTAATTCCGTCGACACACACATACACAAAACACTATCCTCCATCACCATAAGACGCAGTTTCCTATTCACCATGTGTAGGTAACTGCGTGTTATTGTGGAAGAGATTAGTGTTATGTATGGTGGGTGTGTTGCAGGGATGTTAGGGACAGCACAAACACCCAGCCCCCAGCCATTGGAATTAATCAATGAAGGCTAAAATCCCTGAACCGGCCGGGAATCGAGTGCGGGGCCCTCTGAACCGAAGGCCAGTACGCTGACCATTCAGCCAACGAGTTGGACTATTTGGTTATTAAGAAGCGTCGTCTAGCCCATTCTTCCATAACGTAGTGAAAGTAACATAAATTTTAAGGGTTCTGATAGACGAACCCCTACTGTTTATGCAAAGCCCTGAGCGGGATGGACTATACTTGTTACTCGCTTCAAAAAATTTGAATTTTAACCACTTACTGCCTAAAAATTCCAGACTCTAGTTATTAGATAACTAAGATACAGCTCCAGGATTTGGCGGAAACTACGAACAGCCTTCAGAGCAGCCCAACCCATCATCTCCCACATACAAAAATTCAAAACGACTTCTAGAGCACTAATACCGTCGTGGTCTGCAAAAGAAGTACGAGTTGACTATGAGAGGTTGGTTAGAAAATATGAGTATGATTCTGAGGGAGAATGAGCAATGCTATACTCGTCTAATGGCCCAATGGTCGCCATCCCATATTCCCAAGTTCATCAATTGTTAATGTTAAAAATATTTCTTAGTAGACGACGTAGGGATCCCTATAACTTACCATGAAAAAAACCGTAAAATTAAGCGATTTCCTCAATTGTGCCGAAAGTTGAAGGGATAAAGGTCCAGGAAGGGTTTCAAATTTTGACTCATGCATAGCTTTATCAGACTAAAGAAACACAAATTTCGAAAATCACTTCCGTCCTAAATGCAGTTCCGGATAAACAGCCTAAAATTGCTTATATCTTTGTTTTCTTTTTTATTCAAATATTACCCTACTTAACTTATTTACATAATTATTTCTGTAATGTGTTCCTTGGTTCAACACCCTCAGGCGTTTATTGATTTTTGAAAAATGTCAACATCGAATGTAGTTATAAGGATTTAGATGAAACTCTGCACTGACTCGCATTAGCGCTCGTAGTGGTGTTTAAGTAAAACAGGCAAAACCAAACCAAACCCCATGGCACTACAGCCCTTGAAGGGCCTTGGCCTACCAAGCGACCGCTGCTCAGCCCGAAGGCCTGCAGATTACGAGGTGTCGTGTGGTCAGCACGACGAATCCTCTCAGCCGTTATTCTTGGCTTTCTAGCCCGGGGCCGCTACCTCACCGTCAGATAGCTCCTCAATTCTAATCACGAAGGCTGAGTGGACCTCGAACCAGCCCTCAGGTCCAGGTAAAAATCCCTGACCTGGCCGGGAATCGAACCAGGGGCCTCCGGGTAAGAGGCAGGCACGCTACCCCTACACCACGGGGCTGGCAAGTAAAACAGGCATTGACTCATATTAGCGCTCGTAGTGGTAGATAAAGGCAAGCGGCTAATCTAATCGACCGGATAACGATGATTAAGAAAGGGATCGTCATTTTTAGGAATAAAAGAAGAAAAGTTTCTGATATTTTATTACATTTTATATACCAAAAATTCGTACATCATATCTCTAGGATGTTTTCAACACTGAGTTGCTTGCCTGAAGTGATATTTTACAAGTGGTTCGACGTCGCACTAACGCAGATTTCGACGACCATGGGATGAAAAAAGTTAGGACTCTGAAAGAAGCAAAGCAAGAAAAGGTTACATTTTTTACGTATTGATATCCTGATCAGTGTTGCCAACTCAGCGGATTTTCCGCCAAATATGGCGGATTTTTAAATAGAACAGCGGATAAATTTTCCATTTAGCGGACAGCGGATTTTTTGACGGATTTTCAAGTTTCTTTTAGCGATTTCCAGCGGTGACGTTATCACCTTTCATCACAAGTTGAAAAGAATAATATAGAACTTACTGCGGCATAATAGTCTACTTATTCCCGTTGTATTGAACTTAGGCTGCGTACTACGACTGGTTTTCTAGGCCAGCTCTGGTCCACAGCCTCAGTCAGAATTTGTAACAATCGTTACTGTATTCTTGATGAGCCGAGTAGTATCGAGTTTGATAACGTGTTTCTTGTGACATCAGGTTCTCTTTGTTACGCCAATATGTCGAAAGAATAGGTCAAAAAGTAGTCAGATATTTCAAAAGACGGGTGAAATAATTAAACTTTAAAAGATTAGTTGGTTAAGCTTCCCAGTGATCCCAAATACCGACGGTGCATCTATTGACAGTGCAGTATAGATGCGAAATTGTTTGACATTATTTCTCTCCGCACTTATCAGAAACAATGCAAACAGTAATGAAAGTGAAAATAACTTTTGAATTTCTTTTTTTTAAATTATATTTGTTCATGGCGTCGACGTCTGTAGATCTTTTACCACTACTTTCACCATATTAAAGGAACGTTAAGGACGACACAAACACCAAGTCCCCACGCCAGGGATATTAATAATTTACAATTAAAAACCCCTGTCCCAGCCGGAAATCGGATCCGGGGCCGTCGGGTGACAGGCAGACGCGTTGTGCCCTATACCGTGGGGCCGGGCAGCTTTCGAAATAGATTTGAACATTTTTCGTATGTGCTATGCTGCTGTGAACTGTCAGCGTATACTTCGAAAAAGAATGGTAGAATATGGCATCATATGAAACCACAGGACGTCAAGCCAGCACATCTGCTTCGGAGCATATCCCTAGTGCGGGGAGGAAAAGATGATGATCCCCTGTTCTGAAACTGGTGAGTGTTGAGTCAATTCTCTTTACTTATAACAGCTGGTATATGCTATTTCGAAATTTGGCGGAATTTAGCTGATTTTCAACTAGAATTTAGCGGAGCTAAAGAGTTATGGGTTGGCAACACTGATCCTGATTGTAGACGCAGGCTTCCAGTTTTACGTGGAATCCAGACAACAGGAGGTAACTTTTAATTTCAAAAATCCCATATGAAATGGCCGAGATAAGATCCACGGACGCTCACATAACCCGGGCGAGGATGTCACTGCAGCCGTAAGTAAGGTACAACCTCATTTTACTATCTGATGTGAAAATTGGAGACCATAGTAAAACGTGTTCAGGTTTGCCGATGATGAGGTTCAAACCCATTATATTCCGAATGCAACCTCACATCTATACGACCTGTATGGCGGAGGTAACTGGCTGCTGTTCCCAAATTGATCTAAAATGGCTTCCCATCCAGCGCGATCGAGGGGCTACACGAATGAATGGTAACATTAAAATTAGAGTCAGGACTTATAAAACACACTGTATATTCTAATCCTTAAAACACACTATTTGAGCAGGTTGGTAAGCCCGTCCTTTGGGCGAATTTCTTTTCCCTATCTTAGTCGAAGGTGGTAAACCTACATTAATTATATATTACGAAGTAATTGCGTGGTAGCGGGAAATGCTATCTTCAAAGTGTTTCTCTTACTGTTACCTTTACTCGTAGTTAATTACCTGGTTTTAGCGGCAGTAATTCCCAGTACTGCAGGGTTCCCCTCCACACATTCACTGCGGAGTAGAAACTTAAACAAAAGCTGTACGGCCAGTCGCCCTCTGTGAGAAAGTAATTTTTATTTCCAACCCACTTGATTTATTCAACAACATTCGAGCTGACAACGACTATACCTAGTTATAATTCCTTTTGTGTGCATGTGTATACAGTGTGTCTCGGTTCGTACAGTAAATACTTTGTGAGGCAGTAGTATGGAGTGTTTCAAATACAGAAGTTCATAGGAACATGTTTTCAATGTGTGTTGTGTGATGAATAAAGCCCGTATTTTCATGCGATAATAGGTTAGATTGCAAACTAATTTGGTTAGTAGGAAATCCCGGCCACTCGCCGTTCCATAATGTAGAAAGAGTAACATGAATTATAGGGGTTTTGAAGGGCCGTACCCCTAATGTTTATGCAAACCCCATAGCACAGTCGTTGTGAAGGTAGACTATAGTTGCTTCTCGCTTCAGTAGGTTTGCATTATAACCTATTAGTGCATAAAATTCCGGGCTCTAGCGATGAACTACAGCTGTTTATGTGGTTCGCATAAGAACAAACCTACACAATTATTAAAGTCAAGGAAATAACATTGGTATATTTACTGATTAAAATTCCTCACATAGGGACTTTTGATTTAAAAATATTAACAAAATGGGCAGCAGTTCTCCATATATTAGTTATTCATCACTATACCTCGGATTTGTAGATGGCAATAGGTTAGAATGCAAAGTAATTTGGTTTATAGGAAGTGTCATGTAACCCGTTGTACCATAATGTATGAAAAGTAGCATACATTCAGGGAGTTCTATAGGCTGTACTCCTAATATCTATGCAAATCTCATAGCTTAACCGTTGTACAGTGTAGGGTATACTTGTTACTGTCTTAAGTAAGTTTGCATTCTAACTTATCAGCACCTAATAATCCGGACTCTATTCATTATGTATTGATCCACAAATCAACGTCGTTTGGAACAGTTGACAATATATGTCCATAAATGCCACCGTTCACTTCAACGCAGTATTTAGCTCTTTGGATATTGTACGTGTTGTTACTGGGAAGTCGCCTTGGAATAACTTTATGAGAGCAGAACTATGCATACGAATGACCAGTTCGTTTCTGGTGTTTATTTCTCCCGTTTTTGCTTTTGATCAGTCCCAAAGGACAAACATCTAAAAGAGTATGGTCTGGAGATCGTGGTGGCCAATTAATGTGCCCACCATGGTTGAATCATCCTTCAGGGAACGTTCCATTGGCAGGGGTTCCGTCTTACTGGAAGAACATGTCTTGTAATCAAACGTTTATGAATCCATAAATCCAAAAATGTGTCTTTAATAATTAGTTTTGTAAGTATTACTTCATATGCTCACCATACAAACAGCTGTAATTCCACACACATTGCAAACTGGACAGACGAATACATGACCCTTCTTATTCGAAATTATTCATACTATTGTCTCTCTCTCTCTCTCTCTCTCTATATATATATATATATATATATATATACACTCGCCTTGAATTACTCTATGCACACGTATGTTTATTTAATCATTCGTCCACAACATGGCTTATTATAAGCCCAAATTACAGCCTAGAATATAAAACAATATTTTTACGCGCATTACCTCCTTTATATCAAATATACAACGAAAATAACTAGAGTCGCTTTAACCCAATAGAATGACACGAGATTAACGCACATTATATTTGTTACAAATCAACAAACTCCTAACTAACGTACTGATAAACAGCTACAGGTAACCTATCAATTCACACCATATTATCATTAAAATATCTAAAGTAACCATAGTCGTTTTCAACGCAAGGGATGGCAATATATCTGTTCAGCTTTTGAGTGCTAATGGCAATTCTGAAACTGAACATAAATTCCAGGAGAGGAGTATTGAAATCTATTTTAAATATTTCTTCTTTTCAGGTGTAATACTGTTTCAGGTATTTTATAAATGGATTTACTCACAGTTAGAGAACCTAACAGTTCGAGCGAGTTGGCCGTGCGGTTAGGGGCGCGCAGCTTTGAGCTTACACCCGGAAGATAGTGGATTCGAATCCCACTGTTGGCAGTCCTGAAGATGGTTTTCATGTTTTCCCATTTTCACACCAGTCAAATGTTGAGGCTGTACCATAATTCAGGCCACGGCCGCTTCCTTTCCGCATCTAGGCCTTTCCTATGCCTTTGTCGCCATAGGACCTATCTGTGTCGGTCGACGTAAAGGAAATTCTAAATAAAAAAGGAAAAACAGTTATAAAATAAACTTTTTACCTCACACTCTTAGCTTCAAGTATGGAAGAAGCTACGTAGCAGTTATCCTCCCTCGAACACATACCAGCTAATGTAGGGCTGAATACCGCTGTCAACGAAACTGTGTTTCTGACCAGCATCAGAGCAGCAACCAACTTTATTTCATTGGGAGACAAAATAATACGAAAGGCCAACTCATTCCAATATCTTGGAGAATGGATAACCCCTAATACCAACGAGGACCTTACAATGAAGAGAAGGTGCACTACATTAGAAAGAGCTTATCATCTTTGTAAGGACGTATTAAAGTCTAAATCCCTTTCCTTAAATCTTAAACTTAGACACTACAACACCGTCGTAAGACCATCTGTACTGTACGCCTCAGAATGCCTAAGCATGTCCCCGAAAGGACAACTCAGAAAACTGGAACTAAAAGAGCGAAAGATCCTCAGAAGGATTATGGGTTTCATTAAAGAAGGTGATGGGTACAGAATCAGGCACAACAAGGAACTGTACAGTAAAATAAAGAGAATTACAAGAGCTATGAGGAAGAGAAGA
Source organism: Anabrus simplex (assembly GCF_040414725.1). Classification (NCBI taxonomy): domain Eukaryota; kingdom Metazoa; phylum Arthropoda; class Insecta; order Orthoptera; family Tettigoniidae; genus Anabrus; species Anabrus simplex. Next base: position 61,599,980 of record NC_090272.1, on the reverse strand, counting down.
CTAATGTTCTCTGGTCGCATAGTCAGGATGGACAGCCAGAGACTCACTTCAAGAATCGTCAACACTGTATCTAGAGGGAAAGCAACAAAAGCCAAATGGACGAATTTAGTTCGGAAAGACCTACAATACATCAACATTGTTCAAACTGACATTTACAACCGAAATAAGTTCAGAAAGTGAATGAAGACATCTGACTCTCTTCAGTCACTAACAGCTAAATCACTAAGTCGAGGAGTAGGAGTGAAATGGACTCAAGGAAGAAAATACATCCATAGTGCTAGAATGAAGAAATACTGGGCTAGGAAGACGAAAAAAGCTCACCAGAGTTAAGAAACACGTGGTCCATTGTAGGCATAAACGAAGAAGAAGAAAATAAATTTTATACACACCTCGGTAAGTTTGTGATAAGGCACCTTATGTGTGCAGTAACTGGGGCGTGTGCAGTAACTGGTAGAGAGCACTGTATACACACACGTAGTTCAATTGCTTGTTTGCTATACAGAAATACTGTATGTCACTCTCTACGGTCTCTGTTCAGTTAGCGGGGTGAACTATGCCATTTCAGGTGAAGACTGGTGTATACAGTGCAGTGCGATATTCAGCTAGTGATTGCGTTTCATGCGCAATACGTATTTGCCAGTTTGACCGAGCCAGAACTGTGACATTGATTCAGGGTGGAGAACACAAGCAGAAGTATCGGGCATAATACGAGTGTCTCAAAGTACAATGTCAGAAACGTGGAAAAGGTATCGTGAGAGCAGTGATGTGACTGACAGACCAAGGAAGGTCGAGCGAGGATGACAACTTCACGTCAAGAACAGTATATCCACGTAACTGTCCAGTGCAGAGGAGACCAAATTCGACTGCTCAACAATCAAGAGATGACTTTTTAAGGGCAACGAGGGTTCGTATATCTGCATGAACTGTAGGCGATCGGCTGCATAGTGCCGAATTAAAGTCAATTCGACAGATTCGACGTGTTCTACTAGAGAATCTTCATCGCAGTGAAATGAGAAAATGGACCATTCAACATCTTAATTGGTGGTTGGATGAATGGCGTAAGGTCATGTTTGCAGATGAAGCGGAAGTGGCGTATGGCTTTTAGTGCCGGGATATCCCAGAACGGGTTCGGCTCGCCAGGTGCAGGTCTTTTTAATTTGACCCCCGTAGGCGACCTGCGCGTCATGATGAGGATGAAATGAAGATGAAGACAACACCCAGCCCCCGTGCCACGGAAATTAACCAATAAGGGTTAGAATTCCCGGCCCTGCCGCGAATCGAACCCGGGACCCATGTGACCAAAGGCCATCACGCTAACCATTTAGCCATGGAGCCGGACATGTTTGCAGATGAACCGCGGATATCACTGAGGCCAGGTACACGACGACAGTGGTAGAACATGGTACCGGCGTGTTCAAGAGTTTCATGCATTTGGAGGTTGTGGCGTAATGTTTTTGGCCGAGGTTATGAATGGTCGCCCTACATCTTCGATATCAATTTGAGGGACCTTAACTGCCCAGCGATATAACGATGAAATTATCTGACCATTTTGATCTGTTATCTTTTACGAGCCAACGTAAAATCTGGGAAACAGTTATGAAGAAAAATTTTGAACCTATTCTTACCAAATTTGAATACCATATGTCTGGAAAATGTTAATAATTGTATTTAATTTAACACTGGTACCTTAATTTTAATGTTCAGTTTTTAATTTTGTGGTACCCTGATATCTACGAATATTAAGGCCCAGTCAAGAATCGAGTGTTCCGAATGTTAGAAGTTACGATAACAGAACGCCTATAAACGTAAGGTCATTGTTCGCTATGAATTTTAATTGTATTAAATTTGTGTATTGCTTAAGGTACCGTTTTTCAACAACGCATGTTAATATATGTGGACTGTCAACATGAAAGTGCATGAAGTCGTAGATCTATAATGTGCGTTAGGAAGCCCTAAGCATTAGGCTGCAATATTTTACTGTACAACATTACAGCCCCTATAAAGCAGAAATATGGTTAGGGAGTATAATATAGCTGTACGTCCAACTTCATTTCTCTTTCCTATTATCTTTCGTTATTTTCAGGTGTAAGCTACCTCTTTCTCCTCCACTGATAGTAAATAACTTGCACGAGACGACTTTATTGTGAAAGCATTTGTCTGCTGCTTTGCATATCACCCATTGTACTCATGCGAGTATTTTATGCTGTATGTGATGGGAGATTAAATATAATACAGTTAAAAGAATATTTAATTCACTCCTGTTCTCATAATACTAACTCCATATCTCTTCTTTCTGTTTTTTGGGTTATAGTTCTTAATCCTTTGTTCTTTATTCTGCCTCATCCAATTATTCTATTTTCAATGGTTGGCTTAATTTAAAAATATATTATATTATTTTGTTTTCTATTTAGTCTCACAGTTTTATTTTAAATCTGAGAACACACAGAGTTGAAATACAAGGACTTAAACTAACTGTCTTTATGAGATTAGTCGGAACTTCATTGTTCGTAAAATGTATGTTGCCTCATCTAAAAATTAGTTATTTAGAATAATTGATTGATAGCAGTTTATTCAATTTAAGTTCGTGAGTAAGAAAATAAGTAATTCATTTATTCAGTATTTAAAAGCTTTAGTGTTCGATTCGCACTGTCGGCAGCCCTTAAGGTGGTTTTCGGTGGTTTCCCATTTTCACACCAGGAAAATGATTAACCTCAATTATGGCTACGGCCGCTTCCTTCCCACTTCTAGGCCTTTCCTATCCCATCGTCGCGATAAGATCTATCTGTGTCGGTGCCACTTAAAACAAATTGTAAAGAAAGAGCTTTCGCCCACAAGGAAACAAAAAATTGGGTACCACATGTCACTTACACGGACGTGGTTTTTTTAGGTGTCACTATACCTACACACGTGTGGTGATCATCATTGTCATCATGTTGTATTTAATCTAAAGGGGTGCAGACAGAATGCAGTTTGCTGGGTTTCACAGACTTTCTTATTAAATAAATGGAATTCGATTTGGAATGGAATCGGAAAGGTAGCATGATAATCATCGCTGCACCGGCAAAACCTAGTATCACACAATGCCTTTCCATTATTCTCCTTAAGACTGGTCATGCCTCTCAACCACATATGGATATGCAGTCCATCAGAACAATTTTCGTTGTGTTCATTTTCGTATGCAAATGTGTAAAGGTAATTGAACCATACTGTACCGCGCTGTAGGGCTGTATGTTTGCTTGACTTATTTACACACTCCTACAGTATAATGGATTTAAGATTCATCATCATCACTATCTAAAGGATTTGCATTGTCGCTGCAACATTGATCTCTTCTCCCTACGATTCTTTTCATCTCTCCATAACTTTGGCATCCTATCATCTGAACTACCTCTTCAATGATCTTCTTCCGTGGTTTCCCTCTGCCTTTCTTTCCCACCACCTTGTTTTCGAAAAGTTCTTTATGAAGTCATTATGCCAGAGAATGTGACCAAAACTGATGATTTTCTCTTTCTTATCGTTGTTATTAAACGTCTCTGAGTGTTTATTTCCCTAAGCACTGCTTCATTAGTTTTCTTCTCAATCGAGCTGATTCTTGTCATCTTACTCCATAGCCACATATCCACTGCCTCTCTTCCTCCTTAAAGAGAGTCCATCCTTCAAGCCAAATAGCAGCACACTCAAAATGAATGTTTGGAAAACAATTTATTTTGTTCATTGTCTAAGGATTTATTAATTAAGAGCTGCCCCTTCTCCTCAAAGGCTTTGTTACACAGACAAATTCTTATTTTTATTTGCACAGTGCATCTGATTTCATCGGTAATAACTGATCCTAAGCAGCAGAACTTGTGCACCTGTTTTATTAAAATATTTCCAATTCTGAGACGTGCCTCTAGCTTCATTTTAGATTTGCTTACAACCATAATATTAGTTTTATTTACATTAATGTTAAGTTGGAAATTGGTCGGTAATGTTTGCAGATATTAGGGTACCAATTAAATGGCGTCATATGAAAATGCCTGTACACTCTAGATGAGGCCATGTGGTGATCATCATCGTGTACATGTTGTAATTAATGTAAAGGAGTGCAGACCGAAGATAGTTTGCAGGGTTTCTTATTAAATTGTTTTCTCCGTTTCGGCTAACCTTCAACAGAGCATTCGAGTCAACACAGCGCCATCTTTTGATGGAGTATTGGTATGACGTCACATATTTAGTAAAAATTTTGTCTTAGTTTGAAGCACTATTTCAAGAAATCTACGTTTCAGATTTTCATTTTATTTTTTACAACAGGTAGTCTCCTCTTTTTTCTCTCAATTGAGACAGTGAACATAATTGTAAGTTAAACACTCGTGGCGATATACGTGTTCTGCCCAAACTCTAAAATCGTCCTAAAATTTTTCTTTCTATGTATTAAAAATCAAAACCACTTTTCCCTTTGCGAAAATCAAACGATCATAAATCATCTGCTAATTTCAGATGGCAACCATCCATGAGTCATAGCCTGCACAGTTGCTAGGTAACAATGTCTGACCATCCTTACATGCCTTACTTCACTGCCTACACGGTAACTATGGTTACACTTCCGTCACATATTTTGTTACACCACGTTACACAAATTTTCGGATGACCCCTAGCCTCAAGACATATTTATATCAAAAAGCTAATTTTGTGTAGCATCAACCGACTTTGCATGAGTCGAAGCATGGATGTCGTACAGCGCAATCAATATCACCTTTACAGCATTACTTGAGGCGAGCCAGCCATGTAAATACTCTAAGGGAATTTAGGACTGAATTTATAAAAAATAGTAATTATTGATAGAATTGAATGCAATTTGGTTTATCGTCTTCTAATGGTGAAAGAAGGCCATATACCAATTTTCAGAAAAATATCAACATAATTTGCTGATAAATTAACACTTACAATTTAAAATTTTTAAAAATCGGTAAGCATAAAAAATGCTCCAGCTGAACAGTTACTTCAAATATCACATTGAAAACTGGTGTACAGGCACTTCAGGGTATGGAAATAATTTTAACAGAGAGAAAGTCTGCATATGTAGTCCATAAATGTGAGGACAAAATGTGTTTTATGTGTTTATGTTTTTCTCAAATTATGCTAAAAATACCCCTTTGAAGGCTACTATCTTTTAAAGTATCAACATTATAAAAAATTCCTTCTGTTAATATCAAGACAATGCAGGTGTTAACAACCCATAAAATTCTCATGGAATTTGAAACCAAATTGGTTCATCTGGAACATTTTAAATACCTGAAAATGTATATAGGAAAAAACACATTTCGTAAGAAAAAGCTAGTGGATGGGGGGACTCAACCGGACATATAAATGTCACGCTAGTACTTTAAAAGTGGCGGAACCCGAAAAATACCACCATCAAATGATCCGCAGGAGTCCGGCGTACAATAATATGCATAAATTAAAAAATCAATAATTTTTACTTTTTTTCACCAAAAACTCAGTCCCAGCCTCCCTTAAGGACTCCCATCATCGTTCGGGGTAATGCAGGGTTGCATACAGCTAGAACAATGATGACATTTTCATGTGGCTCTTGCAAGGCTGCTGCACCCTCTGGCGAAAGTGGACAGTGTCTGTCTGTCGTGTATGTAAAATTGCATATTAGCGTAGTACAGGATTATGTTATGCTGACATTCCACATGGCCCGACAACATAATTTTATAAACCGGAATATATAAATATTTCATCCACTAGAGTGCTCAATACTCTGTCATTTCAAACTTACTGTACATAAATAAATGGCGTCATATCGAAAACGCCTGTACACTATAGCAAAAACCATGTGATCATCATCATCATCATCATCATCATCATCATCATCATCATCACCATCATCATCATCGTGAATATAATGTACTGAATCTTTACCATAATTCTGAACAGATATACTCGTACGGAAGGTGTACAAGCCCAAGTACATATGAAAAGTTTCCTAAGTGTGACAATTGCAGGAATGTTGGTTACGGCACAAACGTCGAGTCCCAGGTCCAAGATTAAAATCACCTAACCCAGCCTTGAATCGAACCTGAGATCCCGATCACTGAAAGCCAGGACGTTTACCACTCAACCATAGAGCCGGACATCTCCTGATTGACTGACAGTGAGAGGTGCTGAAATATCCACCGTATTCACCGGATATGGGTCTGCGAGACTACGATCTCTTCGCTGAAATCATTGCAGTGTAGGGATAAGCCATTGTCCCCTCCATCGCGTTTCCTCACTGTACGACTCCTTCTTCGAGAGAAGCAGAATGTGGTAGTCAGGAGGGTAGTGTATAATACAATGTAACTTGATGTTTCCTCTGCTAACAAAGTCGAGTACAAATTACAACTTGCTCAGACGGTAGAGCACTTTCCTTCTGAACTGAAGTTGGCGGGTTCGAACCCATATAAAACCGATGGTAAGTTATTTGAAGGTGATCAAATCTCGTGTCAGTAGATTTACTTCAAAGTACTTCTTCGCGAAAAAGATTCCGGCACCTCGGCGTGTACGAAAATTAGTTAGCCTGATTCGAAACTTGTTGGCCTGTTATGAAGTGTTGTGTGTTATAGGTATTACTTTATGGTGTCGAAGGGAGGACACCATAGGCTTCATCAGTGAACGGACTACAGGCCTTTGAAATCTGGATATACCGCAGGTATTCAAGATTCCATGGGTAGAAAATGTCACAATCAATCGACATGAATTACTACTGATCTGCATTTAGAGCAGTCGCCCAAGTGGCAGATTCCCTATCTGTTGTTTTCCTAGCCTTTTATTAAATGATGGCAAAAAATTGGAAACTTATTGAACACCTCTCTTCGTAAATTATTTGAATCCCTAACTCAATTTCCTAAAATCGAATATTTGCCCCAATTTGTCCACTTAAATTCCAGCTTTTTCTTCAAATTGTGATCTTTCCTACTATTAAAGACACCACTCAAACTTATTCGTCTACTGATGTCATTCAACTTCATTTCTCCACTAATCGGAACCTACCACTTAGTCGAGCAGCTCGTCTCCTTTCTCCCAAGTCTTAGCAGCACGAAAGTTGCAACATTTTTGTAACGCTACTCTTTTGCCGGAAATCACACAGAGAAAATCGAACTGCTTTTCTTTGGATTATTTCCAGTTCTTGAATCAAGTAATTCTGGTGAGGGTCCCGTACACTGGAACGATATTTTAGTTGGGGTCTTACAAGAGACTTATCACCAACAGGGGGGAAAATTATCTTGGATGCGCAACGTTTGACAGTGTATTGACACCCACCACAGTGCAGCTCTGATGCGGGGAACAAAGGGTAGGAAACATTTTTTGTGAGGAGACTGCACCATAATAATAATAATAATAATAATAATAATAATAATAATAATAATAATAATAATAATAATAATAATAATAATAATAATAATAATAATAATAAATTATAGCAGTGTTGCTATTCATTTTTATCCAACTTAGAAGAACCCGAATGATTTTATGCTCGCATACAAGGGTATTTATATTTCCCTAATCAGCCGGCTGGCCATGACTCTGTACCTAAAATATATTTAATTAAAACATTTGCTTCTCTCTCAAGTAATTCAGAATGAAATAAAAAATGGTCATCATTTCGATCAGTGGCATTGCATGGACATATGGAACTGTGTAAAAAAATTTAAGGGATGAAAATTAGCTTTAAATTTTCCATGACCCGTTACCATTGCGGTGAAATTTGACATTAAATAAGTATGTTGGGAAAAATCTGTGTGTTAAACTAAAAAAAAAAGCTTTTTAACTAATCCCACTCACCCTGCCACTGTCTTAAGCTCTTAATTCCTTAATCAAAACTCTTTCAGGAATTTTATTGTAATATCACAAATTTCACTGTCCGACTCATTGGTTGAATGGTCAGCGTTGAGGCTTTCAGTTCGGAGGGTACCGGGTTTGATTCCTGGCCGGATCGATGATTTTAATCGTGTTTCATTAATTCTTCTGACGTGGGGACTGTTTTTTCTAACATTTTCCTCTTCATATTCAGGCAACACACTAAACTACCAACCACCACAGCAATACGCAATAATGATTACATCCTTCCATATAAGGTTGGCGTCAGGAAGGGCATCTGGACGTAAACAGGGCCAAATCCACAAGTGTGACACAGTTCGTGACCGCGACCCCACAAAGGTGGGAAGAACGATAGAAAAAACGACTCACTAATGTCACTGTCGTGTACTGCGTCCTAGGCCAAATGATCCGCGAGTTCATTACTGTAGTTCCCAGTGAGCGCCTTAACCCCCTGGAGTTAGTCAACAGGTGTAGGATATGTGCCGACACCGGGTTTCACCCTCTCTCTACCTAATTGACATCATCATCCCACGTCCAGGCGCGCACGCTGCCCATTGGTGTCGGATAGAATCTCCAGCGCTAAGCGAGCCCAGCATGTCCTCGGACACTCCCGGCACTAAAAGCCATACAAAACAAACCACATGGTGTAACAGCTCCAAAGGGCCATGGCCTGCCAAGCGACCGCTGCTCAGCCCGAAGACCTGCAAATTACGAGGTGTCATGTGGTCAGCACGACGAATCCTTTAGGGCGTTATTCTTGGCGTCCTAGACCGAGGGATCCATCTCAGCGTCAGACCGCTCCTCAATTGTAAGCACATAGGGTGAGTGGACCCGGAAGCAGTCCTAAGATCCAGGTAAAAGTCTTTGATCTGGTCGGATATCGACCCCGGGGCCTCCGGGTAAGAGGCAGTCACGCTACCCCTATACTGCGGGGCCAACGGGTATACCATAAATAAATTATACTTCTCTACCAAATATAGCCTCCGTGACTCAGTCGGCAGCGCGCCGGCCTCTCACCGCTGTGTTCCGCGGTTGAAATCCCGATCACTCCATGCGAGGTGCTGGACAAAGCGGAAACGGGGCAGGTTTTTCTCCGGGTGCTCCGGTTTTCCCTGTCATATTTTATTCCAGCAACACTCTCCAATATAATTTCATTTCATCTGTCAGCCATTAATCATTGCCCCAGAGGAGTGCCACAGGATTCGGCAGCCGACACAATTCCTATCCTCACTGCTAGGTGGGGGCTTCATTCATTCCATTCCTGGCCCGGTCGAATGACTGGATACCGGCTGTGGATTCTCATTTTCTCTACCAAATCGGCTGGTGTGTTGCTTTGTATGAATATCACTTCAGCTGTAAATTAAGAAGCTCAGTAAAAACCTGATAGCAAAGTTATAAACGGAGGAACTTTTTATTCTCACTGCAGGGCCTTGCATGGTCGGAATTTTAAATTTTTACCGTGAAATCCAGTCCGTGGTACGGGGAAAAGGAATATTCGTGACTATTCTATTTAGCACATTCGCTTAGGGATACCGTAGTCAGTTGCAGACAAAGTTTCGCTAACAAACTTGTAACAGAACTCGTGTTTATATTCCTTTCTCTTCCAGAGTAAATCTACTTCTGAGAGAGGCAATCAAAGTTTTAATTTTAACATATTTCATGTAGCCGTGCTTCTACTCTCAGACATTACACTGATTTAAACCGAGAAAACAGACTGGCAAGCAGCGATGGTGCGTAGTGGTGATGTCGTCGGAGCTGAAAGTAGGTCACTCAGATTTACAAAGAGGATATCAAAGTGAGGAGTTGCCCAATGAAACGAACTAATGAGGAGAGAAATGTAAGGTAAATATTTAAGAGCACATTTAGAAACAGAACGAGATGAATGAGCAGACTGCACTCAGCGCCAAGTATGAGCGGCTGTTATCTAGAAACGGACCTACAAAAAGTTGCATGCCTCGATAAAGCACAAGAGCCCGGTGAATTATTTTGTTTCCTGACCGTATACGGGATATATCAGAACTGTCTTCTTCCTCTTCTTCATCAGTTTACCTTCCAGGGTCGGTTTTTCCCTCGGACTCAGTGAGGGATCCCACCTCTACCGCCTCAAGGGCAGTGTCCTTGACCTTCAGACTCTGGGGCAGGGGATACAATTTGGGAGGATGACCAGTACCTCGTTCAGGCGGCCTCACCTGCTGTGCTGAACACGGGCCTTGCGGGGGATAGGAATATTGGAAGGGATGGACAAGGAAGAGGGAAGGAAGCGGCCGTGGCCTTAAGTTAGGTACCATCCCGGCATTTGCTTGGAGGAGAAGTGCGAAACCACGGAAAACCACTTAAAGGATGGCTGCGGTAGGAATCGAACCTACCTCTACTCAGTTGACTTCCCGAGGTTGAGTGGACCCCTTTCCAGCCCTCGTTCCACTTTTCAAATTTCGTGGCAGAGCCGGGAATCGAACCCGGGCCTCCGGGGGTGGCAGCTAATCACACTAACCACTACACCACATAGGCGGACGAAAATTCTTTCCACTCCCACTATTTTATGTTTTCTGGGACTACAGTTGTAGTAGTGCGACATATAATCCTTCATATGCAGGCTTTCATAAAATCGTTTACGGTTTGAAATTCCATCACTATCACTGTTCCCCACAAAATCCTCCTCTTTGTTGAGCTTTTTTTTTTTACGGGGGGCCCCCGTAGCCCGCTCCCCCGCCGTGGCCATCGACTCAATCTACATGGCCTCCGACATGCTATTAATTTCTAAGAAGAAAGAGATAGCTGGGTAGAGTGGGAAGTGATACAAAGGAGTATCTGCCTGTTTCCATGTCGGACACATTACCAGGCGAGATTGTGTTGGTTGGATAGTATTAAGGTATGGTATTGAAGGGTCAGGGAAAAACCACATAGGCAGAATGATGAAAGAGCCTACATGTAAAACCTGACTGTCTTTGTTGAGGGATACAATGTATGTATCTGGCAACTCACCCATTCCTGACGGAGGCACTGCTAGTGCTTCGTTTGAAGACTGAATTTATGAAGTGCACCAGATACAATAACAATAAATGAATAATTTAAGTAGATGGAAGACTTTAGTAGTTATTTTATATTTTTACAATTTGCTTTACGTCGCACCGACGCAGATAGGTCTTATGACGACGATGGGATAGGAAAGGCCTAGGAGTTGGAAGGAAGCGGCTGTGGCCTTAATTAAAGTACAGCCCCAGCTTTTATCTGGTGAGAAATTGGGAAAACACGGAAAAACCATCTTTAGCGCTGCCGAAAGCGGGTTCCCAATCCGGTATCTCCCGTAAGTAAACTGATAGCTACGTGACTCTAACCACGCAGCTATTCACTCTGTAAAGTTAGTAGCCTTAACTGTGAAGGGAAATGAGTCCATTCGGAACGAACAAGTTGGAAATCCAATCCTGTTTGTTCTCTGACAGAATCGCATACTTGAATATATTTTTACCAAAACAGTAAAATAAGCATGCGAAGGAATTGCAGCAAACAAATCTTCTGATGATGTTATAGAACGATTAGGGAAACACACCATGAGGTATCTTTCATTTAAAAGCGGGTATTTTCGAGAAAGGACAAGCAAATACTTGGGAGTCCATTCGTATATTTCACAAATGTATTCATTGTATGTTAAAGTATGCAAGGCAGAATGTAATTTTTATTTCCATCTACAAGAAATCGATACGTGCGATCTGTGTCATCTCCATATATACCAGCTACAGAACGCATCATCAGAAGAGGAAACAAAGGCCATTAAGGGGAATCAAGACAAGCACACAGAGGAAGGAATCTTGACATACCGTCTAAAAAGTTATGATAAAGGAAGTCAGTGCTCCATATCAAATGCGAAAGCATGGTGACTGTTGGCCAAAGCAGCACTTCACTAATTCGCAGGGATTTTATTTAAGGACGCCCTGGACACCTGGCCTTAAAGTGTATTCTTCTTCTCAAGTGTCTTGGTGTATTCTTTAGGATGAGGTGACAGCAGAATAGGGTAATAATGAAATGGCCTCTTCCCTCTTTAACTGGGCAAAAAAAAGTACTGAGCTCGATAGCTGCAGTCGCTTAAGTGCGGCCAGTATCCAGTATTCGGGAGATAGTAGGTTCGAACCCCACTGTCGGCACCCCTGAAAATGGTTTTCCGTGGTTTCTCATTTTCACACCAGGCAAATGCTGGGGCTGTACCTTAATTAAGGCCACGGCCGCTTCCTTCCCATTCCTAGCCCTTTCCTATCCCATCGTCGCCATAAGACCTATCTGTGTCGGTGCGACGTAAAGCAACTAGCAAAACAAAATGCAATGAATTGTGGAATAGAATTTTTGATCGTATGGATAGATAACTAGACAAAATCATATTTAATATACTTGTGGTTTCTTAATTGCAGCCCTAGCATGAAAGAGATTAACCATAACCTTGTTTTTTTTTTTTTTTTTTTTTGCTATTTGCTTTACGTCGCAGCGACACAGATAGGTCTTATGACGACGATGGGATAGGAAAGGCCTAGGAATGGGAAGGAAGCGGCCGTGGCCTTAATTAAGGTACAGCCCCAGCATTTGCCTGGTGTGAAAATGGGAAACCACTGAAAACCATCTTCAGGGCTGCCGACAGTGGGGTTCGAACCCACTATCTCCCGATTACTGAATACTGGCCGCACTTAAGCGACTGCACCTACCCAGCTCGGTCATAACTTTTTCTCAGAGATCACACTCATAGGGAGGTTGATAGGGGCCACATTATTATAGAAACAGGCAAGAAGTATCTTCCAACTAGCACAATCTTCACCTGCAACGACTGGGTGGACTTCATTTCAAAATGTAAGTAGAAGACACCTTTCGCGGTAAAATACATGATTTTGGAAGACTTCAGAAATCTGAGATCTTGTATGGATGACAATGCCTCCCCATGCATATTGCGAAAAATATACATTTCAGTTATGTACTGTAGCTGCAAGTTTGGCTTTCTGTTTTGAAAAGCAAACTTCATTTGAGAATTTCACTCTGTCGATTTGGGGCGAAACACCCGCAAGTCAGTAAATTTGCCATTGAATATTCTTCAACTGATATAAAGCACGAAGAAGGCAGCTGGTTGAAGTATAAAGATCTAGTGACACATTCACAGTAAATTTCAGAGGAGTATCGTTACTAATACAGACATCTACGTCATGAAGATACTGTAGTTCACACACAATGCATGACGTTGAAGATGATGATGATGATGATGATTATTATTATGTTCGAGTAGAAGAATATTAAAAATTAAAATATTTATGCTGGGATCTGCTTATTATTAGACTCTGTTTTACAAATTTCAGTGATTTACTTTATGTTTTCATAATATTAATATTGTAAGTAATATTGTAAGTACACAGTCCAATGAACCATGTAAGCATTTAATTTTATGACAATAACAAAATTTAGAGTGCAAAATAAAATTTAATTTATTGATGAACGTGCTGTATGATCAAAATTACATCAAATGTATCAAGGATAATCATACAATCGTTGCTTAAGTTATGACGCGATTAAAAATGCTCGCGGCTGTGAGCTTGCATCCGGGAGATAGTAGGTTCGAATCCCACTATCGGCAGCCCTGAAAATGGTTTTCCGTGGTTTCCCATTTTCACACCAGGCAAATGCTGGGGCTGTACCTTAATTAAGGCCACGGCCGCTTCCTTCCAACTCCTTGTCCTTTCCTATCCCATCGTCGCCATAAGACCTATCTGTGTCGGTGCGACGTAAAGCCCCTAGCAAAAAAAAAAAATGCTCCGTAACTGATATTTCTCTGTCTCCTGTAAAATTATTAAAACGTGACACGCTGGTTCAGATTTGAGGTACATAATAATTTTCGATTATGTAGTAATATCAGTCGATGCATAAAATTACGAATGAAAAGGAATGTCACAACATCCTTCTTGTCCAGGACATGAACCTATTATCTTTTCAGAAAATTTCTCTTCTTCCTCTTCAATTCTTCTTCTTCCTCTTCTAAATGCTTGTATTAAGCTTCCGTGAGTCTACACACTGCGCATTTCTCCAAGTACTCACTATTGTGCAGCAATTAATTTAGGGCAATTATGAAACTAAGCACATCATTATTGGTGGTTCGATATGAAAATAGACTACTTCATCAAACAGAGTCGGAGTGAAGAGGACTCAATTCCTTAATAATAGTGTTACTAAACATTCTGAAGTATGGTAGAAAAGGTACCCATGTTTATGAGACTATATCAGTAAAAGAATTTTATTCCCCGAAGTCCATAAAAACAGAGACCAATTCTCGTCACTGGAAATTGAAAATCCTTCCTCGCTCCCTTTAGATACGAACATTCATTTCATTTTGTCAACTCTCTTTGATTTTATCTATGATTCGTGCCCTCTCCCTTATATGTCTTATTTTCTATCTTGTATTTTAGCTTACTTGAATTTCTTGGAACCCTTTCCTCATAATTTTGTTTCGCTATTTCCCAGTCCATTATCTGAAGAAGTTATTCGCAACCATTTCTCTCTTTCTTTCTTTATATAGTTTACTTTTAAGATTTTGCAGTGAAATTCAATAAATTCCTTCATTTTACTCTGTTTTTGATATTACATATTTTTTCTAATTTATCTTTATTTTTCGCTTCTCGTACATTTATTTAGTCCACACGCAGAATGTGTTTTGTCTACCGTTCTGAATAATGCATGGCCGGCTGTACTTTGAATGGCCTCCTGTCGTATAACAAGCCCATGGCCTCCCCTTGCATCCATATTTATCGCGGGTGACACATCGTACCGCTCGCACCGCTGCCCACCAGACCCAAGCATCTCAATCCGACCGTCACACAGAAGCATCTCGTGGGATATTCAAGAGTACAGAGAAAATATATGGGTGAGAAAACTTTGAGGTGACAAGAATAGGAAAAGTGAAATGTGGAAGATGGAACTACATTATAAACTGAATTTTATATTTCAAAAATACATAATCAGATCACGAATAGGATTTTAAAACACGTGTGATATTATGCATTCTACAACTGTTCACAAATTTTCAATTTTTATTCATAATAGAAACATTGAATGATATTTTCGCAGGCATCAATACATTTTTTGATGAAATATAAAAGCTCAGTGAATAAGATAGAAGTTCAAACAAAAATAGGAATGAAGATATGAAAGCTTGTAGGGTTACGTCGGTATTGATATCGTAATCATAGCGACAGGACTTCAGATTTACGAGGAAATGAAGCAATTAAATCACAGACACTTGAATTTCACTTATAAAATCTCACTTGCTTTGGCTAGGTTTCGACCTGCGGCCGCCTGCTTTACAAGGCAATGCAAATACCAATCGTCTCATGCCCTTAAGAAGAAAAGCAATTATTATTATTATTATTATTATTATTATTATTATTATTATTATTATTATTATTATTATTATTATTATTATTATTATTATTATTATTATTATTATTATTATTATTATTATTATTATTATTTGTTCATGCAGGCGCTGAAGGTACTTGTTGAAGTGTAATTTACAGCATTCAACAATTGGCAACTTCGGTGCTAACAATAAGTGTTTGAGCACGAATAATATTGTGTTATAGATTAACTGAATAATAATAATAGTAATAATAATAATAGTCCACCACTGTGGCGTACTGGTTAGTGTGATTAGCTGCCACTCCCGGAGGCCCGGGTTCAATTCCTGGCTCTGCCACGAAAGTTGCAAAAGTGGTACGAGGTATGGAACGGAGTCCACTCAACCTCGGGAGATCAAATGAGTGGAGGTGGGTTCGATTTTCAACCTCGTCCATCATCGAAGTGGTTTCCGTGGTTTCCCCACTTCTCCTCCAGGAAAATGCTGGGATGGTACCTAACTTAAGGTTATGGCCGCTTCCTTCCCTCTTCCTTGTCTGTCCATTCCAAATTTCCCATCCCCCTCACAAGGCCCCTGTTCAGCATTGCAGCTGAGGTCACCTGGGCGAGGTATTGGTCCTCCTTCCCCGTTTTATCCCCTGCCACAAAGCCTCACGCTCCATGACATTGCCCTTGGGGCGGTAGAGGTGTGATCCCTCGCTCAGTCCGAGGCAAAACCAACCCTAGACGGTGAACAGTTTAAGAAAGGAAGAAAGGAAGAAAGGAAGAAAGAAAGAGAGAAAGAAAGATTAATAATAATACAAAAACTAATACTAATCATCACCAATATATATAAAGAACTAGCAAATGTACCCGTGCTTCGCTACGGTATTCTACAATGTATTTCTTATGGATTTCTCCATATATTATTGTAAAGGCAGTGAATAAGGTTATATTTATTTTTTTGATATTCAAGTAACAGCTGAATTCATAAAATTTGTCTAACATATGGCCACTGTTCGTGTCAATATGCGTGCAGAATGTGATGATTCTATCGTTCCTATAAATGTGTCAAACGATAATATATAGGTCTAAATAATACAAAATTAACTGGATAGGCCTATTGAGAAATACAGCTAAATTTAACAATTTAACGTGTATGGGATGGGTATACGACTAATGTCATAGGGCCAAAGTTGTAGATATCTACAAATTGAACCGCAATTGTGCTATCTGTTTCGTGATACGACTTACCGTTTAGCCAACAATTATCCCGAAACGAAGGTCCACACCGTCATTATTTTTACAGATAGGCACGGACACGTTTATAAGTGCAGACCTTTTTTTCGAGAGTTACTGCTTTGAAACTGTACGTTATATCAACACACTGATTTCACCATCAGACGCTTCTGTTAGTATAAGGGAAAATGGAAGAAAACTGATGTGGTATTCTTATAAACGCCCGTCTATTCAGAGATTTTAAAATCATATGCATATCAAAACCTTCCCCGGGATCGGTTATCTTTAAATATGAAGTTTGCTCCAGATATCTATCCAACCTTTTCCCCGTGATGGTGGAACAAACAGACAGACACAAAAATAAAAAGCACTGATATGGTCTGACCTAAAACGGATAAATATCTGAATAATTGGCAAAACGAACGAAATTACAGACAGCGGACCCCCTACAACTTTATTTATATAGATGACGGCTTCATATTTTAACGCATGGAGTTCTGTGGATCCGAATTTAAGAATATTTATGTCATTTGAAATTTCTGACTGAGTACATTCTAAAAATGTCTTTAAATTGCAGATTTTATCGGAAAATCTGCTTGAAAAGTGGAAAAACCTCTACCTCCTTAACCGTTATATATATCGAGTTGTGGCCTTTCTCTTATTCCATTATTCGAGATAGAAATTGAGAAAATTGAAGACGTTTTTTATCTAATGGTAAATTACGTATTTTCAAAATCGTCCTCCACTCGGAGGCTGCCTAAGAATACACAAAATCAATTTCATTCAAAAATAAAGCAATACAACTAAATTATGTCTCAGTCTGGCGAATTTAAGTGGTGTCTGAGTATCAGAAGGGAACCCTGAACGCATTCAGCTCCCAGTCGATGAGCTCCTTGGAAGTGATGTTGAAGGTCTTCATCAGTTCTATCGTCTTCTTAGGGACTGCCCCCCTCGTACCAACCATGAGATCTCTCACTTCTCCGTCGTCCATCTCGTATTTATTCTTAATATAAGGCACTCTAGGCAGGTAGATATACCTCTTTTCTCTGGCTACATCTTCTGGTTGGTCGGAGTGCGTTTTAAATCTTACTGAGGAGTCTAATATATACCCTTTCTTCCCTCTAATGGCAATCATGTCTATCCTTCTCGTGGTGCCATTTACTCCGATGCCATGGGCTTCATTATACACTTGAAATCCTTTCTCACGGAGCATCTGTGCTATGGACGACCTGATATTGTGATGTCTGATGTTCCGAAGAGCTTCACCGAAGGCACAGGAACCGAAGACGTGTAGTAATGTTTCAGTCTCACTGCATATTCTGCAGCGGTTACCATCAAGGGGCTTTCTCGGTACAGCTCTTGCGGGTGCAATGTTGCATGCCATTTTCAGCGCGTCTCTCCACTCCGTACTGGGAAGGCCATATTACGGCACACCATATGGCATTAGGTACATTATTTCATCAGTATTGTTTGAGCCTTTTTGTAGAGAAGGAAGTGATTTACTTGCATTTCATTTTAAATAACTAAGAAGGAAAAAGGCATATTACTTCAAAACTGGAAAAAATGGACTGGAAGAATTCACCAATCAGTCGTTGAAGGAATTTATGGGACGTATAGAGGCATATTACACGTTGTGCGAGTCCCGTTCGTTGTTCAAAACCGGAGTGATTTTACGTGAGATAACACACGTTACGACAACCTGAACGACATATTTTCCAGCATTAATTCATGTAAGCTTTGTAGGCGTGTAAATATTAAAACCATAGGAGACATTGTGTTTGCCACGAATGATCGACAACGATGGTAGGTAGGCCGTACGGACTATTTTGAGCCTTTTATTGTGTCTCTTAGGGTTGTACGCACGCGTTTTTGACGGTAATATTACCCGTTAGGGCCCTGATTTTTTGACAGGAATATGTCTTTTGGCTGAGGGCCATCCGAAGACATGTGTAACGTGACGCCACATTAGTCTTTCTCGTAGGCCTTGGTCGCCAAAGATACTGCGGCTGTGGATTTGTATAAAATAGAAATTGTACCGTCAGTGACGTAACGTTAGTCATTACCGTAGGCCTTGGTCTCCAAAGATGCTCTGTGAAATGATGCAAATAAATCGTTCGTTCTCAATATTTGAGTTTCACGAAATTGAAGGAGATATTTTCAATCATTAGCTTTTCACAAAGGGAAAAGATTCTTGTTTTCCTTTAAATGTTTACTTACGCTCAGGTATTAAAAAACGATTAATTGCATTAATATTGCTGTCGTGTTGGTTTTATGTATATTGGAGGATCCTTTAAGACTGGGAAAACTACAGAGGAAGACTGTTTGAGGATGTAAAAAGGCAGATGGAGAGTGATTGTCTGCAACTATAATGAAAATTGCCCAACTCAATTGTGACTGGCTGTAGGCAAGGGGCCTGCCATCATACTGAAAACTTCCCAACTCGACTATGAATGGCGGTAGGCAAGAAGGTCTGAATTACAATGACAATTCCCTAATGCTGTCTTCACATGAGAAACGACGGACAGCGTCTTCCCCGTCGTGTTCCTTGGGATAACGCTAAGAGCTATGAAATTTAATAGAATCTTACAATGTTTACACGACTTCACCTAGAATTATGTACGGTATACAATGTAGAATTCCATAGTCAAGCATGTGTACACCAGCTAGTTTACAATCTATTCTCAAAATCAATGTTAGGATGGGTTCTTTCATTACAGTTTATTTTCATGCCATCTACCTTTGTAGCTAATTGGTTAGCAAGCTTGTCTTTGGTCCGAGAGGTCCCGGGTTCGAATCCCAGACGGGTCGAGGATTTTAACTTTAATTTTTGTCTGATTCCTTAACTTGGATTATGCTTTCATTACCCCCTTAATTCTTCGTTTCTGCATGGGCCAGATTTTTGCTGTTAAGTGTACGTGTCATGGAATAATGTTTATGTGCCTGTGGCTTTGTTCCTCCTTGCAACCTCACGTTGTACCTGCACAGTGGAACGTGCTGTTCCGGGAATCGATGTCAGTCTCGATACAACTTAGTTACTCTTGTTAAAGGAAGCTGAACCGTAGCGCGTGTTGACGAAGCGGCAAGTGGCGGAACTCTGTAGTCGCTTCACTCATTATTCTACATTGTGTGCAGACATATAATCATGGAGCGAAATATTTAAATGGTAGAAAATCACGTTTCACTTCACTCTCAGTTGAAGTTAATGTGCTCCTTTGAGAAGAAATGTTTCCTACAGGAGGCTGTTATGTCTTGAGAGAAGCGGAGGAAACCCAAAGTTTAGATCCAGGTGGAAGAATTTCGCCATATGTTTCGAAGTTATCTGAGACTGTGCTTGTTAGGTTGTAACCTAATTTTCGACATTATTCTCCTTTCCTGTTCATCATCATCATCATCTGTTTACCCTCCAGGTTCGGTTTTTCCCTCGGACTTAGCGAGGGATCCCACCTCTACCGCCTCAAGGGCAGTGTCCTGGAGCTTCAGACTCTCTTGGTCGGGGATACAACTGGGGAGTATGACCAGTACCTCGCCCAGGCGGCCGCACCTGCTATGCTGAACAGGGGCCTTGTGGAGGGATGGGAAGATTGGAAGGGATAGGCAAGGAAGAGGGAAGGAAGCGGCCGTGGCCTTAAGTTAGGTACCATCCCGGCATTCGCCTGGAGGAGAAGTGGGAAACCACGGAAAACCACTTCCAGGATGGCTGAGGTGGGAATCGAACCCACCACTACTCAGTTGACCTCCCGAGGCTGAGTGGACCCCGTTCCAGCCCTCGTACCACTTTTCAAATTTCGTGGCAGAGCCGGGAATCGAACCCGGGCCTCCGGGGGTGGCAGCTAATCACGCTAACCACTACACCACAGAGGCGGACTCCTTTCCTGTTCGTGAACCAAAATTATATCTTACCTAGCCAGAATTCTGCAGCTGGAAGCGTCCATAAATGAATATATTCAAAGAGTTTTTCCAGCAGTTTGTTTCCAGCTTCAACCGGATCAGGAGTAGAATGAATGAAGCCCCATCTAGCGGCGAGGATAGGAAGTGATGATTAACAGATGATGACTAATGACTGGCAGATAAAGTGAAATTATACTGGAATGAAAGATGACAGAGAAAACCGGAGTAGTCGGAACAAAAACCTATCCCACCTTCGCTTTGTCCAGCACAAATCTCACTTTGAACGACTGGTATTTGAATCAAGAAACCCAGCTGTCAGAATTTCGCATGCTGCCGCCTGAGTACGGAGGCTACTTGAACGATCCTCCCCCCCCGCAGAAGTGATAATAGAGCGTACTTCGGGAAACGTCGATTGTGTTCGTGGATAATTCTTCAATCAACGGTAATGATCATATAATAATAAATGGCCCTTTTCAGTTCCATAGTTTATGCCAATTTAATTAAATTTCCTTCGGCAAAGTTCAACAGTGAACATGCGTCTGGTTGGAATTTCATTTCATAAATTTGATTACATGAAAATTGATTTCTAAATTTCTTAACAAATCTTAAAGAATTTTATCAAATTACCACAGACGATGTTATAGTGATGGTACATATTTTCTTGCAGGAAACGATCCACGATATAAATCACTCGTAAAATAATAATAATAATAATAATAATAATAATAATAATAATAATAATAATAATAATAATAATAATAATAATAATAATAAGGTCTAATAATAAAAAATGTAATATTTTTCTTTGGGAGTCTATATCCTCATCGTATATCAGCTGTCATCAGTGTGATTTAGCGTTTAATCTCTGCAACTCGGAAAAGTCTAAAATGTACCAGTCGCGTTGGTTTCCATGATAGTTTTCTTCGTCCAACTCCTCTCCACCTTCAATAAGTGGCTCAGAGCTGATCTACGTCCTAATTGGCGAGTTTGACTCCGGTTCAGTTTGCTGGTATTTGAATCTACTCATGGCAGCCAGCTTCATCCCCTTAGATTTCCCAGCACGTAGAATAATTTTTCTTCTTCTTAATTTGTTTACCCTCCAGGGTTGGTTTTTCCCTCGGACTTAGCGACGGATCCGACTTCTGCCATCTCCAGGGCAGTGTCTTGGAGCGTGAGACACTGGGTCGGGGGAAATAACTGGTGAGAATAACCAGTACCTCGCCCAGGTGGCTTCACCTGCTATGGTGAACGGGGGCCTTGTGGGGGGGCGCGGGGATGAGAACATTGGAAGGGATAGACAAGGAAGAGAGAAGGAAGTGGCCGTGGCCTTTAGTTACCATCCCGGCATTTGCCTGGAGAAGTGAGAACAACGGAAAACCACTTCCAGGATGGCTGAGGTGGGAATCGAACCCATTTCTACTCATTTGACCTCCCGAGGTTGAGTGGACCCTGTTCCAGCCCTCGCATCACTTTTCGAATTTCGTAGCAGAGCGGGGAATCGAGCCCGGGCCTCCGGGGGTGGCAGCTAATCACACTAACCACTACACCACAGAGGCGGACTACGTAGAATAATTACTGAGAAATAACTTTGGCACCTCAGTGCTCCTGTAAACCGGACAATTTAGATAATGGGACGTAAAATGAATAATATTATTTAGCTGC
The DNA here is from genome assembly GCF_040414725.1 of Anabrus simplex. Classification (NCBI taxonomy): domain Eukaryota; kingdom Metazoa; phylum Arthropoda; class Insecta; order Orthoptera; family Tettigoniidae; genus Anabrus; species Anabrus simplex. The sequence goes on along the minus strand of NC_090272.1, from coordinate 61,577,996 downwards.
AAGATGACTCGAAAGAAACATAGCTTATTATAGCGCACAAATACGAACGAAACGAAAACTCCAAGGTGCAATAGCCCCGAAGGGCCATGGCTCATCAAATGACCGATGCTCAGTCCAAAGACCTGCAGATTACGAGTTGCCATTGGTCAGCACGACGAATTTCCTCAGCCGTTATTCTTGGCTTTCTAGACCGGGCCTGGCATCTCACCGTCAGACAGCTCCTCAATTGCAATCACGTAGGATAAGGTAAAAATCCCTGTCCTGGCCAGGAATCGAACGCGGGGCACCTGGTTAAGAGGTAGGCTCGCTCGTTAGTCCTACACCATGGGACCGGTTGTTATTGGACACCACGTGATCGAATTATACTAATTTCATCTCTTTCATTGTCAACATTATCTCCACTTTCACGAGTAAGAGAAGTTTCCTCCATCTCCTCAAGGATCAGTACTGCCCGAAACGTGAATGGTGCTTGTAACGAAACACTTTTGGATATTCCAATATTTTATGACGTTATTAACAATTAATGTCTTTACAACTGACGAAGTTAGGTTCCTGCTCATGTCTTCACTTAACCACATTTTCGGTAATTTGTTACAATGCCTAATTTTACGAATTTAAGAGGTGACAATGGTAATGAGAAGAGGTTTTGAATTTCAATCTGCTGAGAAATAAAAATAGAATATTATATCATAATGACTGGCTTAATTCTGTATGTAATTAAATGACTGTGGGGTATTAATGATGATGCAAACAATAATTTTTAAAACATATCTAGGAACATTTTGACCTCTCCTTGGTGGCGGAATAATATTTTTAAGTAATAAAGCGTGTCCGGATTCGATTTCCGGCTCTGCAACGAATTTTGAAAAGCGGTACGAGGGCTAGAACGGAGTCCACTCAGCCTCGGGAGGTCAACTGAGTTCGACTCCCACCTCAGCCATCCTGGAAGTGGTTTTCCATGGTTTCCCACTCCTCCTCCATGCAAATGCCTAGCTTAAGGCTACGGCCGCTTCCTTCCCTCTTCCTTGTCTATCCCTTCCAATCTTCCCATTTCCCGCAAGGCCCCTGCTCAGCATAGCAGGTAAGGCCGCCTGGGAGAGGTACTGGGCATTCTCCAGTTGTATCCCCGATCCAGAGTCTGAAGCTTCCTTCCCTCTTCCTTGTCTATCCCTTCCAATCTTCCTATCCCCACTACGGCCCCTGTTCAGCATAGCAGGTGAGGCCACCTGGGCGAGGTACTGGTCATTCTCTACAGTTGTATCCCCCGACCCAACGTCTCACGCTCCAGGACACTGCCCTTGAGGCGTAGAGGTGGGATCCCTCGCTGAGTCCGAGGGAAAAACCAACCCTGGAGGGTAAACAGATTAAGAAAGAAAGAAAGAAAGAAAGAAAGAAAGAAAGAAAGAAAGAAATAATAAAGCGTGCTTCCTGATAAAGCTGATATACAAAACAAGACAATTATATTGCATGCGAGGAATGTTCCGTTTCAATTAAGTTAGGCAGGAAATGTACACATTTGTCGACTGCAGTTGTCATGCAAGCAAGAAAAGTGTAACTTGTTTATCTCCCGTTATCAGCGTAGTTCTTATGCTCATTTGTCATTGTAACAACCAGGAGAATTCATTACCACAAATGTATAACTCTGCCGTCACACTGTTTGTTACAGATGCCCGGTCACCTACCGGAATGCATCACCTTTTGTTTACGCAAGAAATGCTCCAAAAAAGGAAGGCCATTAAACCGTTGACACATGCAATGACGACTAATTTGGATATAATTACCCTACAGGAGGGGTTTTCAAACTTGTTATGTTTTTATGGTCGACAACCCTCGCTCTCCCACATCCGAACCCCTCCTGATATGAACATTAACCCGAAGTATCCTTCCAAAATAAATGATTGCTACAAATTAATTATTAATAGCTTCTCATTCAACATAATATTTATCCTAGAACAAACACAACACAAAATCTGTAAAAAAAAAAAAAAAAAAAAATTAATTTAATATTACTACACTGCGAGAGGCATTTTACGCATCCAAAACACTGATAACTGGTGATAGATCACAAATAAATACAACTATTGTCAGCGTCGAGGCCTTTGGTTCAGAGGGTTTCGGGTTCGAGTCACGGCCGAGGCCCAGGGATTTTCATTGCATCTTATTCATTCTTATGACTCGGGAATTGGGTGTTTGTGTTTCATCGAACACTCTCCTCTTCAAATTCAGCCAAGCAGACTATCAACCACCACAGAAACACGCAATGGTGGTTACATCCCTCCACGTTGGGTTGGCGTCAAAAAGGGAATCCGTCCGTAAAACAGAGCCAAATCCACATGTGCCACCTAGTCACACCCGCGACCTAACCGGTGTGGGTAAAGCAGCAGCAGAAAAATAATAAGAATAAGAGAAGAAGTTCCATGATTTGCTCGATAGCTGTACCTTTTAAAGTTATGATGGCTTGAGTTGGTTTGGTAATTTCTATAGACCACCATTAGTTTTGTCTTTCGAGTATTTATTCTTAGCCAAAAAATATCAGCGTTAGTAACAGAAATATGATAGTTTTTACCTTGGATTCTTCATACCAAATTAGAAGGTACTGTAGATTCGGTTCGATTTTAATATTGAAAACATTTCAGTCCGCCTCTGTGGTGTAGTGGTTAGTGTGAGTAGCTGCCACCCCCGGAGGCCCGAGTTCGATTCCCGGCTGTGCCACGAAATTTGAAAAGTGGTACGAGGGCTGGAACTGGATCCACTCAGCCTCGGGAGGTCAAATGAATAGAGGTGGGTTTGATTCCCACTTCATCCATCCTGGAAGTGGTTTTCCGTGGTTTTCCACTTCTCCTCCAAGCAAATGCCGGGATGGTACCTAACTTAAGGCCACGGCCACTTTCTTCCCTTTTCCTTGTCTATGCCTTCTAATCTTCCCATCCCCCAACAAGGCCCCTGTTCAGCATAGCAGGTGAGGCCGCCTGTGCGAGGTACTGGTCATTCTCCCCAGTTGTATCACCCGACCCAAAGTCTCATGCTCCAGGACACTGCCCTTGGGGCGGTAAAGGTGGGATCTCTCGTTGAGTTCGAGGGAAAACCAACCCTGGAGAGTAAACAGGTTAAGTAGTAGAAGAAGCAGAAGAAGAAGAATAGATCTCTGAGAAAAAAATGTAGGGATCCCTATACTACAAAAACGTAAAATTAAGCAATTTCCTGAATTGTGCCGAAGGTTGAACGGCTAAAGGCCCTGGAAATGTTTCAAATTGTGAGTCCTGGATATCTGTGTCAAACTAAATAATTAACTTTTGAAAATCACTTCCGATCCAAATGCAGTTCCGGCAAAACAGCCTAAAATCGCTTGTTCCATTACTCGTTTTCTTTTTGATTCACATCGTAGCCAAATTAACTTAGTTACATAATTATCTTTGTAATGTATTCCTTGGTTCAATGCACTCCGGCGTTCGTTTGATTTTTGAAAAAGTCCACACCGAATGTAGTTATAAGGGTTTAAGTGAAACTCTGCATTGATTCACATTAGCGTTCGTAGTGGTGCTTAAGTGAAACTCTGCATTGACTCACATTAACGCTCGTAGTGGTGCTTAAGTGAAACTCTGCATTGACTCACATTAGCGCTCGTGGTGGTGCTTAAATGAAACTCTGCATTGACTCACATTAGCGCTCGTACTAGTGCTTAAGTGAAACTCTGCATTGACTCACATTAGCGCTCGTAGTGGTGCTTAAATGAAACTCTGCATTGACTCACATTAATGCTCGTAGTGGTGCTTAAGTGAAACTCTGCATTGACTGACATTAGCTCTCGTAGTGGTGCCTAAGTGAAACTCTGCATTGACTCACATTAGTGACTCACATTAGCTCTCGTAGTGGTGCATAAGTGAAACTCTGCATTGACTCACATTAGCTCTCGCAGTGGCGCTTAAGTGAAACTCTGCATTGACTCACATTAGCTCTCGTAGTGGTAAAAAAAAAGGCAAACTGCTAATCTGATCGAGCGGATAACGATGATTAAGGAAAGGATTGTAATTTTTAGGAATAAATAAAGAATATAATCTCATCTAAAATTCGTAGTTCATATCCCTAGGATGTTTTCAACATTGAGTTGCTTGCCTATATTATTTGTTTTTTGTTTGTTTTATTGCTTTGTTATGACATCATGGGATGACGGATGAATATAATTTTTGGACACTCTGTGTTTGAGTTCAGACATAGCAGGGTTATGTACTACGCTGTGTGTTATTTGATTAGCATACAATAGTGTGTCTATATTAAAGGGGAACCAAAGCAGGAAATATAGAATTTCTTCTTTAACATTAGCTTCATCGATAAAATTAGTGAAAATGTGTTTTATATTCAGATCTTCTGCGCTTCAGGAGTACGATAAATAATAACGGAGATATTAGCCATTATTTCCTTTCTCACAGACTTCCAAGTTAACTAGCATATAATTGTCTTACTATTGTTATTTGTTTCCTCTTCCTATTGCTGCAATTCGCTTCCGGTAGATGGCATTACTCTTGAAACCTTTTCAGTGTTTTTTCTTTTGCGTCCCACTAACTAAATTTGCGGGTTTCAGAGCCACCGAGGTGCCTAAATTATGTCCCATGAGAGTTTTTAATGTGTAGATAAATCTACCCGAACGAGGATGGCGTATTTGAGCATATTCAGATACAACCGGAATGATCGAACATTCAGCTCAGAAGAACAGCACTGTACTGCCTGAGCTACTCAGCCTGGCAGTATATTTAATTATTATACTAAGACCGACTTGTCAACGAGGGTTTCAGCAGCTAGTTACTAATTATAATTACAATAAAAAGATACCACTTTTCCATTTAAGAAAATCATATATGTCATAGGGTCACGGCTGCTAATCTCAGATGGCCACCAGTTACAAGACAACCTGCGCGGTTGCTAAATCACATTGTCCGGTCATCCATCCGTGCTTTACATCACAGCCTGCACGATTACTAGGATTTCACTTCCATCACGCAAATTTTCAGGTCAACCCCCGGTATAAGACATATTTATGTCAATATGTGATAATCGAATATTAAGTTATATTGTAACAGATCTGAAATTTGTGACATTTGATAGACATTTCCCATGGCAGGGAGGTTCCTTAATATGGCAGTAGGTACACAGACAGGCGTCTCTTGCATATAAGCACTGGAAAATATCAACATAAATTCAAAAGTTGTAACGTGATAATCGCTACTCATTGGTCTTACGCAACATTCGCTACTGTCATGGTTTTTGGAAGATGACTGCCTCATAACATGAGAATTATAGACTACTACTACTACTACTACTACTACTACTACTACTACTACTACTACCGGGCAAGTTGGCCGTGCGGTCAGTTGCGCGCGGCTGTGGGCTTGCATCCAGGAGACAGTGGGTTCGAATTCCACTGTCGGCAGACTAGAAGATGGTTTTCCGTGCTTTCTCATTTTCATACCAGGCAAATGCTGGGGCTGTACCTTAATTAAGGCCACTGACGTTTCCTTCCAACTCCTAGGTCTTTCCCATCTCACCTGTGTCGGCGCGACTAGCAAAAAAACTACTACTACTACTACTACTATTACGTTCTTTCCTTCTTTCTTTCTTTCTTTCTTTCTTAATCTGTTCCCCCTCCAGGGTCGGTTTTTCCCTCGGACTTAGTGAAGGATCCCACGTCTACCGCCTCAAGGGCAGTGTCCTGGATCATGAGACTTCGGGTCGGGTGGATATAACTGGGAAGGGCGACCAGTACCTCCCCTAGGCAGCTTCACCTACTATGGTGTACAGGGGCCTTGTGGAGGGAGGGAAGTTTGGAAGGGGCAGGCAAGGAAGAGTAAAGGTTGCAGTCGTGGCCTTAAGTTAGGTACCTACCGAGCTCGATAGCTGCAGTCGCTTAAGTGCGGCCAGTATCCAGTATTCGGCAGACAGTAGGTTCGAACCCCACTGTCGGCAGCCCTGAAAATGGTTTTCCGTGGTTTCCCATTTTCACACCAGGCAAATGCTGGGGCTGTACCTTAATTAAGGCCACGACCGCTTCCTTCCCACTTCTAGCCCTTTCCTGTCCCATAGTCGTCATAAGACCTATCTGTGTCGGTGCGACGTAAAGCAACTAGCAAAAAAAACAAAAAAAAAATTAGGTACCAACCCGGCATTCTCCTGGAGGAGAAGTGAGAAACCACGGAAAGCCACTTCGAGGATGGCTGAGGTGGGAATCAAACCCACCTCCACTCAGTTAACCTGCCGAGGCTGAGTGGACACCGTTCCAGCCGTCGTATCACTTTTCAGATTTCGTGGCAGAGCCGGGAATCGAACCCGGGCCTCCGGGGCTGGTATGTATTCACACTAAACGTTACATCACAGAGCAGACAATAATAAGACCCGGGAGTGAGTGGGTTCGAATTCTACAGTCGGCAGCCCTGAGGATGGCTTTCCGTGGTTTCCCACTTCCTTCCCACTCCTACACCCTTTGTACGCCTTTACGTCGCACCAGCACAGGTAGGTATTAATAATAATAATAATAATAATAATAATAATAATAATAATAATATTAATAATAATAATAATAACAAGGTTACAGTGAGGAGAACAACAATTACAAAACGTTAAAATACATTGTGCCTGGTCACCTTATGGATCAGAAACACGGGAGCACGGTGCTGGTGTCTCTCTTGCTACCAAACATGCATTATTTTACAGTTTGGTTTATGTTGCATTGATGCAAATAGGTATGGCCTTAATTACGTTGCAGCCACAGCACTTGCGGCTGTGAAAAATGGAAATCACGGAAAATCACCTTCAGAGATGTCGACAGTAGAGGGGATTTAACCCACCATCCTCCGAATGCAAGGTGATAGCAACACACAAATTCTCTCTCTCTCTTTCAATTCGGATATTCTAAAATATTCTAAATCGAAATTTCATTACTACTAAACAGCTCCAAATGGAACGAGCGCGGTATGCCTTTACGTCGCATCGACACAGATAGTCCTTATAGCGACGATGGGACAGGAAAGGGCTAGGAGTGGGAAGGAAGCGGCCGTGGCCTTAATTAAGGTACAGCCCCAGCATTTGCCTGTTGTGAAAATAGTGAACCACGGCAAACCATCTTCAGGGCTGCCGACAGTGGGGCTCGAACCCACTATCTCCCGTATACTGAATACTGGCCGCACTTAAGCGACTGCAGCTATCGAGCTCGGTAGCGCAGTATGCAGTGTAAGGGTGTGGTTGCCTATCTGTACGTCCCCTTCAAACAACTCAACCACCACTGAGCGATAGCCCTGCACACACTAAGATCCTGTGGAGTCAAGAGCAGGGTTGCCAACTTATATTTTCAAGATCCGCTAAATACTACTAAAAATCCACTGAAATTCCGCCAAAAAATCCGATCACAAATAATGAGCAATAAAAATGAACAATAATAATAATAATAATAATAATAATAATAATAATAATAATAAAAGTAAATGTCTGTACTCACCTGATCTGTGAGTTTCACCGGGATTAACGCCCTGCCTGCGAGCCGGCGAAGTAAAACTTAGAGGCGTTTTACTGCCGGTTGCAAGCTAGGTGAATCCCCTACCTCAAGGGCCACACACAAAACAGGGGCCAGTTCATTAAACGGTCTTCCTTCATAGCATAAATATAAATGCTACTCTCTCACAGTTTCATTATCTGTCTTCGATGTTAGGCCCCTTAAAACAAGCACAAGCACATTATCTGTCGTCATTCGTCAGCTAAGAGAGAAGTAACCTTTCCCCACGCATTACAAATTTATGATACCATGATCTCATAACATCAAATCCAAGTAACATGTTTTCCTCATGTGACTGCTAGCTCCTGACAAGAAATACGGAATAGCTCGGAGACAGACTGGAGTACACATTTAAAATAAACGTAAAAAGGATAAAACACTAAATTCCGCTGTAATAAATGTAGAATTCCGCCAAAATATCCGCTGTCCGCTAAATGATATATTTCTCCGCCGACAGTCTTCTAATTCAGCCAAATTTAGCGGAAAATCCGCTAAGTTGGCAACACTGGTCAAGAGTATTGTACTGCTCCACAGGGAACCAAACGTTGAAATTAGCGCTTAACGACAATCGGAAGAGGAACACTTCGTGCACCGGATCTGTTAACCTAATCTACCCCCCCCCCCGCCCTCCCACAGAGGAAGGGCCTGATAACATGTACAATGGGCAGAAATAACTGGAATTCGATCCAGCAACCTTGAGCATAGAAGGCTTTCATTCTTTTACAATGTGCTTTATGTCGTAGCGACACAGATAGGCCTTATAGCGACGATGGGATAGGAAAGGGTTGGGAGCGGAGAGAAAACGACCGTTGCCTTAATTAAGATATAGCCCCAGCATTTGCCTGGTGTGAAAAAGGGAATCACCGGGCGAGTTGGCTGTACAGTTACGGGCGCGCGGGTGGGAGCTTGCATCCGTGAGATAGTGGGTTTCCCGCTTCCTTCCCATTTCTACACCTTTTCTATTCCATCGTTTCCATAAGACCTATCTGTGTCGGTACAACGTAAAGAAAATAGCAAAAACACAAACAAATGGAAACCTCGGAAAACCAGGGCTAATGACACTGGTATTCGGCCAACTTGGGTAGAATCCAAACGTTTCACCCAATTACACTAACTACATAATGCCCATTCAAAATAGAAACGTGACCAAAAAATAAAGGTTTTGTGTTAAGGATAAGATTCTGCGTAGAAATTATTACTGCTAAACTTCATTTCCCGATCCATAAGGATAAATAAACTGGGCCCGCCTGTCTTTGGCCAGGAGGTCTAGGCTTCGTTTTCCAGACAGATCGGAGATTGTACGTCGATCATAGGGCTGATTCGAGGTCCACATAGCCTACGATAGATCCAGTGTGGAGCTATGTGACGCTGAGATAACGACCCCGGTCTAGAAAGCCAATAATAAAGGCCAAGGGAATTCGCCGTGTCGACCAAGCGTCACCTAGTAATCTGGGCAGAACGAGATGTAATTCGTGAGGAAAATGACGGGAAACTCTCTCACATCTCATTTCCCTAGTTCACCTCCTCACTGGCATGTAGGCTACCTGTAACAGCTGATGGTCGATCCATTGAGGATCAGACTAACCTTCCGGCTTAAGACTTATCATACATATCCATAATATGAGAGAAAATTTAGAAAGCCCTGGGTCAGTCTTTGTAGTAAAGAAAAAAGAATGTTGGAACGTTTATTTATTATAAATTCTCGTGCGTTAAATGAAAGTTTGTTTTTTTTTTTTTTTTTTTTTTTTTTTTTTTTTTTTTTTTTTTTTTTTTTTTTGCTAGGGGCTTTACGTCGCACCGACACAGATAGGTCTTATGGCTTAAATGAAAGTTGTCAGCCATTTCTTCTCTTGAAGTACCCTTTGTTATCGGGAAAGAATGATACCTTCAGGTGTGGAACAGGTTTCTGAGATGTTACAAACATTTGTTTGTGTGTCGCGTCCAAACGTTCCCTCGACAAATCCATTAGAGTTATCTACTCCTGTTCTGCACTGCTTTTGTAGCGAAGTGAAGAAAATATTCTTCCAAGGCAGATACCAAATGCATTGCTTGAACACATGTGCATCAGTAAATGATACCTCTACGTATTTTTCTTCCTTCTAATGATAGTCGTCTTACGTGCACAAAATAATTGGGTCCCTTTGTAGGCCAAGGCACATATGGAATGTTGCATTATGGGTCTTTTGTTTGTTTTTTTATAAAGATAAATAATCCTTGGCAGTCTATCCCCTTTGATCAGAAACGCCCAGTCATAAGGTGCAGTGGTGGTCCGAGGAGGAGTTTCATCTGAACGGAGTGTACCCAGTGACGACTTTATAGCGCGTGCACTGCCAGACGCAGAGAGATATAAACCCTTAAAAGCATTTTACTGTCTACTCTGTATTTACTTGCTTCATCATCGCAGTACGACCCTTATGATATCATTACAAATCAGCTGCATATTGTAAAAGTTTCTAGCTGGCTAAAGTAGTGCATTCAGACTTACGACCGCAACTCTCACATGAAAAAGGTGTCCCCAAAAGTTAGTGTCCCACTTTTCAGCCATGCCAGCGTTGAATGAAAGTCACTAGACCCATAAAATACTGCATAAAACCAAGAATACAATCAAATTTACATTCGTAACTAGTTTCTGAATCTATCGTTGAGGGGTCAGTTTTGAAATAAATTTGTCTTACGATTGGAGGTCATCCAAAACCGTTGATGGATGGCCATCAGCGAGAAACATATTCATCATAATTTGGTTTTCTTCTTCTTAATCTGTTTACCCTCCAGGGTTGGCTTTTCCATCGGACTCAGCGAGGAATCCCACCTCTACCACCGCAAGGGCAGTGTCCTGGAGCGTGAGACATTGGGTCGGGGGATACAACTTGGGAGGATGACCAGTACCTCGTCCAGGCGGCCTCACCTGTTAAGCTGAATAGGGGCCTTGCGCGGTGATGAGAAGATTGGAAGGGATAGACAAGGAAGAGGGAAGGAAGTGGCCGTGGCCTTAAGTTAAGTACCATCCCGGCATATGCCTGGAGGAGAAGTGGAAAACCACGGAAAACCACTTCCAGGATGGCTGAGGTGGAAATCGAACCCATCTCTGCTCAGTTCACCTCCCGAGGCTGAGTGTACCCCGTTTCAGCCCTTGTACCACTTTTCAAATTTCGTTGCAGAGCCGGGAATCGAACCCGGGCGTCCGGGGGTGGCAGCTAATCACACTATCCACTACACCACAGAGGCGACCATTTGGTTTTCGCAAAAAAGACAAAATATACATAAGTGATTTTAATCCATTTATATTTATTTTAATACAATGATGCACGAAAGCCCACGTTCATTAATAAAGTTAGATATATGTACTTGGTATAGTGAAGCACGTTGGCAGGAAGAAACAGGATTTTTGCTCAGGTGCCTAAAGAATTCTTTTACGTACCAGAGCATTAGAGCATTTTCAAATACCAGAGGACTGAGACAAGATTGAATCCGCAATTTTATGTTAGAATGACAGCGCTCTACCGTCCGAGCAACTCAGAGCGGTGACAATGTTCAAGGATTCAAGATTGTTTCATTACCACACATACAGTATGATCCTTTTAACTTTACTTTAGCTGATGCATCCTTTGTGGAATCGAAATGAAGACATGCACTGAAAAAAATAATTATTAAAATGGAGGAATATTGATTTTTCTGAATTCAGCTGAAAGAAATTTTCTGTCATACACATCCCACTCCGCATGTTGCCATTTCTTGATGGATGCAGTACTTTGGTATCCGTCTCTTGGCACAGGCCAGAGTAAAGTGTTGCTAGTTGCTTTACGTCGCACCGACACAGATAGGTCTTATGGCGACGATGGGACAGGAAAGGGCTAGGAGTGGGAAGGAAGCGGCTGTGGCCTTAATTAAGGTACAACCCCAGCATTTATCTGGTGTGAAAATGGGAAACCACGGAAAACCATTTTCAGGGCTGCCGACAGTGGGGTTCGAACCTACTATCTTCAGAGCAAAGTGTAGCTTCCACCGAATTCTCAGTCTCATCCATGGCTGTGACGATATGGAAGCTGCTGGGGTATGAGTGGTGCTGAGTAATGACATTCAGAGCACAACTAGTGTGTTTCTGACTGTCATGAAAGGTATTGCTCATAGGGTCAGTCGTGCTGCAGTGACACATTCTGGTCCAGTGAGGAAAGCAATGGCAAACTACCTCACTCCTCTTCTTGCTTAGTACGCCTCACTTGGGCTCTGCTATTGAGTTTTGAGGTTTCCGGATAACTGCATAGCCTTTGGTGGTGCTATTTGAAGATCCAACCAGCCTCTGGGCTGATGCTCTAACAGATACGACCCACACTGCTTGGATTTAATTTCTCTAAAAGCCATACGACATTTCATTTCATTTTATTTATTATTATTATTATTATTATTATTATTATTATTATTATTATTATTATTTAGAATCGAATCAGGAATTCACTAGATCAGTACTGCAGTGCTTGAACAGCTTTTACGTTGGTATTCGATACTGAGAACATAAACAGAAAAGGTGGCGGCGGTAGGAGAGGGAAATATGGATGAAAATGTTAAAATTAGTGGAAATTATTTCAACATGTAGGGTAATCCAGAAAATTGGATTTAGTGATTAGTTCTGAGCTAGTGGTGAATATAAATATTATTTTAAGCATCGGCCATACCTTATTACCAATACTGTTTTATTTGGGCTAATTAAATTGTGTAATAAAATATGTAAATTTATACTTTATATATACATATTTCCACATTAATGATAACTCAGTAATACAAAAGGAACATTAAATAATGGACATAATTATTTTAAAGTAATTGTCTCAGGCAGGTAGGCTTAGAGAAGGACCGTATAATATCTATTTTGAGGTTACTGGAAGAAAGAGTTTTGAAATTAATTCCAGTTAGAAAAAAATGCTAACACGTCACTTTTATTATTCTATTTGAGTAGAGACGAATTATCGAAAAAGTTTATCTCAGTGCCTTGGAAGTGATATATAACGCGGTAAATGTCAAACTGAATGCTGGGGTCGTAAACGACCCATAATATAAATACTACACTCTCAGAATTATTCTTCAGATTCCTTTGTATTGTTAATAAATGGCCCTTAAATGCATGGATGGTAACAAAAAGCATACCTTTTGTAAATATTTTTGACCTTGGCCTAAAATGGGTCGAATAAAGTATAAATTTACATATTTTATTACACAATTTAATTAGCCCAAATAAAACAGTATTGGTAATAAGGTATGGCCGATGCTTAAAATAATATTTATATTCACCACTAGCTCAGAACTAATCACTAAATCCAATTTTCTGGATTACCCTACATGTTGAAATAATTTCCACTAATTTTAACATTTTCATCCATATTTCCCTCTCCTACCGCCGCCACCTTTTCTGTTTATGTTCTCAGTATCGAATACCAACGTAAAAGCTGTTCAAGCACTGCAGTACTGATCTAGTGAATTCCTGATTCGATTCTAAATAATAATAATAATAATAATAATAATAATAATAATAATAATAATAATAATAATAAATAAAATGAAATGAAATGTCGTATGGCTTTTAGTGCCGGGATATCCCAGGAAGGGTTCGGCTCAACAGGTGCAGGTCTTTCTATTTGACTCCCGTAGGCGACCTGCGCGTCGTGATGAGGATGAAATGATGATGAAGACAACACATACACCCAGCCCCCGTGCCATTGGAATTAACCAATTACGTTTAAAATCCCCGACCCGGCCGGGAATCGAACCCGGGACCCATAATAATAATAATAATAATAATAATAATAATAATAATAATAGTAATAATAATATTTAAGTGCAAGTATATCTACCGACACGAGGCTGACGTATGTGAGATCCTTTAAATACCGTCGGACTGCTCACGGATGGAACCTGCTAAGTTGGAGTCAGAAGGCCAGCGCTTCAACCGTCTGAGCCACTCAGCCCGGCTTAAAATTAGTAGATTTTAAGAGTATAATCCTTCTAAAATATTCTGTTCTGTAAAACTAAAATATGTATTATCTACTCTTATAACAAGGGGTTGCCTGGCCGAGGCGGTAAAGGCGTGCTCGGTTCGCCCGGAAGGACGTGGGTTCGAATCCCCGTCAGGAAGGCGTAAAATTTAAGAAACGAGATTTCCACTTCCGGAGGTGCATATGGCCCTGAGGTTCACTCAGCCTGCACCAAAATGAGTACCAGGTTAATTCCCTACCCTCTACCCCTTCACGTGCCGTGGTTAGCAATGGTGGGAGCCTTTACCTTCCATTCCTCCAAGGGCCTTCATGGCCTGTACGGAGGTGTCTTTGTATTTGTCTTTGACTCTTATGAGAGCCATTCACGAATATACTTTTGACTTAGAACATTTTACTGTGTTGGCTATCATGTTTGTGCATTAGTTCCCCTACTGCCAGTAGAAGGTAGATGTATTGCACCAGTGGTTTAGCACTTTCTTGACATTACACACGAAGTAAATCAAGAAACACAAGAACTTTCACCCTTTGTGTTTGACCTAATGATCGCTGAAGGATATTCCAATATCACGAAAAAATCGTCTCGTGTCCGAAGATAGATGAGTGCACTTAAATATTTTAATTTTTAGGGTTAACCCTTGTTCCGGGCATGCCTTCAAATTTTTCCCTTTACTATTTCAGTTGACACCACGAGAGGTGAACGAGGGTGCTCATATACTACTAGCAAAAGCCATTCCACGCTATTACTGTTGCTATGGAGACCAGCAGATCTATCTTCATTGGCTAAAGCACGGGGCATTCACGAGTTTGTCTTTAACAATTCATCGCGTGGCTGGGTAAGCGGTCTGCTTCATCGCTTATTGAAATACCAAGTTCGATACTCGACTGCATACACACTCACATGCAACTCAGTATTCAGCTGAGGGCATTAGGTCAACACAACATAGCCACCTAGAGTACGGAATTACTGTACCAGCGTAAATCAAACAGCATAGAGGTCCGCACATGTGTTAAAGGAAAACAAATTCTCTTAGGTGTGTGAAGATCTGGTGATCCTTTGCTTAATGATCAGGTCATCAGTTCCATGACTTAGGAAGAAAAGAGGCAGGGAAATAAGGAAGACTGGAAAGAAGTTGACGCGAGGAAAATAAGATTGAAAGATAGAGTAAAAGAAGAATGGGAAGAAAGGAGACGAAAAGGAATGAAGGAAGGGAGGAAAAGGATAGAAATGGAAGGAAGGAAGGAAGGAAGGAAGGAAGGAAGGAAGGAAGGAAGGAAGGAAAGAATGAAAATGAAAGACGGTATGAAAGAAGAATAAGAAGAAACAAAAGGATATAAGGAAGGAAGGAAGGAAGGAAGGAAGGAAGCTGTAGCCGCCAGTCCACGAACTTATTGACGCTATTAAATAAGAGTACGCAGTGTTGCCAACACTGTAGGCGCCAGTCCATGAATTTACTAACCCTGGTAAATAAGTGTACGCATTGTTAATTACACTATAAGCGCCCGTCTACGAACTTACTGACGCTGTTTCGTAAGTGTACGACGTGAGGCACCAGTCCACGAACTTACTGACTGTAGTAGTACAACAATTTGTTTATATTTCTTACTACTATTAGGGCCTAATATATTATTCTAATAGTTAATATTAGCCCCTAAAAATGATATAAATATACAAAAAGTTAACATAGACTATTACTAGCTTTTATATTTTTGCTAGTGGTTCTACATAACACCAACACATGAAAAGTTTTCGGCGGCGCAAGGATTGGAAAGAGAGAGGAATGGGAAGATATTGGCCATAGCCTTAGTTTAGGTAAAGTCACAGAATTTGCCTGGTGTAAAAATGGGAAACTGTAGAAAATTCTCTTCAGAGTTGTCGATCGCGGGATTGGAACCTACCATCTCCCAAATGGAAGCTCACAGCTACGCGACCCCAACAGCACGACCAACTCGCTAGGTTGTGCTGTATAAAATAAGAGGCTTACATTTTACAATATGAAGTCATGCATAAACGTTGTTTATGTTAACTGATACCAAGGAAAAAATACGCGTGAACTATACGGCTGTTGATATTGCAACACGTGTGTCACATTTGACCAAAATACTGATGAAAACTCTATGCTGGATTAAAATGATAATGTTCTCATATCTCAAAGTCTACGCTACATGGCAAAACAAAGTAACGTCTACAACAGTGCAATTCAGAAAAAAATAATTCATTAGACTTCTGTGTGCCTCTAGACCTGTGTGTACAATATTCCACCACCTCCGTGAAAATTCTCTAAATAAATTGTAATGTTGTTTTGAACCACAAAATGTACTTTAAACGTTCTACATTACGTCTTATCCCATAAATATAATTATAACTGTTAGAAGTAGAAGAAAATAATAGTTTAGATATGAAATTATGTTGTTTATCTACTTGCTTCTTGTTAGTATTAGACGTTTGCAACATTGAAAACTAAACACGTGCAAACAATTACCACTGTAATTGGGATTAGAAACTCTGTAGTGCAAAATAAATAAATAAATAAATAAATAAATAAATAAATAAATAAATAAATAAATAAATAAAAATAAATAAATAAATAAATAAATAAATAAATAAATAAATAAATAAATAAATAAATAAATAAATAAATAAATAAATAAATAAATAAATAAATAAATAAATAAATAAATAAATAAATAAATAAATAAATAAATAAATAAATAAATAAATAAATAAATAAATAAATAAATAAATAAATAAATAAATAAATAAATAAATAAATCGCTGGGCTCAGTGGCTCACCACAAATTGGCAGGCTCGATTCGGGCTCAGTCCGGCGGAATTTGAAGGTGAAAAAGTACGTCAGCCTCGTGTCGGTAGACTCGTAAAAGAACTCCTGTGGGACAAAACTCAGGTACCGCGGTGTCTCCGAAAACCGTAAAAGTAGTTAGTGGGACGAATACCAAGTAACATTGGATTAGAGTATTAAATAAACAAATAAATGAATACTGGGAGATATTTGTGACATTCAACCCAGGAAGTAGAATAATCACTGGGAATGATATCACCCAGAATCCATGAAACGGTTGCTGGCCTTTGGTCACCGGGGTCCCGAGTTTGATTCCCGTCAGGGTCGGGAATTTTAACCATAATTGGTTAATTTCGCTGGTACGGGGCCTGGGTGTATGTGTCGTCGTCTTCATCATTGCATCCTCATCACGACGCGCAGGTCGCCTACGGGAGTCAAATCAAAAGACCTGCATCTGGCGAGCCGAACATGTCCTCGGATATTCCTGGCACTAAAAGCCATACGCCATTTCATTTTATGAAACGGTTAATCTTAAATTTGACAATTATTTGTTTTGTGCACGTATCATTTAGAAGTGAGAAAATTTCCGATGCACTTGTGTTCGAGCAATGCATTTTTTATCTGCCTTGGAAGGACATTTTCTTCACATCGCTACAAAAGCAGTGTAGAGCAGGAGTAGATAACTGTAATGGATATGTCAAGGGAACGTTTGGACGCGACGCACAAACAAATGTTTGTAACATCTCAGAAACGTGTTGCACACCAGAAGGTATAATTCCTTCCCCATAACAAAGGGTACTTCAAGAGAAGAAATGGCTGACAACTTTCATTTAACTCAAGAGGATTTATAATAAATAAACGTTCCAACATTCTTTTCTCTTTCCTAGAATGTAACCCAGGAACTTCTCAATTCTCTCATATATTATGGGGGGTATGTTAAGTCGTAAGCCGGAAGGTTAGCCTGATCCTCAATAGATCGACCATCGGCTGTCATCGGTAGTCTATATGCCACTGAGCAGTTGAACTAGAGAAATGAGATGTGAGATAGTTTCCCGTCATTTTCCTCGTGAATTACATAATATCGTTCTGCCCAAGTCCGCTGATATCCATACAAACCAAATCCTTTGTATAACTCTTTCACACCATTCAGTACAGGGACTGGCTGTGTTGGGAACGGTATCACTAACATTACTAATGAAAATGAAAATCCACAGGTGACATGTAGAGCGAAGGCATCCAGCAACAAGTGGATCTCTTCGGTCAAGGCGGATCTGGAACAACTGGGGATCCCGCGTGAGTCCATAAATGACCGCCCACAGTTTCGGCAAACAATCCAGCGGGAAATTTTTCCTACGTCACTTACTGATAGGAAGAACACAATGACCAACACATTTACAGTTGGTGGACGGAGGATAGAATGATGGCTCACCGAGCTCGATAGCTGCAGTCGCTTAAGTGCGGCCAGTATCCAGTAATCGGGAGATAGTGGGTTCGAGCCCTACTGTCGGCAGCCCTGAAGATGGTTTTCCGTGGTTTTCCATTTTCATACCAGGCAAATGCCGGGGCTGTACCTTAATTAAGGCCATGGCCGCTTCCTTCCACTTCCTAAGCCGTTCCTATCCCATCGTCGCCATAAGACATATCTGTGTCGGTGCGACGTAAAGCAAGTAGAAAAAAAAAAGATGGCTCACAGTCAAAACATGGAAGAGTACTGGAAGAGGAGGAAAACGAAGGCCCAAGTGACGACAAGAGCTCGTGATCCTCAGTAGGGCCAAACGGCAAATTATTATTATTATTATTATTATTATTATTGTTATTATTATTATTATTATTATTGCTAGGGGCTTTACGTCGCACCGACACAGATAGGTCTTATGGCGACGATGGGATAGGAAAGGCCTAGGAGTTGGAAGGAAGCGGCCGTGGCCTTAATTAGGGTACAGCCCCAGCATTTGCCTGGTGTGAAAATGGGAAACCACGGAAAACCATCTTCAGGGCTGCCGATAGTGGGATTCGAACCTACTATCTCCCGGATGCAAGCTCACAGCCGATTATTATTATTATCACTATTATTATTATTACTATGTGCCCACCAGACGACCACATAGCGAACGAGGGGCACTTGATAGGAAGCCCAGAAGGAAGGGGTATTACATACCCAGGAAGACATGGTGGCGAATAATTTAATTTAATAGAGAAATGTACATTCAAGTTTGAGCATTAAATAAATTTCATATTTCAGTCTTTGCTATAGTCTGTAATTGTCCTGGTTCTTTTCGTGCAAGTTATGATGTGGTATCTACTACACTTCTGCCCACACAAAGTGCACTTACAATCTTCGTCTGGCTCATGGAACTTTTGGTTTACCCATACCTTGTGGTGAAACCCATGTATGGAGAGTCGTGTTATCACGTGGCGCTGTGTGTTGCACTCTCTAGTTCATCTATCGTCCGTCATCGCTGGTGAGGTGTAGAAGTCTAGGTCAATTCCACTTTTTTTCCTTTCCCTGATGTTTGCTAGTGCCGTGCTTGCTTCCGTTGATATAGGTAGAATTGTGATCGTATGTCTTCTATGAAATAATAGATAATGGTGGTGGTGATTACCGTTTTAAGAGGAAGTAAAACTGAGTAACTATCCTCCCTTTACATTGATTGAAAGGAAAAAAAAAAAAAAAGAGGAGGAGTTCCTATACTTGGAAGTATGAAAACATCGGCAAAAGAAAGGTAGAGGCCACGAAGAGCGTGATAATGAAAGACTCCGTAGGCCTCACAAACCAAATATCGTCGGGGTTGGAAAAGAACAAGAGTTGACCAAGGGAGGTCAGAGAGGAAAGGTTAAAACGAAGAGCCTGTCATGAAGGGAAAGAGCTAGGTTGAAATCGAAGCTCAACCTAAGAACAGAGCAAAGTGAAAGAAAAATTAAAAAGCCACGGGCATTGCTAGTGCATTCGTAAAGCAAGGGTCATCTGCTCCACGCGATAGTACTTTTCCAAAATATCAAATTGATATTTATTGTTTGGTATCTTGGTAAGCCTTACTTTTGCATTCCTGCATTAAAAGCATTCTCTTGTACACCTCACTACATGATGGTCAAAATGTGAAATAACAGAATATGCGGGCGATATGAAGTTTAAATTTATGCGCGTGCCATACCTATTGCGGGGTAATTACTGCTTTCATGTGCAAGCACTGTTACTGAAATTCATATTTTAAATAATAATAAATTATTCAACGCTTTTATTCAAAAATAGAGTTAAATTCAATAAGCAGAAGAAGCTGTACCTTCCTGACGGTTCATCATCAAAATAGTTCAGTTAAAAAAAGGAAAACACATAACTATGATGATTTCCTTCATACACACACGTGTGTTTACGCGAGATCCCTGGTATCTGTATGTTCCACCTATCTCCGAAGAGATGGGTGGTTTGTGACTTGCCGATACCAGTGTCTCTTCCGAGCTCCTCTGTCGGCCTGTAGTGCGTGTGAGTCGGTTGTGTGTGATTATGTGTGCATTATACCAAATTCGTTGGTTATAGGGACCGTGCGTATAGCGAGTGCTGCCATCTGGTGGCTTTATCTGAAGTAACTGGTAGGAGCGATTGGAGCATTTTTCACCATCGAGTTGTTGAATAGTGTTTTTTATTTTACTAGCTGTAAGTTGTTGGCTGTTCACATTGCTTACTGAAGTAGCCTACATTTTGATTAGGTTCTTTCAGCATATTCTCTAAGCATGAACGATACTCATAGTACCGCACCAGTAAACGCAGTAAATATCACGTGAACTGTTCCGTGAACGGTTGTAATTAAACCTACTAAAACAGCCCACCAGGAACGAAATTTTTCCTTTTCCAGCCGCAGATGCCCATAAATCAGAAGGGGAGCATGGGTAACATATTTAAAACGTTCAACACTTGATGGAAAACTGTGGGTTACTGTGGGTTACTGTGGGTTCCTACCAGTAATTCCAGAATCTGCATCCGACACTTTACTGATGGAACACCTACCAGAGACCCTGATAGCCCTGGATATAAACCTGTTTTGCATATGTTACCACGAAGAACTAATAAGGACGAAATACAGAGGAATCTGACAGTCAGGTACAAGAGGAGGAAAGGGAGACAAAGTGAAATGCAAGAAAACATGAATTCTGTTCCTGAATCACAATCTCCCCTAACTGTTTGTAGTATAGGTATTCAGACTGATAATTTACCATTTTCATATGACCAGGGAAATGTAAATGTACTATTTTGTAATTTATATTTGCCCAGTGATAATTCAAAATGTGATTCAGAAACTCTGACGATTTTACACACGAAAGTGTTAGACAAACAAAACACATACGGAAGGGCTGCGACGTAGCAGAAAAAATAGTTGTAAGGTACTAAGGTATGTATCCACATTACTCTCTTCGAGTAAAATATTTCGTACTTTTTCTTAATTTACCGCAGATTTTACACTTTATTTGAGTAAAAACAATTATTATCTTCTATTTGGGACAAATAATACCGTGACATTTCGTGGATCGGATTCGTTCACGTAAGCAAAGGATCTAAAGTAAGATTTTTTAAATTCTTATCTTGATGTTAATATTATATGGGGTTCGACTAACATTTGTCTCTCTCAAACATAAGCCAGATACTTCTTTTGAATTTTTTTTTCCACCTGATATATGTGATGGCTATCATTAAGCTCTTTTCCTTTCCTCAAAGTAGAATTCCTAAAATACTGAGAACTCCACCTAATTTTCTGAAAACCCACAAGAATGACAGCATTCGACATAGCTGATTAATTCAAATTATACGTATTCACAACACATTTCAATAAATAAACAACGACAGCTGATGTTATTCTGGTGTTTCTCCTACCGATGAATAATCGTCTCTTCCGCTAGGGGCGCTGCGGTCGAACATTTGTCGTTACGCACGGTCCCTATAACGGTTGTGTGTGGGTGCGTGGTCGAACATCCAGTGGATGACCACGCCCAACATTGCTTATCAACAGTTGTTTATTGTTGTAGTTTCAGTCTTTTTCTTTATATGTGTGTATTAAAAGTTACGTGTATTTGTGTGACCAGGTCGTTTATCTCATTCAGTGTTAAACTACGAGTATGTAGGCTGTGGTAGTCCTGGTGGTCATTCATCCAGGAGATGACCACTCCCGATTTGCTTTTGAAAGTTTGCAATGGCTGTTTACCGACGTCGTATTAGCAGTGACTCACACTTAACATACTGAATGTTAACTTATAGTGTGGGTGCGCGGTGTTAAATTTTGAAAAACAGCATAGTAATTGGGTAGTTGGTTTGCGGTGCACCCGCCTCGGTTTCCATGTGTTCCAGTGATTTTAATTGGGAAGTTGGGGCTATTTCATGTTTGCTTGGATGGGGTTTCATGACGGGTGCGGATTTAGGTTATGATTAATTGTCTGTTAGTCATGGTGGGGTGAGGGGGCTGACTTTGAGCCGATAGTAGTTAAACAAGAATATCTTAAGGAGAGTGGAGGTGTCTTGGTTAGCTGGTTTGTGTACTCTTGGGTGAAGTGACCGGGGTTCGAAGGTGGCAGGCTTTTTACGTTTAACAATGGGGGAAGTTTTGGGTGTGCGTGTGGGTGTGCCTGGTCCCGCGGCACCTTACAATCAGGGTGACGTTGAGGGCCGCCACACCTGTTGCAGCGGGTGGGTTCAGAACATTAAAGCATTGTATGATTAGTGCTGGGCTGGGGGGGGGGGTTGCGGGTTCGAGTCTCTGTTGTGGTGGTGTTATGTATAGGTGTTTTTTTGGACTTGGGAGCAGATTTTTTACGTCTCCTCCCAGTCTGGGTGTATTTGGTCTGTGTTTCCGCGCCAGGTTGAGAGATTGATGGCGTCTCAGTACCGGGTTCGGTTTCTGATTCAGTGGAGAGGGGAGAGATGTGGGGAGTGTCTGTATATTGTTGGAGGCGCGTGCCCGGTTGTGAGACTGATGAGATACCAGTCCCGGGTTCGGAGTAAGGTTGTGGGGAGAGAGGGGATGTGACTGGAGTGTCAGTGTTTTGTGACCGTGTCCTCTGTCTGCATTGCTGTGTGTTCTTGGTTTTTGTGTGTTTGTGTGTACTTGATGAATTTGTGTGGTGGAAGTGTGGTTTTGATGCTCTGTGTTTGGTTGTGGGTTTAGTTTGAGTAGCTACATCCTCTGTGTCGGGGTCTTGGTTTACGCAGACTTTGAAGAAGACATTGTTGAGTTTCTAATTAATGAACAATTTCGTCATAGCCATCTTCATTATGAACAAAAATGAAGATGTATCCATTATCAATTTCCTGTATTAACTTCTTTTGTCTGATTGTGATGATGGCTGTGAATGCAAGTTGTCTATCATGGAGTTGCTGTTGCATGTTGAGGTATGGGTTGAATTTCAGGGGAATAATTATAGGATAGTACTTGGTTTCAGGTCCGTTACGGGGGATATATATGAATTGGTGAAAAGGTGAATTGGGTTTAAGGTAGCTGGACATGGCTGGGAGGTCGGGGAGTGTCGATGTCCTGGCTACTCAGTCCACCAGGATGGTCCCGACTGGGTAGGTTATTTAGGGGGGTGGGGTTTTCTGGGGTGTTGTGAAAACGCTGTAACGGTCAAACTCTGTACGAGGACCGGCGCGCTGTTAGGTTCTCACTCAGTGGGCACGGTCGAAGCAGGTGTAGCTTTACCGTGTCGCAACGGGACAAGCTTCGAACTCGTGACCACACTGAGGGCTCTGACAAATTGCTCTATACCTGCGTGATCGTAAGTTCTGCCTATTCTTGGTTGGCAGTTGGCGATTGTTGGTTTAAGGTAACCCATGAGTGAAATTGAAAAGTCCTAAACTATCATGGCAATAATTTTCAAATTTATACCAAAGATGTAATATGACATCAGAAGACCGTTTATAAGTTTTCAATTCAGTAGCTTTAATGGTTCAGAAGATATGGTCAAATTACTTCATTTTTATGGGACGCCATAGAAAAAGTTCCTCGTATTGCAATTTTGATTTTTGAAACTCCATATTTTTTCAACATATTCATCAAACATGCACTTTTTAAAATTGCCTTTGGTTTGAATGTGCTAATGATAGATAATCCACTACAATTTTTTAAATTTATGCATTCATAATTTTTTCCTTAAATATCAGCAAAAAACTAGTAATTTGAAAAAGAATAATAGTAAATTTCTTCCCAGAAGAAAACTGTTCGCAATTTTAATTCATCATATATCTGTGAACTAATGTACCAAGTTTTAACTGCGTATCTCAAAAACTGTAACGCAAGGGACATTTTATATGCAGGAAGGTACTGAAAATTTGAAGTATGAGAAAACAGCAATTAAAGATCTGCATGCACTACACACACTAAAATCCTCCTGGTACATATGTGGGGCCCTCAGATTTCTTTTTCTCCTGCTCTCCTGATGCTTTAGCAATCTTCTTCTTCTTTCTATGGTCCTTTCCACTGGTAGAACCTCGCTTCTTGCATTTAAACACAATGCAACGAAAATGTAAATGAAAACTAAGTGATGCATGGAGTGAAGAAGTGGGCTCCGCGAGACATTTAAATCGCTGCGGGGACTTTAAAAATGGCGATTGAGGTTCGGCGATGCAATATTTGGATAGAAGAAGGCCTGGGGTATTTTATAACGTCAGAATCAAAATTTCAATTTTTTAATCGATTTTCATGAAAATTCACTTAAAGCAGGTTGTGTTGCAGGTGGCCTGATTTATGTGAGCTAGGGGCTCGCTGGTAGCTGGGCTCTGGAGCTTGATTGGTACGGGGTACCGTAGATATCGCAGGAGGCGGCAGTGAGGCTAGCGTTCAGGGTGCTGGTCTCTCACTTGCCGGAGCTTGGTTCTTGCAGGAGTACTCAGTACCAGCGCTTGGCTGCGAATGAATGTGTTGTTGTTTACGCGAGAGCGTTCTACATTTTCACGTAATTTGCTATTATAAGAGAAAAATACCTGAGAAACACCATACTAAGTTTTCATGAATTTAACCACAATAATTATTTCAACATGCTCAATAGAGTAATGCATACAAGATTTATAGAGCTGGGAATTTTACGTGGTAATAGGTTAGAAAAATGAAAACCTACAACCTGTTTTCCAGTCCTTGATCGGGTCAGGGATGGAATAAATAAAGCCCCATCTGCGGCTGCCTAGACTTGTCACACTCCTCTCGGGCAATGATTAAGGACTGACAGATAAAATAAAATGATAGTAGAAAGTGTTGCTGGAATGAAAGATGACGAGGAAAACCGGAGTACCCGGAGAAAAAACTGCCCCGGCTCCGCTTTGTCCAGCACAAATCTCACAATGAGTGACCGGGATTTGAACCACGGAACCCAGCGGTGAGAGGCCGACGCGCTGCTGCCTGTGTCACGGAGGATTCAGGTAATAGGTTAGAATGCGAACTTAATGAGGCGAGTCGCTAATATATTGTGGAGTGTACACCGAATTTTCAATGACAATTTCTTATATAAGCATGTTGCACGTCCTAATAGAACTTCTGCTATTTACACAAAACTCCTACGTAACCGCAGAACAGAGTAGGCTATACTAATAAAGGCTCTCATGGTCGCTATACGTTAGACTGTGCTACTACTTGCGAAATAAATTTGCATTGCTGAATTATATATAAGTGCTTGCTAGTAATAATTATGATTAACTTCGAATAGATTTTTACTTCTTAGGACATTGTCTTTCTTTCTTGATCTGCTTACCCTCCAGGGTTGGTTTTCCTTCGGATTCAGCGAGGGATCCCACCTCTACTGCCTCAAGGGCAGTGTCCTGGAGCGTGAGACATTGGGTCGGGGATACAACTGGGGAGGATGACCAGTACCTCGTCCGGGCGGCCTCACCTGCTATGTTGAACAGGGGCCTAGGTGGGGTATGGGAAAGTTGGAAGGGATAGACAAGGAAGAGGAAAGGAAGAGGCCGTGGCCTTAAGTTAGGTACCATCCCGGAATTTGCCTGGAGGAGAAGTGGGAAACCACGGAAAACCTTTTCGAGGATGGCTGAGGTGGGAATCGAACCCACCTCTACTCAGTTGACCTCCCGAGGCTGAGTAGACCCCGCTCCATCCCTCGTACCACTTTTCAAATTTCGTGGCAGAGCCGGGAATCGAACCAGGGCCGCCGAGGTTGGCAGCTAATCACACTAACCGCTACACCACAGAGGCGGATCTTAGGACATTGTAACCAACGAAATTTAAGAAATAATTAGAATGAAGTGTTTCTTCGCTATAAACTATAAAAAATTAATACTACCTACCTTATATTATGTTTGTAAAGAAAGCACACGAGAGTAATGTACACACACGTCTCTGAGAAGATAAATCATTTTCAACCAATCACATTTTGTGTCTGGAAGTGTGAATGTATCAGGTAGCCCTCCAGCCCCGTACTTTCTACGTATAACTGTCCCGCATGCACTAGTGATGAATGTGATGCCTGATCGCTGGTTTACAAAGGAGTGCTACAAAGTGTTGTTTTCTGATGTGAAACAAATAGCAGTCATTTTACTACATATTTTCCGTAACTGGAACCATACTCAAGTTGGGGTCTTACCAGAGACTTATGATATATGCCCTCTTCTTTACATTCTTACCACAACCCCTGAATCCCCTCATAACCATGTGCAGAGAACTGTACCCTTTATTAACAATCCCATTAATGTGATGACTCCAATGAAAAAAAATCCGTACATGAACACCTAGGCACTTACAGTGATCTCTATAAGGAATGTTCACAGCATCAACGCAATATTTAAAACTGAGAGGACATTTCCTATTAGTGAAACTCACAACCTTACTTAACCTCGTTTATCATCAAAGCAATTGCCTGTTGTCCATCTCACAATATTGTCGAGGTCTTTTTGCAGTTTCTCGCAATCTTGTAACTTATTTATTACTCTAGACCGGGGCCTCTCAGGATGCATGCACCAGTGCATTGCACTGTGCACGGTGCAAAAGACGACTTCGCTTGATTGACCAGAGTGCAGACCCCCACTCCTCGATTTGGAGCAATAGCACTGTCTCTCTTTTTCCCCACGCCTGTTTCGCTCGCTCCGCCTGTCTCCCTCTTCCTCACTTGCTCCGTAGCGCTCCAAATCCGAGCCGAGTTGAGTCGAGCTTAGCCGAGTAGCCCAGAGACGAAGCGTTGGTCCGAGCCGAGCCGAATTGGACCGATGCACTGTGCACAGGAACTCTGCGCCTCAGTTTGCACGCGTGAGATTTTGGGCGTTTGTGAGGCCCTGCTCTAGATAGTAGCCCACAACATCATCCCTAAAAACCTGATCTCTGATTCTAGCTCTTTACTCGTATCATTTATACATATAAAAAGTTCTTGAATTGTTCTATAAATGAGCCATCACTCTTTAAGCGAGGAGGTTTTGGAAATTTTAGGGCACTCGTACATCTTATGTCTCAGTGTTTTAATTTCATACAGAATTTATGCACTGTTTATGCAATTATTGACAGCAGATAGTAACTTGAAGAAAACGACATGAATTTCGCTTAATAGGCGCCGAGTTGCTGTGCGAAAATGCCAGACCACATGCAGCCAACAGCTCGCGTGCATTACTATGACGCTCCGGTGGGAGGTACTGGACAGTCCTCCCTTCAACCCCAATATGGCACTGAGTGATTTCCAGATATAATGATACGCAGTTGTAGGGCACCAATATGGATTACTATGCAGCATGTTCAACATCCCTCTAGTTCTTCCTGAAATGTCAAAAACATTCGCCTTGATGAAATGAGGGAGTCATCATCATCATCATCATCATCATCATCATCACCTTAGTGTTGTTCCATAGCGGCAGGGTCCACCTTTTCAAACTTCGATCACCATTTCGTTCGGTCCCGGACATCACTTAGAAGAAAGCCGCAGGTTCTCAAGTTCTTGTATATAGTTTCTTGCCATTGTTGCTTAAGTCTGCCACTTGGTCATTGGTCGTCTACGGCAAGGTGATAGGATGTATTGGCAACTGTTCTACGGTAGGTGCTGCCCGTAGGACGTGGCCCAAACATCGTAATTGCCTTTCACGCATTTTATCTTCAATGAGGCGATACCAATCTACTGCCTGAAAGTGTCCCTCTGGATGTGATCCTGGAGGGAGACACCCATTGTCCAACGAAACATGTGAATTTCCATTGCATGAAGTCGACTTTCTTTAGTTTTGGTCGCGTCCCAGTATTCCGAGCTATATAATGCAAATGGACGTAAAATAATTTGGTAGATCTTTGACTCCAGGTGAATTAACATTCTGCGTTCACCTGTGACTTCTCTCCGCTCTTACCATGTTACTCTGATTCGCCTCCTAACATCACCGTTGATTCCACTCTCACACTGCAGCTACATTCTAAGATAAGTTATATGAGCTATTTAAAAGTTACTAACAGGAATAACAGTCTTTCATAAAGTGTACTGTTTTTCAAGGTAAAAATTCACTATGGTTCACGCAAGCTTTATAACGTTACAATAAAATATAAATGACGCAAATCTCACGTGGAATTTCTTCTAAAGAACATGTGTTCATTGCGGTGTGCAGGGACACACCAGCCCGCCGCAGAAGTACATTTTCACCCGCCACCATGTAATCAGATATGACGTCATTCTCATCAATGATGAGAAATATATTCCGTTACCAATCCGCGCAGAAGAAACGAAAAATATGAATATAACCAGTAAAAGAAAAAAATACACGATTACGGTTGTTATTCATTAATATAAATTAACATCACGTCCACACTTTTCCCACACTCTGCTGCTCAACACCAAGTCGTGACGCTGATACAACTGCACTATATCATTTAAGTTGTTCTTATATGAAGATGAAAAACCAGTGATATTAATTATACATCCACTGCACGCACACAGCCATATGGGCCATTTACAAGGTCCAGGGGCTCTTAAAAAAAGTGCTTAGTTCAGCTTTTCACTACCAATCAGCATAGAATGCGCTACTGCCTCGCGGCAAGGAAAGCAGTTCATTTAAGGTCCAGGGGTCTAATTCAGCTTACATCTAATAGCCCACATAGAATGCATTCTTGTCGGCAAGGAAAATGGGATATTTAGTATATCCAGGGGGGCACTCGCGGCGCATAGGTCAGACGCACTACACCACACCAAGTAGACAGGTTGGCAACCTTGTGCACCGCGCTATCACGATGTCCGCGAGAAATAAACAAATTTGCGATGCAAGCAGCGACCCACGGTACTAATGTTGCGTGAACAAGGGTAACTGCTGCCGTTTTGAATTCTTTAAATGTCAAGAGTGAAGTTTTTGATAAATATTTATCTATTTATAAATTAACACTACATGGTACCGAGCTCGATAGCTGCAGTCGCTTAAGTGAGGCCAGTATCCAGTATTCGGGAGATAGTGGGTTCGAACCCCACTGTCGGAAGCCCTGAAGATGGTTTTCCGTGGTTTCCCCATTTTCACAGCTGGCGAATGGTGGGACTGTACATTAACCAAGGCCACAGCTGCTTCCTTCTCACTCCTAGTCCTTTCCTGTTCCATCGTCGCCATAAGACCTAACTGTATCGGTGCGAGGTAAAGCAACATGTAAGAAAAGAAGAGAACTACATGGTTTGCTACACCAGACCAAAAACTCAGTCTCTTATCATTTTTCAGAGACAAGTGCACCAAATCCTGTAAAAATTATAATTTTACTAAGGTAATTTTGAAGCACCGTGTAGAAAATTAGACGTGCCTCCGTGGCTCAGCCGGCAGAGTGCCGGCCTCTTTTTTTTTGCTAGTGGCTTTACATCGCACCGATACAGATAGGTATTATGGCGACGATGGGATAGGAAAGGCCTAGGAGTTGGAAGGAAGCGGACGTGGCCTTAATTAAGGTACAGCCCCAGCATTTGCCTGGTGTGAAAA
This sequence comes from Anabrus simplex, assembly GCF_040414725.1. Taxonomy (NCBI): domain Eukaryota; kingdom Metazoa; phylum Arthropoda; class Insecta; order Orthoptera; family Tettigoniidae; genus Anabrus; species Anabrus simplex. The sequence goes on along the minus strand of NC_090272.1, from coordinate 61,548,785 downwards.
TGGGAAACAATGGAAAACCATCTGGAGGGCTGCCGACAGTGGGATTCGAACCCACTATCTCCCGGATGCAAGCTCACAGCCGCGCGCCCCTAACCGCACGGCCATCTCGCCCGGTCGTGCCGGCCTCTCACCGCTGGGTTCCGTGATTCAAATCCCGGTCACTCCACGTGAGACTTGTGCTAGACAAAGCAGAGGCGGAACAGGTTTTTTTTCGGGTACTCCGGTTTTCTCTGTCATCTTTAATTCAAACAACACTCTCCAATATCGTTTCATCTGTCAGTCATTAATTATTGTCCCAGAAGAGTGCGACAGGCTTCCGCAGCTGGCAAAATTCCTATCCTCGCTCCTAGATGGGGCTCCATTCATTTCATTCCTGACTCAGTAGAATGACTGGAAACAGGCTGTGGAATTTCTGTTTTATAGAAAATTAGAGTGTTACTTTATATTTATTGTTACTCTGGGCTCAGAATAACTTGCTCATTTTATGTTATCTTCGCAAAGCCTCCAAAAATGGAAATACATAAAATAGAATGTTGAAATGCATGTATTAGAATGTTCGAATTATGCCAAATCACGTACCAGTATTCTTGAAGACACATCTGAAAAAATCTCCTTTCTTTTTAACTTTGTGATTAAGTACTCCAGTTACAAGCCTCAGTGATGCACTAAAAGAACTCTTAATTAGTTTTCTCCGGCAGTCAAATGAGGATTACAAATGAAGGCATCGTGAAGAGCAACTCCAGCTCGAAACCCGATCTCAGCCGGTCTGATTGCTCTCGAAATAACTACGACGAAATAGAAACTTCATTAGCTTTAAGCTTTTTGTCACTCGCAAACAAACCCTCCTCCAACACTTTCTGGTGTCGCTGTTAACAAGAAAGAAAACATTCTTCTCTGAGAGACATTTCAAAGACGAATTCCATTTCCAATGGGAAGTTAGCGTCAAGAGCGCTATTTATAGGTACTAGTGGAATGCTCTTGCCATTTATTTAGGTGGAAGAATGTGTGTTAAATCTTTTACTCCCACATGTTGTGTCATTTAAAATCACTAGCTTTGAATAGCGGTATCATACTCATCTTTCAACATACCTGCCAATTTTCTGGCGAAACATTATGTAATGCAAACTTTTTTTCCAAAAACGTTGAAGAAAATCTCATATAACATTGTAAGGAATAATCTTGGTTACCGAAAGGTGAACTTCCGTACATTGCCTTACATGAATAATGGAATCGGCAAATATACATATCTTCATGTTAGATTTTAATTCAATATAAACCCAGGCAATCTGATTTTTTTGTTTGGATGAGGAATATATCCAAGAAAATCTATCATTGAGGTTGTAAATAAAGCATAACAAAAGTTTTACCGAAAGTCCTTGCTTAGTGTGCCGGAAGTTGAGCATCCAGAAGCCCACTAAAAACTCATCTCATACTTAAACCAACATCTCTAGCTTAGTATCAAATTAGGTTTTGAGTGACCTAAAATATCTGTGTAAATAATACTCGCCCTTCTACGAGGATATCAGCCATTTCCTCCATTGTAAAAACGCTGCTTCCCTGTGGACGGTATTTCACTTCAGAAACACACTGCATTGTAATAAATCTCATTGAAAACTGATGAAAGGTTACCAATCGTCCTGAAAACAAAGTAATTCGCGCCACAAACGTGCTGTTCTCACCGCTACGTGGTATTGAAATCATACTATCCAATCATCCTCCTGGAAGGAAACCAGAGTTACTTGGCAAAAAAAAAAAATAGCATATTGAGCCAGTGTTATTACTCTCATCCCTGGCAAATGGTAGCCCATTTCTAATCCTGGAGCTTGCCTCTCCAACCCCGCACCCAAGTACAAATATATACGAAAACATAGATATCAATACATTATAAAAATCCTCCATATGCTCCTGATATATTACCGTGAACTTTCTTCCAGATTCCTCCATATGAAAGAAAAATACACTCCGTGAAGAATAGTCCTGATCGGCCTTGGCTTACGAAGTGACCGCAGCTCAGTCTGAAGGCCCGCAGATTAGAAGATGACGCGTGGTTAGCGCGATGATTTCTCTCGGACATTATTCTTGGCATTCTTCGCCAGGTCTGACCGTCAGATACTTCTTGGAAATGTTCCCACGTAGGCTGAGTGGACTCTGACCCAACCTTCAGTTCCAGTTAAAATCCTTGACCTTCCCTAACATAGCACAACAATGGCCTGCCTACAAATGAAACTTAAAATATCTGGGCTGGGAAAGTACTATCAGCTCTGTCCTAGAAGTAGACTTAGAGTAAAATGCCAAGAATGTCAAGCACCAGCGTCTTTGATAGTGTTGCTATATTCTGGAATATGTAAGAAAATATATTTTAAACGAAATATTAGATTAAATGAAACATTGATATCCCACATCATATAATTTAAATAACTTTTCCTCAGAATTAAAATGTTACTATAATTTAAGAATAATAATAATAATAATAATAATAATAATAATAATAATAATAATGTCCGCCTCTGTGGTGTAGTGGTTAGCGTGATTAGCTGCCACCCCCGGAGGCCCGGGTTCGATTCCCGGCTCTGCCACGAAATTTGAAACGTGGTACGAGGGCTGGAACGGGGTCCATTCAGCCTCGGGAGGTCAACTGAGTAGAGGTGGGTTCGATTCCCACCTCAGCCATCCTGGAAGTGGTTTTCCGTGGTTTCCCACTTCTCCTCCAGGCGAATGCCGGGATGGTACCTAACTTAAGGCCACGGCCGCTTCCTTCCCTCTTCCTTGCCTATCCCTTCCAATCTTCCCATCCCTCCACAAGGCCCCTGTTCAGCATAGCAGGTGAGGCCGCCTGGGCGAGGTACTGGTCATACTCCCCAGTTGTATCCCCCGACCAAGAGTCTGAAGCTCCAGGACACTGCCCTTGAGGCGGTAGAGGTGGGATCCCTCGCTAAGTCCGAGGGAAAAACCGAACCTGGAGGGTAAACAGATGAATAATAATAATAATAATAATAATAATAATAATAATAATAATAATAATAATAATAATGTAATAAATACGACATATTGTCAGGAAACATCCACGTTTTGTTAGAGTGAGAAGGATCGGACTTATCTTCGCTAATTTGGCTTCTACAACTCTTCGATATGTTTAAAGTATTTTTGTACTTTAGGATCTTGTAGCAAAAGTACACACGTTGCGAATGCTGCGGGAACACAAAGACATATTGAACAACATTGACGGAGGCAAGGGTCCGATAAAGATATCCAGAAAGGAAAGGGAAAATTAGAGAAAAACCAACGGCAGTGTTTTGCAACAACAACAACAACAACAACAACAACAACTACAAATAAAATGACAACAAGGACGGCGACGTACCAGCATTGTGACAGATTGATCTTTTCAGCTATCTAATAACGCGTAATCAACAACACTTGATGTGCTCGACAAACAATATTGTAATACTCGCTAGCGAGTAAATGCCGAATTCTTTTGTAAATCGCACAGACTTTCGTGATGATGGGATGGGAAAAGGGACAGGACTGGAAAGGAAGCGGCTATGGCCTTAAGATTCAACCCCAAAATTTACCTGCAGAGAAAATGGGAAACTACGGAAAACCATCTGCACGGCTGCCCACGGTGGGGTTCGAACCCACAGACTCCTGAATGCAAGCTTACAACTTTGCGACCATAACCGCTTCGCCTACTTGCTGGGTGAAATCTACGTTGATGATGATGATGATGATGATGAGGATGATGATCGCACAACAAATCTAAAATTACAGCGAGTCTGGTTGAGTGGCTCAGACGATAGAACGCTGAACTTCTGAGCCCAAATTGCTAAGGTCGATACCCGACGTGTCCTGTAGTCTTTGAAGGTGATAAAATACGCCAGCTTCGTGATTGTAGGTTCGGCCGCAAGTACGGGAACTTTCGCGAAATTAAATTTCGAACCTCAGCGTCTTCCAAAAGTTACTGGGGTATAAAATCAATAAAATTATTTTTACTATTATTATTCGATGCCTTTGCTGGCAGGACCTAGTGTTTATAGTGCACTATGTCTTCTGGTATAGGCTAGAGCAATTTCGTTACTTTCATTGATCTGTCTCTGTCTTATCCTTGGCTTTGACAATATGAAAGTGACTGAGATATGAGCGATGCTAGTAATGCCATTCCTTATGCAGCCAGTCCCTGCTACGAATGGTGTGAAAATTTTGTTCATAGGGTCGGTTGGTGCATGCATTTCAGTGGGATTGGCAGACTGATATGTAATAGCAACTCTGGCTCGGTGAGGAAAGCAACGGGAAACTACCTCACTCCTCATTTCCCTAGTACGCCTCTTTAGTGATGCCTAGGCCATCTATGACAGCTGATGGCAGAGCTGTTGAGGATCCAACCAGCCTTAGGACTGAGGACACAACATACACATACATTATTATTCGGAATTTTATGACCTAACAACTCTGGAAAATTTCAGGCATTTATGCTTTAAAAATGAAAAAATAAAACTTTAACAGCTTTAAAATATGACGCTAAGGAAATTAGGTATTGTCCATAAAATACTTAATTTTGTTTTATTCAGAGAGCAGATCAGTAACAAACTGATGACATACTTAACTTTATTGTTTTTTTTCCATTTTGACAACTTACTTCTCAGGAAATATTTTACCTTCAAACTTCATTTAAGCACAAAACATTTCAATAATAACCAAACATATATAAAATCGCTTGACATTATCCATTTAAAAACTTGTCAGTAATACTTGGAGAACGCTATAAACCATTAGAATATGAACAGAATCACGCGTTTATACTGTTTATTTGGCAAAACATGACTTAATGATATAAATGTAAAATGCCGTTGTTATGGCCAATATAAATAGTGTCATAGTGTTCACAAAGATAGAATTATATGCATTTCAACTTAAGGGGATCCTACACCTTTGAACATAGACAAATGGGACGTGTTATACTTTTATCGGAAGCAATGGAAATTAATACTTAATTAATACTTAATACTTAATTAATACTTAATTAATACTAAATGCCTATATATTTTGGAATCATACACACCTATGCCATTATATACAGTACAAATAATTATTCAAAATGGCAGTATATCGTGGCCATTATTTTGCCATTTCACTGAAAATTTTCAAACACATGAACATTCTTCTATGATTCTTGTTTTATTATGATTAGCAATGTTTTAGATACATCATTTTTAGTGAAGTATTTTCAAGTAGTAAATTTTTTCTTTAATTTTAATTTGAAATTTTAAAAATCTTAACCAATGAAGCTAGCTCAATAATTCCAATATATCTTCTTCTCTACGAAATATAGATGACCGAGCTCGATAGCTGCAGTCGCTTAAGTGCGGCCAGTGTCCAGTATTCGAGAGATAGTAGGTTTAAACCCCACTGTCGGCAGCCATGAAAATGGTTTTCCGTGGTTTCCCATTTTCACGCCGGGCAAATGCTGGGGCTATACCGTAATTAAGGCCACGGCCGCTTCCTTCCCACTCCTAGCCCTTTCCTGTCCCATCGTCGCCTTAAGACGTATCAGTGTCGGTGCGACGTAAAGCAACTAGCAAGAAATATAGATGCATGCAAAATGCCATCTTAATATCTTAAAAACTATCAGAAATATCAAGGAAACGGTTCTAGAAAACAAAATATTTTCGGAAAACGAGCGACAAACTTGCCGATAATTGGCCTGCTTGGGAGACAGGGCTTCACATTTTCGGTCATAACTCTGAAAGTAACAAATAATTTTGGACTGTTGTAAAGAGAAATGATCAATTTAAAAAAAATAATAAAAAAAAACTTGAAAAATCGCATTTTTGGTCGGTCAAATGTGCTGGACTCACTTAAGTTTTTTTTTTTTTTGCTAGGGGCTTTACGTCGCACCGACACAGATAGGTCTTATGGCGACGATGGAATAGGAAAGGCCTAGGAGTTGGAAGGAAGCGGCCGTGGTATTAATTAAGGTACAGCCCCAGCATTTGCCTGGTGTGAAAATGGGAAACCACGGAAAACCATCTTCAGGGCTGCCGATAGTGGGATTCGAACCTACTATCTCCCGGATGCAAGCTCACAGCCGCGCACGGCCAACTCGCCCGGTCCACTTAAGTTTTTAATGATATCAAGACGAAATATCACAGAAATGTAAGCCCTAATTATTATTAAGGTTATTACACAGTTGTCAGCACTGCTGCAATAGTAGGCCTAGCTACATGGAAAACCCCCGAACGTCCGGTTTCAATTCTTCCCTTTATTCAGCGCACCTTGTCAATCAAATCGCAGTCAATCTCAAAATAAATATTGACAGATAATTTTCCAGCCTATTCTACAGTAGGCTGTTTTCCCTGCAATACTCGTACAAACGGAAAAATACTCTGCTGGCTTACGTTTACATCAAAGGCTGCTTGTTTCAGTCCAGTGGTAGAGAGCAGAGTGTGGGAGCTACAGGAGCGTGCGACTTGGCGGCTGGGGAGGTTGACACTAGGGCCTTCCTAATCTGGATTTGGTGATGGATGTGCTGGCCTGCACACCATTCATCACTCACTGCACTCTAGAGGCAAAACAGGAACGCTGATGAGGCTGCTTGAACAGAATTATTCTTACTGCCACCAGTATTGCAGGTCAGCTGGTGGAACGTAACTTAAGGGGGATCATCACTGAAATATTGTTCTACTGTTTATCACTTATCGCAATGAAATTTTAAACACGTTCACATATTAATAATAAGATACAACCCCACACAAAATTTGAAGTTGATAAATTAATTCGTCACAAACTGATTAATAAATATTTATTTAGACATGTTGAATGGAGAGTGCTCCTAGCGGCACAGTTTTCATCCATCCTTCTCTCCTTCTTCTTTTTCTCTTTCTTAATCCGTTTAACCTGTAGGGTTTGTTTTTTCCCCTTGGACTCATTTAGGGATCCCACCTCTACCACCTTCAAGGGCAGTGTCCTGGAGCGGAAGACCTTGGGTCGGGGGATACAACGGTGGAGGCGGACCAGTTCCTCGCCCAGGTGGCCTCACTTGCTATGCTGAACAGGGGCCTTGTTGGAGGATGGGAAGATTGGAAGGGATAGACAAGGAAGAGGGAAGGAGACGGCTATGACCTTAAGCTAGATACCAGCCCGAAGGAGAATTGGGAAACCGCGGAAAACACTTCGAGGATAGCTGAGTTGGGAATCGAACCCACCTCTACTCAGTCGACCTCCCGAGGGTGAGTAGATTCGTTCCAGCGCTCGTACCACTTTTCAAAATTTCGTGCCAGAGCCGGAAATCGAATCCGACCTCCGGGGGTGGCAACTAATCACGTTAACCACTATACCACAGAGGCGGACGTCTTCATTTTTATGGGCTATAATTTGGCAGACTTGTAAAAAATACTAATATTTTTAAGAACAACTCCGGGTTTTGAAGCCAGGTATAAACTGTTGGAGACATAATATAATTTTTTCAGTTTTTCATTATTCATTTAATAGACACAAATATAGTTTCGTGCAATTCTTACGAGCTGAAATATGAAAGTAATATTCAGCTGGTAATAAAATTCTGAACTTTTTTAATCTTTGCATATATTGAAACATTAACTGAAAATTTCAAGTGAATATGATAAGAACTCTGTCGCAAGAAGCATTTCCGCATGACAGAGAGCTAAAAAAGTTTCACGGTATATAAAATCAATTACAAGTTTTAAGAAACAAAGTTGCTTTAAAACTGCCCTGGACAGTAAATTACTCCCTCAAATGCCTTTCTCATCTTACTCACAGCATAGGCATGCTACAAGATGAATATATTCCAGCGGGATTATTGAAATATTATTCCGAAAGAACTCTGAAGCTACTGTTGTCTGCTAACGTGAGTGAAAGAAGCACGCCATGCCGCTATCCTTTATATCCGGCATTTAGAACTTTGAAATGTCGTTAGAGAAAACTGATTAAGGGATTTGAAAAAGGAGGTAGGATTGGGGGATTTTAAAGGTTAACATTGAAAACTCGATTGTTAGGGTAAAAATGTTAAATGTTAAATTAACAAAAAAAATGGCAACATTTGAGCCACAACCCCCCGGTTTCTTCAACTCGTGTTGAATTTAAATTAACCAAAAACAGGGGGCAACATTTCTGCCACAACCCCCCCCCCCGTTTTTTCAACCCGTGTTAAATTTAAATTAACAAAAAATGGCAACATTTCAGCGACCACCCCCCGGTTTCTTCAATTCGTGTTAAATTTAAATTTAAAAAATGGCAACATTTCAGCCACAACCCCCCGGTTTCTTCAACTCGTGTTAAATTTAAATTAACAAAAAATGGCAACATTTCAGCCACAACCCCCCGGTTTCTTCAACTCGTGTTAAATTTAAATTAACAAAAAATGGCAACATTTCAGCCACAACCCCCCGGTTTCTTCAACACGTGTTAAATTTAAATTAACAAAAAATGGTAACATTTCAACCACAACTCCCCGGTTTCTTCAACTCGTGTTAAATTTAAATTAACAAAAATGGCAACATTTCAGCCACAACTCGCCGGTTTCTTCAACACGTGTTAAATTTAAATGAACAAAAAATGGCAACATTTCTGCCACAACCCCCCGGTTTCTTCAACTCGTGTTAAATTTAAATTAACAGGCAACATTTCAGCCACAAACCCCCCGTTTCTTCAACTCGTGTTAAATTTAAATTAACAAAAAATGGCAACATTTCAGCCACAACCCCCCGGTTTCTTCAACTCGTGTTAAATTTAAATTAACAAAAAATGGTAACATTTCAACCACAACTCCCCGGTTTCTTCAACTCGTGTTAAATTTAAATTAACAAAAATGGCAACATTTCAGCCACAACTCGCCGGTTTCTTCAACACGTGTTAAATTTAAATGAACAAAAAATGGCAACATTTCTGCCACAACCCCCCGGTTTCTTCAACTCGTGTTAAATTTAAATTAACAAAAAATGGCAACATTTCAGTCACAACTCGCCGGTTTATTCAACTCGTGTTGAATTTAAATTAACAAAAAAAAGGGGGCAACATTTCGGACACAACTCTCCGGTTTCTTCAACTCGTGTTAAATTTAAGTTAACAAATGTTAACTGATAGTCATTATTAATCGAACACTTCGGTTGATAATCCCCTGTTTCACGAACACATTTCGAACACTTGTTACGAAACAGTTGTTAAATCTCACCTTGCCGTGAGATTTCTAGAATCGTCTGGCAGTCAGCATCTTTTGTTTCTATACTTTTTTGTCACACATAGTTGACTTCATTTTAAGTTAGCGGAGGCTTCGAAGACGTAAACGTAAGCCTTAGGAGGTAACAAAAACATTATTATAATGAATACGAGACAAACGCTCTTATATACTGTTTCGCTACGGTATTCTACACTGTATACGGATTTCTCCGTAAATTATTGTAAAGGCGGGGAATAAGATTACATTAAAATAGCATGTCTCTTAGCGCTATCCAAGAAAAAAAAACAGGGAGGACACCATACGTTGTTTCCGATGTAAGGTAGGCATTGGGGACGTTTTGTTGATAATGAAAGGCCACATTTCCTACTGCCAATCACAATCGAGTTTCGGAGTTTCTACTATAACGGCAAGCTCACTTGGCAACTGCCATTTCCTGATGTCAGCCACAATTGAGCTGCAGAGATTTGATTATTATCTAAAATGCAGCGCTATCTAACGTATCAACAATCGAGACACGACAATACGTCATAGAACCAAACATATAGATCTCTCCAAATTGAACGGCTATCTGTTTTGTAATACGACTTACCGTTTAGCCACCAATTACCCCGAAACTAATATATGCATCGTCGTTAAAATAGACTCCGTAATGCAATATTTTTTGCGGCCAAAATATTATACCTTTGAACATCTTGGAATTTTTCCTCAAAGGAAAGGGTGTTTAGGTTTCGGAATGAGCATTCGCATACATACGGAGAAATTAAGGAAGAAAATAGTACAGTCGGGAAAATCAACATTAATTGGAAATACGAGTAGGATAATAACTGAGGAGAGCCGGGTAAGACAAATATGTAAATAACAAGTGGATGTATTTGAAAATAAAATGCCCCTCAATAAATTGTGATGATATGAGTTACGGATATAAGAAGGCTGTAACAAAGGAGAAATTTAGGTGCAAGGATTCTTAGATAAACAGATAGAATGATGACTTATGGTGTTATTACTTAAACCTAAACAGGCAAGGCAGAAGCAAGAAATTACAGCGTAAAACAGAAGTAGAATATAAATACAGTAAAAGTTATAGAAAATGCCAGAAAACACATTACGGTGTGAAATAATGGGCTACACTCCGCGGTACTGTTCAAATATTAACAACGCCCCTTAGTGCTATTCGAAGACGATTGTAACCTCCATTGGTAATCCGCCAATATCCCGCAGAATGACCGAATGACGTCTCTCTTGCTTTCTACCCAAGGAACAACCACGAATTTACAAGAATGATGACGAAAATGGCAATACAGTACTTCCCTGCTGGCAAGCAGTCAGAGACGTTGCCATGGTAACCTGTAGGTTCGTTGTCGGTCGGTCTGTCGGTCACTCAATGCAGAGCATGATATCCGCAGAAAGTAGTAAATTTCTCCGTCATTTGAAGAGTGCGCGTAATTATGTACATGATAAAAGTTGTTTGTAATGAAAGGATGTTTCACGTTTAGTCCACGGATTTTTACAGAAAATCAATAGTATAAGAGAAAATGGAAGAAAACTGTTCTGGTGTTCCTATAAACCGCAAGTATGTTTAGAGATTCTTAAATTATATTAACATTAAAACCTTCTCGGGCTGAGTATACTCTAAATATTAAGTTTGTTTGAGATCTACCCAGCCGTTTTACCGTGATGGTGGAACAAACAGACAAACACACACGAAAAATAATAACCACCGATTCGGTCTTTAGTTAACCTAAAACGGATATATATCTGAAAAATCGGCAAAACAAATGAAATTATAGACAGCGGACCCCCTACATCTTTATTTATATAGATTTAATTCGAAAATATGCGACTATGCTTGAAAAATAAAAGAACGGACGATTTTATCACAACCTTCAACACATTCTTACATGGGTGGAATCTAAGGATCCTACGGAACGGGGAGAGTGTGATAATAGATACGTCTTGAATTTTTCGGGAATGTGTTTACTGAAGAAATTCTACACACTTTTGTCTTGCACTCATGAACACATTTGCCTACGATTACATGAAAAGTGTTTGAAGTATAATATCTAAGAACTATACAAGCAACCAGTGGCGTATACTGAGGGCTACAAGAGGCTATTGGTGAAGCTCTAACTTAAATTAAAACGATGGGAATCTAAAGCAGATTATGTTGTAAGCACCTGCAACATTGTTCCATTCTCTCAACTTGAACGCAGTGGGATAAAATGTCGCTCGTATTTCTGAGCGCAAGGCATCGGAAAAAGATATTGCAGCCCAGGCAGTGCTCCCGGCTTGCTGATGAATGCCCGATAGGTGCGCGGACCAGGGAGATAAGTGTGCTAGGCTTCGGTCCGTCAGATCGCCACTACTAACGAAGATATCTCAAAGGCTCGAAGTTCTCCGAACGTTTTCGAACTGACACATTATATACTTCCTCAACTCATACTTCTGACTTAATATTATACAGATAACAGAGTGCTGGTATTTCACTCCCTTTTGATTCTACGGTCCCTTGTAGAAAGGCACTGCATGGCTACTGTTATAGGAGTAATATAGATTTCTTTTAATAGGTAGATCTGCTAAAATGAAATGCAGTGCTTTCGCGTGTAGTGTTCTCTTTGTTTGGTTGGAATCGAACTTGTGATCATGGGTAGGACACCACCACTGATCTCCCGAGGAAGCTAATAAACCAGTGCGATGAGTACGCCCCACTGGTAATGCTGTAAAATTCAACATTTTAATATAATAATAATAATAATAATAATAATAATAATAATAATAATAATAATAATAATAATAATAATAATAATAATAATAAAAACTGCACGATATCTGTATAGGCTTGATGGCGACCTAATGAAGATGAAATGAATGGCGAAGACGTGATAAATACCCAGTCCCCAAGCCAGGGGAATTAAGATTACGAGGGGTTTGATTCTGAGAATTGAACCGGGTCCATCAGACCAAAGGCAAGCATTCTATCCATTTCGAAACAAAGCCGGACTTTAAATTGCTAAAACTTTAGGCTACCACCTCCACTGATCAGGTGTTGATTATTGACAGTAGCAGTGAACAGGGCAGTAGCGTATGAAAGAGCACTGACAGCACAGCAGGCTGTTGGCTACAGCTCAAAACGCTTCAGGCTTGACGATCACTAAATCAACTATCGAAAAGGGATAACCTAAGTCTAGTGGAAGCCAGTAGTGATAAAAGACCGCTTCTGGCCCAGGGGCTAATGGGCAAGATGGCCGCTATACATGGGCTCTTATGTAACTAACCCACCGAGAGCTGGAGCAGGAGCGAAGGGGCAAGATGGCGGCCATCTAGCCCAGTAGCCCCTGGGCCAGAAGCGGTCTTTTATCACTACTGAAGCCCACGTCTTGATCCCAGCACACGCCACTTCAAGCAACTGTTGCACTGTAGACACTTATAAGTGTCAGTCTATGGGAAACTCTAACCTATTTTCAATTCATTATAGTACCTCGTTCATTATGGCTTTGGTAATTAGGCATCTTTGTAGAAAACTTTCCTCTGGGAACTGTAAAAATGTTGTTCTTTCTCAGCATGGGTCATCTTTTGCCATTATAAATAACGTCGTATCTAAAATATTATAATGTTACAAATGTTACATGTGCAATATGGACTTGCTTACGAGAGCTGCAACTACATCCTCAACATTAACTGATCGCATTTTTGCTAGTAACGCCTAAAAGACTAAGTTATTGTTCATAAAAAGTAGTTTTCATGATATTTTAATACTATACATTCCCAGCAATGTTGAGCCCTTCAATTGAGAAGAATCCGGGTTCGATTCCCGCTCGGGTCTGGGGTATTAATTGCGTGTGATTAATTCTTCTGGCTCGAGAACTGGTTTTTTGTATTTGTCTCAACACTATCCTCTTCCTTTTCAAACAACCCGCCACTGTACCGACCACCACAGAAACATAGGCGTCAGTAAGAGCAGCCGGCCGTAATACAGGGCCAAATCCACATATACGACATAGTTCATTCTTGTGACCCCACAAGATGTGGGAAAAAGTTGTAGAGGGAGAAGAAGAATAAGAAGAGGAAGAAGACGTGAAACGTCAAAGAGAGAGACAAGCCTACAGACAAGGACAAGAATAAATTAATCCAGACCGCGCGAGTTGGCCGTGTGGTTAGGGGCGTGCAGCTGTTAGCTTGTATTCGGGAGATAGTGGGTTCGAACTCCAATGCCGGCAGCCCTTAAGATGGTTTTCCGTTGTTTCCCCATTTTCGCACCAGGCAAATGCTGGGACTGTACCTTACTGAAGGCCACGACCGCTTCCTTCCCACTCCTAGGCCTTTCCTGTCCCATCGTCGCCATATGACCTATCTGTGTCGGTGCGACGTAAAGCAAATAGCAAAAAAATTAATCCAGTGCCAAACTGTACTTCACACGTAACCCTAAACTGATTTCAACAAATAGTTGGCCGTGTGGTTAGGGGCGTGGAGCTGTGAGCTTGTATCCGGGAGATAGTGGGTTCGAACTCCAATGCCGGCAGCCCTTGAGATGGTTTTCCGTTGTTTCCCATAACAATGGAATAAAAGATTCAAAAATAACATTGAAAGAATATCTTAAACCTTGCACAATTTTTGCAATTCCCAACCCCGTAGGTGGAAAGTTAGCTCATACACAAAAACAGAAAGACCTGATATTCAAGCTGTATGGTCAATTTTACTGACTCGGGGACTGGGTGCTTGTGTCCGCCACAAATATCTAACAACAAACCATACAATACGCTATTAAACACCACCGAAACACCCAATAGTGAATTCATTCGTCAACATGATTTTGGCACGAGGAAGGTCATCGGTCCGTATAACTGTGCCAAATAACCATTAGGCATAACATTAACAAATTGGGAAGAAGAAAGGTAAGTTAGGATAAGTAATTAAGTGAATAAGTACATCTAATTTAATTCCTATGGCATAAACCATTGATCACGCCAACTTATGTCAATATTCTAGCTCAAAAGTACTGCTTGCAGTAAGCGACAACAAGATATCGTGAATATTAAGCAATAAAAGAATCATTTGGCGATGATTTTGAAACTGATATAGTAATTTATAGTTGTACAGTTGCGTTCTGAAGACCTTTCTCTACTTCGACAGCTATGACACAGGTCTATCGTATCATGGACCGACCTGTACCCGCTGTCTCCACGAGCTGCTTGAGCTACGTGGTGTAAATTCTTCGGCACACTCCTCACAAAAGATACGCTGGAGAGAAGAATGTTGAAACATACTTAGTTACTGCTTCACGAAAACAAAGACAGGCTTCTAAATAAAACAGTGAGGTTGCCGCTGTCTGGGTGACGAATATCTGGCCACACCCTGCTGCTTCACACACCAGTAGATAATGAGAAACTGCAAGACTGATTCATTTCATTACATTTTACAACCCACAATTATGTGGGGAAGTCACTCATTGAATTCAACTTGAACTTGAGAACCACGTGCTTTGTTCTTTCCGTTGTTATTCATAATATTAATTTTTGGGATAACTTATGTCTAGAACACTATACCTGAGTTCGCGGAAGATTACTGTACTTCGGCATCCTCCAAAGCCATAGAAGTAGTCGGTGGGGCGTATCACAATATTAATAATAATAATAACAGTAATAAAAACCAAACGCAATGCGCAACAGCCCCGAAGGGCCATGGTCCACCAAGCCACCACTACCCAGTCCGAAGTGCTGCAGATTATGAGGTGTCGTGTGGTCAGCACGACGAATCCTCCCGGTCATTTTTCTTGCCTTTCTAGACCGGGGCCGCCATCTCACCGTCAGACAGCTCCTCAATTGTAATCACGTAGGCCGAGGTGGACCTCGAACCAGACCTCAGATCCAGGTAAAAATCTCAGGTCTGACCGGGAATCGAACCCGTGGCTTCCGAGTAAGAGGCAGGCACGCTACCCCTACACCGCGGGGTCGGCATTATTATTATTAACCCGGCAACGGGCGCGTGGTGAGGGAATATCTCACTCTTTGATTTCGTCATATCCCACTGTGCAGTGGTTTTGCGCTCGAGTCTCTCCTTCCAAGTATTCCAAGTTCATTGTTTTGCGCTTAAATCTGGAACTGTTGCTTTTTGGTGAAGGTTCGTTATTTTCGTTTGCGGTGCATTGTTGTAATCCTTGCAGTTCAGTGAGATTTTCCCTCACCTTGCGCCTTGTTACGTTTGTATTTCTGGCATTGTTAATCAAACCAGAATATCCTACATTTCTAACTAAAATGTTGTAAAATATAGTAATCATTATGAAAATAAATACAGAAAGCTTCAAGTAACCAATTAAATCTAAGTATGCACTATACAGGTGATTTTCTTCATTCATTTCATAGGTGAGAGGAAATCTCACTACGCGCCTGGTGTCGGGTTATAGTATATTGAAATATTATGCTTTTCCATTATCTTGGAAGCCATATTCCGCGGCTGCCCATTTAGGCTAAATATCTCAAATGACAAGGTAATGACAGGTGACTTCGTTCTCCGTATCAATCCAGCTGACAATCAATTACTCATCAGCCATATATCTCAGAAACTGTACCTTCTATCATAATAGAATCATAAATAACAGATCAAGAAAAAATGTCATATATAACTTAAGATTGTTTTCAGGCGGCTCCGCGCCTTGGAAAAACGAGCTTGCCTCTTATCTGGAGGCCCTAGTTTCTATTCTCGACCAGGAAAAGAATTTTACCTGGAGCTATAGGCTGGCTCGGAGAACTGTCTGACGGCGAGATTGTTAGAGCCCTGCGCGGCTATACAAAATATTATCCGCACCCGCATCCACATCGCGAATGGTTATCCGCATCCGCAAATGGTTATGCGCGGGTATTGTAACTATTTACCTTCAGTATATTAAACCCAAGGTATTGAAACGGGTAGATCTGTTAACATAATACAATAGGCCTGATGCCTGACACAAGAACCCCTACAGTCATAGGATTATGAGGGATTTTCTCTTGCGACAAGTACCGACCTATTGAGTCGTCTATTTGCATAACCGGCCATCTCCCAAAAGAATTGAAATCCACTTTTTGTGCTGAATGCGTTCTCTGTCCACTTTTACATAAGGTAGAAAACTGGTAGCTCCAAACTCGGCCTCCAACCAGCTTATTTACTTCATCAACAATTGGAGTTAGTTGCAAATACGGCCGTCCGCGTGTGGTTATGAGTTGCAATACCGGCCATCTCCTATAACGCTAGAGGGCAGAGCAATCGCAGCAATTGTGCGGGAAAGAGCAGCTGATTCATGGTGACTACATTTAAGGTGTTTTAGTTCTCTTGTAAGGAAAACTTTTGGTTTTTATCATAGAACTGTGTAGCTATTACAATTATATTGGGAAAAAATGGAACCAAGGTTGATGAAGTGACACCTGAAAAGGCCACAAAAAGGCAGAGGAATCCGGCTGCAAAAGTGGTTATTTAGACCAAATCGAAAGGAGGCAATTCAATGTTAATTCAGGGTGAACCCAACAACAGAATAGACGTTGGATCAAAATCAGGCGTTTGTAAGGAAGGCAAAATGTTTGATGATGAATCCAAAAGTTATACATGCTGGTAAAATAGTAAACAATTTAAGGGCAAAATATGTTGAATGTCTATTGAATAATTTTGGGTTCCTTATAGGCTATATCACCATTCTCCCGTACCACTGTCAAGGGTCACCTAACCACAAGCAAACATAAAAGTTTACCTGAGTAAAAATCAATAAACGTCATTATTTATAAATTATCCACAAATTTATCCGCATTGATATACAGTTTGCATCCGCCAAGACACTAACGTAGTGGAATCCACATCCCCACAGGGCTCTAGAGATAGGTGCTCTGGTCTAGAAAGTCGAGGACAATGGTTGAGAGGATTCGTAGCGCTGACTACACGTCATCTCGTAATATGCAGGCCTACAAGTTGAGCAGCAATCCTTCAGTGGTCCAAAGCATATCAGGGATGTAAAACTATGAGGAATATTTGTTTCTTTATATTCGCTTCCCTAAAAACATACAGGAACTTCATTTTAAAATCCTCAATGTCTACGAATGCTGTATATCTACATCTTAGATAATGGTCCGTAAACAAATTATACACAAATATTAGAAAGAGTGTCTACATTTTTGCAATAGATTCATTCCTGTATCTCCTACATCTCTTTTCTAAGATAATATTTCAGGGCAGCAGACATATAGCATTAATTCCTTCTCGCTGTATATAAGACTGATATGTGTGTGTAGAGTGTTGCAGCTGATAGCGACAAGGCGCAGGCCTTGGCAGAGACGAACGACTAACATTATTTACACTGATATCGCATGCACATATAATTTGCAGCTCTTTGGATAGTGGCATGTTGCCAGCCAGCGGGCAAGACGAAGTAGAAGGAGCTGTGTTTCTCGCAGCCCTACTAGAAGGAAAGGTTTAAACTATTTGAACATTATCAGCAAACAAAGCTCAATTCATCCATCAAAGAGGTCTTTATATTGCCATTAGTATATCGTTGGTGATCTGTCAAGTGTCGGCATAAAAATATGTGGAATTCCATTAAAATTACAAAGAAGTATGAAAACCTATTTACCAATATATTTACAACTCATATGGATTTTCTTTGCTCCTTGTTCTGTCAAGAGGGAGATAACATTTTAGTGTGATTTATTGCTATAGCGTAAGTCTTAGAGCACGATTAGACTCTAAGGCTCAGTAAGTTGACAAGTCTGGAACAATGTAGGGTCCTGGGTTCAATATCAGTTCACCAGTATAGGTGGTGGTGGTTATTGTTCTAAGAGGAATGTATTTCCTGGGCAACGATTCTCTCTTAACACTAATCAGAGAAAAAAAAAACGTGTGTTACAGCAGATGACTTTGTTTCAAAGTCAACTTGCTTGGAATAGTATGGACATGTTGTGTAGTTGGTTAGATTAAAATAACTATCCCATAAAGGAAGAGAATAGAATATTTTGAAATGTCGTGTTAAAGAAGAATGCTGAAGGTAGTATGAATAGTTCGAATCACAGATGGAGAGACACTGAATCTAATTGGTAAAGGGAAAACGATTTAACTAAATTTGACTTGAAGAAATATAATGATAGGACAAAAGACATCCAAGACTGGTTCAGTTAGTTTTATTTTAGGGAAGTGTAGGTGTTAATAACGGCAGGGGTAGGCCAAAGAATGAAAATGTAAAAAACATTATTATATATAGGAAGTAGCAGAGCAGAAATAAAAAGGTTAGCACAGGTCAAGGTGGTATGGAGGAGTGCATCAAACCATCTATGGATTGGACCCAAACAATATTATTATTATTATTATTATTATTATTATTATTATTATTATTATTATTATTATTATTAAATGAACTGAAGGGTACTGCTCTTTAGCAACATACTTTTATATTTACAAAATAGCCTACCGAGCTCGATAGCTGCAGTCACTTAAGTGCGACCAATATCCAGTATTCGGGAGATAATGGGTTTGAACCCCACTGTCGGCAGCCCTGAAGATGGTTTTTCGTGGTTTCTCATTTTTACACAAGGCAAATGCTGGGGATGTACCTCAATTAAGGCCAAGGCCACTTCCTCCCCACTCCTAGGTCTTTCCAATCCCGTCGTCATCATAAGACCTATCTGTGACGGTGTGACGTAAAACAAATTGTAAAAAAATATAATGAAACAAAATAGCCTTCCATTGGAGGTAGTCCCAAAGGACTCAGTATATCCACATGATAATAATAATTTATATTTCAAGTATAATTACAATATTAAAATATAATAATAGCCTGTAAAATTTTAAACAACACCTACAGTATATGTGTGGATTAAGATGGTGAGTCAGAATTTGACAGCTCTTCTTCAGTGACCGTCTCATCTGATACGGAAGTTGGAATGTGATTTTTTTAGAAATTCCTCAGGAAAACCAGATATAGAATCTCGTGCTCCTATCAGTAGATCAATTACATGAACGCATTCGAGCTTTTATCTGTATTCGAATTTTTATTTTATTTTTAGATTTGGCTTTACATCACACTGACACAGGCAGGTCTTATGGCGACGTTGGGATAGAGAATGCCTAAGAATGGGAAGGAAGTGGCCTTAATTAAGGTACAGCGCAGCATTTCATTGGTGTGGAAATGGGAAAACACGGAAAACTATCTTCAGGGCTGCCGGTAGTGGGGCTAGAATCCACTATCTCCCGGATCTCACAGCTCCACGTCCCTAACCGCACAACCAACTCGCCAGGTTTGAAATAATTAACAGTAGGTTCATAGATAGCTTTCTTTTCCTGATCCACCTCCTCAACTTGTTGAAGATCAACCTCGGATCGGACAGAACGGTAAATTATTATGCCATGCCTAGAGGCATTAGAATATGTAATATGAACTCTTCTAATAGACCCATCTGACGAAACGCATGGGATTTCTTCGTGCACTTGCTATCTTTTCTGTCGCAAAGCATTAGCGATCTTAGACCTCACCATGTTATGGCGTGAATTACGTAATAATGTTCCTCTATCACAGAATCCTAAGACATGTCCAAGTGATTCGTTATCGGTGTAGTGTCTGCATCGGGTACCTCTAAGAATCTGCTTAGAATGGTCTAGTCAGCCGCCACGTTTGAGTTCATTTTAAGGCAGATGATCGATTCAGATGTAGATAACCCAGATTTGTTAGAAATCCACTTGTTAAGACTCAGATACATATGCAAGGACTTCAACACCCCGACCACATCCAGGCAAAATGTTTCAAATTCGTTGGTTCTTAAATCTTTGCTAAGCTTCTTTTCGATAAATCTTCAGGCTGAGGAAGACTAAGATGTTTACACAAAGTTTGGAGTTCTTTCTGACGTGGGCGTAGGACATTGATATATGGATTATTTGCTTTAATTAAGGAGATATATATATGTTATAGTGCTGTAGAAAGGATTCCCACGTAGCTCGAATTAATCCAAGGTCTCTCACATTCTTTTTGCAATACAGCATACAATTGGGAATATCTTTCTTTCTTCTTTCTTTCTTAATCTGTTTACCCTCCAGGTTCGGTTTTTCCCTCGGACTTAGCGAGGGATCCCACCTCTACCGCCTCAAGGGCAGTGTCCTGGAGCTTCAGACTCTTTGTCGGGGGATACAACTGGGGAGTATGACCAGTATCTCGCCCAGGCGGCCTCACCTGCTATGCTGAACAGGGCCCTTGTGGAGGGATGGGAAGATTGGAAGGGATAGGCAAGGAAGAGGGAAGGAAGCGGCCGTGGCCTTAAGTTAGGTACCATCCCGGCATTCGCCTGGAGGAGAGGTGGGAAACCACGGAAAACCACTTCCAGGATGGCTGAGGTTGGAATCGAACCCACCTCTACTCAATTGACCTCCCGAGGCTGAGTGGACCCCGTTCCAGCCCTCATACCACTTTTCAAATTTCGTGGCAGAGCCGGCAATCGAACCCGGGCCTCCGGGGGGTGGCAGCTAATCACGCTAACCACTACACCACAGAGGCGGACATTGGGAATATCATCAGGCAAAAATAACATTTCTTTGACAGAGCTTCGAATTAATTTATCAACGACCTCCAAGAACAATTTATTGTGACAGTTGTTGTAATGGCACCATTCGCAAGGAACAAACAATAATTGGCCGTAAATATTGATAGACTTAGATACTTTACTATCTGCGTGGATCCAGATAGAATTGCTTCTCGCTAGCTTCTTAGTAAGTTCACGAAGGCATGTAAGTAGAGGATAGACATCGTGACACTAAGCCATCCGTAAATGCATACATCATCTCCAAAACGCTTTAATTCCTGTTCATAACACATGTTACTATCTCTTCTATCTCATAAAGGAGAGAATATGAGCTTTTAAAATGTGGTGTTAAAGAAGAATACCGAATGGAATCGTGAGAAGAGAACGAATTGGCTAAATTTGAGCAGAAGAAGAGACAGAATGACAGGACACGTTTCAAGGCATCCAAGATTTGTGGATTTTTTTTCCATTTTACTTTACGTCGCACCGACACAGATAGGTCTTATGGCGACGATGGGATAGGAAAGGCCTGGGAGTGGGGAGGAAGCAGCCGTGGGCTTAATTAATTTGCCTGGTGTGAAAATGGGAAACCACGGAAAACCATCTTCAGGGTTGCCGACAGTGCGATTCGAACTTGTGGATTTTAGTCAGTATTAGTATTGAAATACAGTGAATATAAGGAAAACGTGTTTTCTGGAGTTAACCATTTCATGCATTAAAAAATAAACTCCTTAATTACATGTCCCATTTCGTGTGTTCAGATTGGCGAGTATTATTTTTATTAATTATTATTAATAATAATAATAATTCGTACGTTCATTCGTGAAGTGTGTAATGCATTGTAAGTACACGATGTTAATGGTACAGTGGAAAGCATTAGCTTTGTATTCCATAATGGTTTTCCTGTTGTATTCAGATGTGCATATGTCTGAACTTCATCCTGGAAAAGCTAGTGGAACAACAGATCCTGCGGTACACGCTTCGATGACAGGCAAAGCTAAACGCCTCAGTCAAGTGACGGAGCGTGTGATCTCGGTTGCGTCTGTGAGACAGTATTGTTTATACCGGCGGTGATGGAAACAGTGCAAATAGGGGATTTCAAACTGAGATGCATGTTAGAACAGTTGCCTACAGCCTCAGGCGCCTTGTTGTCTGTGTGAGGTACAGCTGCTCTGTCTATCTGGGCTGTGTGTATTTTGTACTGCTTGGTTCTTCACTAATTCTACCTGAATTTAATATCACCACAACCGCATTGGTCTGGTCATTTGTGCGTCCTTAAAGTTTTCAAAAGTTAATTAGAAACTCCATAAATGACAGTATTTCGTATTACTTTATCCCCTGAACTTCATATTCAGAGGAGTTTAGTCTTGACAAGACCATTTTATGACTTTCTTTGCTAGTGGCTTTATTTCGCACCGACACAGATAGGTCTTATGGCGACGATGGGATAGGAAAAGCCTAGGAGTTGGAAGGAAGCAGCTGTGGCCTTAATTAAGGTACACCCCCAGCATTTCCAGGTGCGAAAATGGGAAACCACGGGAAACCATCTTCAGGGCTGCCGACAGTGGGATTCGAACCCACTATCTCCCGAATGCAAGCTCACTGCCGCTTGCCCCTAACCGCACGGCCTACTCGTCCGGTATTTTTATGACTATTGAGTAGATTGTTTCCTTGTAAAGTTAAACACTGTTCGCAATACAGGCGGTCAGTTAAGTCCACACTCATGTTTCAATGGAATACTGATTCCCACCGGCCTGGACTGAGGAGGTCGCTCGCTGTGTCTGCAGTGGAGAGTTACCAAGACCAGTGGAATAGTCGTAGGGGAAGTGATGAAGGCCAGGCTAGTGGACAAGATGAATAATTTAATAATAATAACACATTGAAGATGTAGAAAAGAAAGGAAAGAAAAATCTTAAGGTAAATGTTTGGACCAGTCTGTACATGGGAAATTTGGATGGCAAGGAAATCTCATGACTTATATAAAATCTCAGAGAAAATCTGAGACACATTTGCGAAAAGAAGTTGAAATTTTACGGACATATTCTCAGAATGAATAATCAGACATGGACCAAAATAATTCTCAGCATTGCCCTATCATTGTAAGTTTAAAAAAATTGGCTGCTCGAAGTTGGGAAAGATCTTCAGGAAATAGGCATCACAAATGGCATTGGTATTAGATATAAGTTAAGAAAATTAGTCGAAAATCACAGTTTTTGCGCACCATGCAAGAATTACCACCAACAAGAAAGTCGCAAGAAAAGCCACAGCGAGAAGATGATGAGGTTTTGGTAGAATAAAAAAGGCAACCCCCCCACCTTCGTACTGACGCAACAGCCCGAACGGCCATGGCCCACCAAGCGACCGCTGTTCAGTCCGAAGGCCTGCAGATTACGAGAGAGAAAGGCAGCGCCATCAGGTAAACAACTACAGTCGCGCTCCTCAGCCGGGCATAACGAAGAAGTAATAATAATAATAATAATAATAATAATAATAATAATAATAATAATAATAATAATAATAATAATAGTAATAATAATAATCTTATAAATAAAATTCTAGGATGACCGTTGTCTCTAATGCAATTTACTTTGCGAAATTTTGATATATTTATCCCTTTCAGGTCAATTCAAGGTCTTATCAGTACTTTTTAGCTTTCGTGTCTGTTTGTTTGCTCCACTATCACGGGTAGATTGGCTGAATAGATCTCGACCAAACTTTACATTTAGAGTCTACTCATCCAGGAGCAGGTTTAGATATTCATATAATTTACAAATCAATGAATAAACAGGGGTTTATAGGAGGAGAAGAAGAGCTTTTTTCAAGTTTTTCTTACACTATTGACTATATCTCGACCAAACTTCGTGTTTATAGTGTACTCATCCAAGCGCAGGTTTCGATATGCATGCGTTTGAAAACCAATTTAAATCATTTTTGTTTCGCACATGTTTTCGCTTACTCTACAAACGACGGAGAATATTACTATTTTCTACAGACTTCATGCTCTGGAGCCAGTGACGGACATCGTCGCAGACCTGCAGTTATTTGAAGGATCCATAAAAGGAGAAAATGAGAAGATTCATCCTATTTCCCTCGGCTTTAAAATTACCCCCACCTAATGTACCTGAACACCGAGGTAACGTGAGATAGAACTTTTCCGATTGGTGTCTGTCTGTCGATTTGTATGTATATTCCTAAAAGTGGAAAACTGTTCGACTTATTCCAACCAAACTGCGTATTTGGATTCTACTCACTGAGGATTGTGTTGTCAGGTGCATATGATGTCATGGTAATTAAATGGAGTTGATACATGTAGGAAGATTATTCTCAAACATTTTAGTTAACATTAGGTCTATCAAAAAGACTATAGAACAAATGTTTGAGAATATGTTATTTCCTTTATGTGATGTACTTATTTATCGTACGACGGATAATGACGCAGATGATTACGAAAAAATTGATTTTTAATCCAAGTCGCGTGGGACACTTCGAGGTGGGCAACGAGAAAAACTTTTTTTGCTATTGGCTTTACGTCGCACCGACACAAATACGTCTTATGGCGACGATGGGACAGGAACGGGCTAGGACTGGGAAGGAAGCGGCCGTAGCCTTAATTAAGGTACAGCCCCAGCATTTGCCTGGTGTGAAAATGGGAAACCATGGAAAACCATCTTCAGGGCTGCCGACAGTGGGGTTCGAACCTACTATATCCCGAATACTGGATACTGGCCGCACTTAAGCGACTGCAGCTATCGAGCTCGGTACGAGAGAAACTAAAGAGCCATTTTACTATATGTGATAGGATAGATATTAAGGGAGAGATCATCAATGTCAGAGCGCCACGCCAGTGGTCAGAGATACAATATGCAACCGTGGAGAACTTCGCACAACTTCAGACCAGTAACTGTGCCGTAAAATAAATTCGGGAATCATCGTCATTCTCTCCCGACTTCGTTCAGTTTCATCATATTTCGCGTTACTGCCCCGAGCTTTCGTACGAAAATATCATTTTAACATGTCGTATAAAACGTGTGAATAGAGCCATGTTACATCGCATAAATTCCTGAAGGAAACATGTAATTCACTGCAAATCCCGTGCGAAGAACGGGTACAAATGCTAGTAATATTAATAATGATAAAAATAATAATGCCTTTTACTTGGTCAAATTTTATTTCTATTTTTTTGCGATTGGTAACAAGGAACAGGTTTTTTTTTTACTTAATTTGATCTAACATCTGCTAATAATACACGAAGTATCAATAAAATTGGTGACCCGAACGTCTGAGGGTCTCCCTGTAAAAGAAACGAAATGCCAAATATTCTTCGCAACCTTATGGCAAAATGTGGCGTTTACAATAATTTTCGTACTGTCTTTTCAAATGACCCTATGCTTGTGTTGTGCCCCCATATATTCTTTCTTCTAAGCATTCATATTTTTACACCTTCGTGGTTTTCCTTGCATCACAGAACGAACTCCTTCTTTTGAACAACCTAGAGGAGTCCTCTTCTGCTCGCGTCACCCTTATCCAGGGAGCTCCTCTCAAGGCGGTAAGAAATGCATGTCGCTTCTGGGATACTCGTTAGATCTTTGTTCTAATAAACTTTGACGTTTAATACTGCCTATTATTCCGAGGGGCTCACCCCACTCAGAGTCATTTTATACCCAACTAGTAGGTCCATTCTGCTCCACAGCTTTCCTTATAAATAGATCAAATAACCCGTCTTGATATACCTGTTGTAGTCATATTGTTATGCCTGCCATTTTAAATAATTTTATGAACATTTAATATATATAATAAATGACTCATTCGTAATGCAGTTTATAACAGTTCTTTCCATACACTATTCACTGTGTTTCGACCACTCGGACGTTTCTGGATCTTAATATTTTCAAATAATTTTGCCCAATATAGTGCAACAGACAATTGGCCATGACTGAATTCTGGTCCGGGTAGGTAAACACCCACTTTTCAAGAGTTTGTCCCTGCGCTTTATTACTGGTAATAATCATACAGGCTAGTCCAGGGTCAGCCAACTGGCTGGCGTGTGGTGTGACGTCGGAGAGCACATGTGACATATGGTAGCAGAAGGTGGGGAGACGCTGTCGTAGAGTGATACGAAGAGACAGCCTCGCTTTGTAGTAAACACGTTGCCATACGTAGTGGTGGTGGTAGTAGTACAGTACGTATGGATGAACCGGGCACATCACGGTGCGACAAGCTACCTACCCTCCTATCTTTTTATCCTTATGGGAAGATCTATATTTATTTGTTGAAAATGATAGGAATGCTACAGCTAAATGTTTAGTTTGTATATGTAGAAATGAAGTTGCTTTATAACTCTTATGCTACTTCATAACAAAGTTACGTTACAATAAAGTATGTAGAGAGAAATATGTACTACACATACCGCATTGTACCTGCAGCCCTTGGGCCTCACCCTGCGAATGACGTTGTGTTTCCCCTCACCCCTCTAGCCTTCACTTCTCAGTTACAGTACTAATTACTTCGTTTAGCTGCCCGAGCAGAGTGTGCGACGTGTTACCTGACATCACACGTACACGCAGTTGGCTGACCCTGGGCTAGTCGACTTGATACCTTCCCGTTTGTGCGTACGTCGATGTTTTCTGTTAGCAGTTATTAGGAAAGTTCTGCCATCTGTTGAGTATATTTAGAAGCTGAGAAAGGTCATAGAATCAAAGAGTATGCAGCACAGAGAAAGTGTATACTCCATAGCTTGACAAGTAGTAATCAAACTAGGCTGCATGCAATAACATTACTAAGGATTAATGACAGTTTCGCTTAGTAACCTGCTGAGTACAGAATGTATTGCGGGTTAGGGTAAGCCTTCGCCTGCAATTTTTGCAGTGATCGTTTAATGATCTGATTTAATTACATCAAGTTGACTGAACATAGCTATCAGTGCCTCATGATTCACCGTCAGGGGATTCCGGAGAGAATATAAAATACGAAGCAAATCGGTTCTGTAGAACGGATGGAAGGATTTGCCAATGCTGTTCTTAGTAAACTCGTTTACAGTAGTATATAGATTGTCCTTATTTAGTGAGACTAGCCCTAACCTGGAGAACAGCTGCCTTTTCCAGCCGCCCCTCAATCGTACATGAAGTAACCCTGGAAAATATAGGCAAATCCTGTTCAAATGGAAGAACATTTCTTCTGACGTTGTGAATGTAGCGCTGATAGATAATCTGTTCGGCACATCAGCCAACAGTGTGACCTAAATGCTTTCTCAGGGGATCCCAAACACTTCGTATTCTTAAGGGGAGTCACTACTGAAATGCTGAACCTCTTCAATTGACCACTAATGACAATGACATTTAAAATACAGGCACATATTAAAAAGAAATAGCCCCACATAAAATTTGAGGATGAATGAGTTAACTTATTGTAAAGTTTAAGGAATATTTTTTATCTTGAATATAAAATACTCCATGAGCCACAGTTCGCATTTTTATAGGCTATAATTTAGGAGACTTGTCGAAAATACTCATATATTTAACACTAACTTCGGGTTTTCCTGTCAGATATAAACTATTAGAGAAATCATTTGTTCAATTATTCATTCAATAAACAAAAATTTAGTTTCGTGGTAATTTAGGAGCAAAAATATGAAGGTAATAGAATTCAAGTGATCATAAAATGAAGAACTATATCTAATCCCTTTTCATATTGAAATATTCTCTGAAAATTTTAGGCAAATCTTATAAGAACACTGTCGCAAGGAGAATTTTACGCATGGTAAAATGCTGAAAAAGTTTTAGGCTCAAAGAAAACAATTGAAAGTTTTAAGAGACATACTTGGTTTAAAACTGACCTCGACTCTAACTTACTCCCTCAGTTGTTTTTCTCCTCTTTTGCTTAGCGTAGGTCCACTACAAGAGGGATTATTGAAACGGTACATCGAAAGAACTTTGAGGCTAATTTTGTCTCACAGTTTCAGAGAGAGGGGCGTGGGCTTGTTGTATATACGCCCTACCGCTTCTCTTTAAATACGGCATTTGGGGCTGTAAAGACGGCCTTAGGGGAAAACTGATAATAGGACTGAAAGAGGGGGATTTTATGTTAAAATAGAAACTGACTCTTTTGCCAAAAATCTCAACATTACAGTCACGACTCCCCTTATTAGGAAAAAACTGATAAAAGGACTGAAAGAGGGGGATTTTATGTTAAAATAGAAACTGACTTTTTTGTCAAAAATCTCAACATTACAGTCACGACTCCCCTTATTAGGAAAAAACTGATAATAGGACTGAAAGAGGGGGATTTTATGTTAAAATAGAAACTGACTTTTTTGTCAAAAATCTCAACATTACAGTCACGACTCCCCTTATTAGGGAAAAGCTGATAATAGGACTGAAAGAGGGGGATTTTTTAGGTTAAAATAGAAACCGACTTTTTTGTACAAAATATCAACATTACAGTTACGACTCCCCTTAACACCTTAAATAACTGAATATATCCAGAATGTAAATTTGAAACTGAAAATGAAAAACTACGACCTGTTTTCCAGTCACTGAACGGCTCAGGGATAGAATGAATGAAGCCCCCATCTTGCGGCGAGGATAGGAATTGTGTCGACTGCCGACGTCTGTCGCACTCCTCTGGGGCAATGATTAATGACTGACAGATGAAATGAAATGATAATGGAGAGTGTTGCTGGAATGAAAGATGACAAGGAAAACCGGAGTACCCGGAGAAATACATTTACCGCCTCCGCTTTTTCCAGCACAAATCTCACATGGAGTGACCGGGATTTGAACCACGGAACCCGGCGGTGAGAGGCCGACGTGCTGCCGTCTGAGCCACGGAGGCTCTAACAGTTTAAATTGTAGTTACTGATTTTACCTTGTATTCATTGTATTGAGCAGTAGCCACGTTGACACACCGGATCCCGTGGGATCTTCGAAGTTAAGCAACATTGGGCCTGGTCTAGAAGTGGATGGGTTGCCACCCGCTGTTGGTGGGGAGTAAGGAAATGGAGGAGCGGAAAGGAACTGGCCACTCTACCGTACGTAAACTCCGGCTCATGCACACCTCTGCGGAGGTTCGACCTGCCTTCGGGCAGAATACACCCTTACCTTACCTTACCTTACCATTGTACTGAGAAGTCATACAAGTAATAATGATAATAGTCGTTCTTCAGGAATGTATTCTTTAAGAGGAAGAAGAGACACAGCTTTTATCATTAACACTCGACCTCCGAACCGAAGATCAATTCTATCCACATAAGCAAAACTTATATTTTCAAATCTACTGTGCGGTATTAAATATCTATTCATTTCTAAATTTATCCGCAGATGTTCCGAGCCAGTTACGCTCTCCAGCGGGTGGGTATTATATCGCAGTTAATACGACAGAGAGACGGAGATGATGGGGAAGGGGAATATTTTGATATAATTTATAGCCCCATAGGTAGTAATTAACATTTCATTGAAATTGATGGAAATAAATATTGACCTGTCATCAATATACCGCAAAGTAAAACTTACATTTTGTGATAATGACAATGTTATTATTATTATTATTATTATTATTATTATTATTATTATTATTATTAATAATAATAATAATACCGCTCATCGACTGTTAACCTCTGGCGATCCCATGTATCATATATGATACGTCAGACAATTAGTGTAACTTGTGTATGATTCTAATTTGTATGTTGTTTCCTATTGAAAGCTATAGTCCCGGACGTGTCATATGTAATACATCCCAAAAGTAATACTAGTAACGCCTCCCTCTGAAACTATTTCCAAAACTATTGATTTTACATGTATGTCGTAGTTTGCCTCTTAAGTTCAAACTAAACAGAAAAAAGGTTAATGTCTAAATCTACCCACAGAACCCTGAAAAGTCCCTATGGAGAAAATTTTGTCGCCACCAAAAATATTTTAGCAGATTTGTCTTATTTTATCCCTTAAGAGCCAACTAAAGTAAAAAAATTATTTATTCCAAATGTCTAAACTATGAAAAACTATATAAAACGGTTTTGGGTAATAGTTTGTCTATAATAATAATATGAATACTGACAATGACAATTCACGGAGTTTAATTCTGAGACTATTTAGCTGATGGCTCCAATAACCAATCCGATATAAGAATATAAGGAACTATAACCCATCAACAGCTCTACTTCGGGACACATTTATGGATTCGTATTATTGCAACTACATACGTCCTCTTGATTTTATATAAATTCATCGGTAGAACCCGGATTTGTAGGCAGCAAAAAGCGAATAAGAAGTAGGCTATATTCTATCCTGCACAACAGTTATGCTGTGAGAGTTGTATAAATTCCTGTAGAATATGGACAATTTACAGAGTTAACACATGTTTATTGTTTTTCTTTTTTAAATTTAACGCTAGTTGGTTGTCATGACGTTTTGTCATTTTAAAAGCTGATACATCACGAAAGTTCGTTCTTTCGGCGTAAAGAGAAACTTGTAATTCTGCACGACTGTTCATATCGTGATTACAGCCTAGAGATCATAATATTCAGTGTAATACGAATCACAAGTTCAAGACTTCTCACTTCGAAAATACCACATGTACTGGCAATGCTTCAGGAATACTGTAGGAGTTTCTGTGAGAGGAAAGAGTGATAAAGATTTCGTCAGTAACACTACGCCCCTTCACCCCAACATCATAAGCAGTTAATTTTAACATTTCCATTGATTTTACTTCAATATTTTATCACTATTTATTTTATTTATTTATTTATTTATTTATTTATTTATTTATTTATTTATTTATTTATTTATTTATTTATTTATTTATTTATTATAAAATGAACGATAACTAAAGTAAATAACACATATGGAGAACATATAAAGAAGAATGAAAGCAAAGTTCTACAAATAAAACAAGATAACAAGAAATCCAGAACATAAAAGTAAAAAAAAAAATAGATTGAGAAAATTTCATAATGAAAAAGTTACATACAACATACAAACTGAAAAGCAGTGCATAAACAGAACGCAATACATAATAAATTAACGGAAATACAAGTGTGGCAATAAACATTGATATATGTACATGAGTTAAAAGCTAAATATCATGTATATTTACTTTATAATTATAAAAATTTAATAACAACCTAATAATACTTATAAGAAAAACAGTGTTCTTCAGCGGTACAATAAAATGCCAATGTTACTAGCCTATGATAATGACTATGATAATTGATTATTAACTCATCTAATCCAGACAGTTTCTGTGTAAGTTGAATTGAGTTCTAAGCTCTATGCTCTGCCACCTGTTAGACATTTCTGGTGTAGGCTGAGAGAATCTAAGAACCATGTATTTCTCTAAACGTAAAAGTCTCATTTCATGATTTTTCGGCTTCGTCGTGCGGAATTGAACCACATCCTTCCAGATGAAACAATCAAACCTTAAACGCGTCGGCTAGGAAGCAACTAATTGTAAATATACACTTCCATCAATTAGACATCGGTTCCACTGTGTGAATAGTGTCGTAATCCACGTTCACAAAGTTCCTTGGCAGCTGAGGGAGAATATTCTCGACGTCTACACCTGTAGCATATCAGTGCCTTTCAGCTTCTTCCGTTGTACACCAAACATGGCGAAAGATCCGAAATAGGAAGAAAGTGGTAAAATGAACTTCAGTACACCTCCTACAGCCAAGTTAGCTGTTCTTGGCCTAACATTACCTCGCAACATCATTGTTTGTTCTCGATTGCTTGACGAAAACGTCAAGTCAAGGTAAGTCAACATTTTGTCGTAATCGAGGTAGTGCTGATATAGTGGGCATCGGACCAAGCTTGATTCTGTATACTCTATTTCGAAATTCAGTTATTCAAGCATATAACTTTGCAACTTTTTATTTGTTTATCTACTAACAATTTAAAATTAAAATTTCGTTTCTTCTGAGTTCTGAACGGCGGTGTATGGGTAGTGTGCCTGACTTTTATCCGGAGGCCCCGGGTTCGATTCCCAGCTAGGTCAATGACTTTTACCTGTATCTGACGACTGGTTCGATGGCCACTCAGCCTACGTGATTGAGGAGCTATCTGACGGTAAGATGGCGGCCCAGATCTAGGAAGCTAAGAATAAAAGAATAACGGCCGAGAGGATTCATCGTGCTAACCACGCGACACCTCATAATCTGCAGGTCTTCGGGCTGAGCTACATTCACTTGTTAGGCCATGGATCTTCCGGGCTATTGCGCCATGGCGTTTGGTTCGGAGTTCTGAAGAAGACTGAAATCAGTGTTCTTATTCATTTCAATTGCTTCTGTATCATAAGATCCACTTTAGTCCATCGTACAGTGTGTGAAATACACAGAATGATAAGGCATACTCTGTTTGTCCTCCTCTGAGAGAGGTAGACTCAAACTGCTTGTCTTTAAACCACACACACACAATAGAGCTCAGATTACAAAATGCATTTTAAATCGATCTGAACCGCATCTAAAGGCTTGCGTTAGCAGAAGGAGGCTTGCGTACACAAAAAAAATAAAAGAAGATTACTTGTAACTTTCTTCTCTACCCTTCACTTAGAGCAAGAAAGAAAAATATCAGAGCAAGTTAGGAACGCAAAAGAGATTGCTTTAAAGGGAAGTAGCACGGTTTACAACTGTTGCTAATTTATAACTCACGTAAGTACATCACAGCCTGCCAAAGAAATAGAATTACAAACGATGTAGTGGCTTCAGATTGATACTTTGGATGAGTTACTTCAGGTATTCTACATTCTGTATTACAAACAAAAACAGATGAAGAAATCAGTTGAACTATGTTTGGATCTAGGTGCCCGATGTATATCCAAGTTTTAGTTTAATAATGTCTTGATAAACTGTCTTCATTTGCTTCATTGATTATGAGAAAGCATTCGACCACATTCAATAATGATATTCTGTATCAGCTGAAAAATACTTCACAGTTAAAGATGTGAACATCATCAAGAAACTGTGACGGAATCAGATAGTTCACGTAATTGAACTACTTATTTATTTCATTTATTTATTTATTTGACTTTAGCAGTGGCGAAGTTAGGGATCGTGGCCCTCTCTTACTCTTAACCACGTAAATTACAAGATAAAACATATATAAAAGAAATGAACTATCTATATATATAAAATAAGAGTTTTGTCTGTGCATTGCTCAGAATTTGAAAAGAATGGTATTTCTGTATCGATCATGTCCACAGTAACCAGGAAATGCAATTTTTACTTTTCCGTAATGTCTGTCTGTCTGTCTGTCTGTCTGTCTGTCTGTCTGTCTGTCTGTCTGTCTGTCTGTCTGTCTGTCTGTCTGTCTGTCTGTATGTACACGCATCACTAGAAAACGGCCAAAGAGAATTTAATGAAAATCGGTATACAAAGTCGGAGAATAAGTCGCTACAATCTAGGCTATAAATAATTTTATTCACGCTGATAGAATGGTAGTTTAGGGGAAGGCCTAAAATTTAATTTTAAAATATTTATATTTTAGTAGTCCTATCTTCATAAAAATTGGTATGAAAAGTCGAGAAATACGTCGCTACAATCTAACCTATGAATAATTTTATTCACGCTGAGTGAAATGGTAGTTTAGGGGAAGTCCTAAAATTTAATTTTTAAATATTTACGTTATTAGTGATCCTATTGCGTTGAAAAATTGGTATACAAAGTAGGAGAATGAGCCACTATAATTTAAGCTATAAGTAATTTTATTTACGCCGAGTAAAATGGTAGTTTAGGGGAAGGCCTAAATGTAATTCTCAAATATTTATATTATTAGTTGTCGTATCGATAAATACTACATAACCAAAGTTATAGAGAATTAAATTTACGACCATTTATGTCTTATACATTTTTATCGTACCGGCTATGATAACACAGATATTCATGAATTTGTATTTTTGTTGCTAAGTCCATATCAACGCCGAGCCACGAGAAAATGGGTTAACAGAATTTAATGAAAATCGGTATATAGAGTCAGGGAATAAAAAGCTACAGTCTAAGCTATAAACAATTTTATTCATCCTGGATGAAATTGTGGTTTAGGGGAAGGTGCCTAAAATGTAATTTTTAAATACCAATGTTATTGGTCGTATAGAAAAGTACTATATAAAAAGTTATAGAGAATACAATTTCCGATCATTTATCTTTTATTCAGTTTTACCGTACCGACTATGATAAGAGTGGTATTTCAGAGTCGAAGAAAACGAAATGTGAAGACCTATAATATCTAAAGTGCATAACATTGATCAACAATAACATTACATTGACCATTGTTTATTGTGATGCTCTTTGTCTCTTATGCTGCCTCTCAACTCCGATAGATGGGATTACTGCTGCGTACCGAGTATAACAGCCTGACTGAATATTGGCGGGAAATAGCCGCGGAGTTAGAAAACTTTCTTCTTTAGCATGCCATTCCTCTGGTTCATACATTTTCTGATACAGCTGGTACGTAACACACTGGATCATCATAGTATTTCAGCTATTCGATCCCTACTCTGACGCGCTGTTTTGAATGAGCAGTGTGAATACTTAAGGCAGAGCCTTAGTATGGCCTGGTCTAAAATAACAATTTAGGCCTTTTCCAAATTATAGCACCACAATATTCACTAAATAACTCAAAATTCAACTCTGAAAAGAGCCGTTTCTTAAGAAAGTTTCTTTCTCCTCACTTTTATTAAATTCTACATTCAATTTATTCCAAACTAGCAGGACAAATTTGCCTTCAAGTCAGAGAGATTTTTCCACCGCCAGTGTAGTGAATTGATATTTTCCGATTCATCGGGTACTCCTAGAAAACAGAATAGTAATTGGGCATAGTTTTTGCCCTGGGAGTCTCCACTATTCGATCCTCTCCCCGCCGAAGAAAGCCGAAGATTGTTCACGGATCACGGCTGTCTGCGGTTTGGTCATTTCAGGTCGGGAGCTTTGGACTGTTAGATAGGCAGCGTAGTCCTGTTCGTTAAAAGTGAGAAAATGTGTGGTGTTTCATTTGAACGAGTATTTCGTAATATGAACGCATTGCTTTTAATAGCGCCATTCCTGTTGACGTCATTGTATGTACATTTCAGTTAGGAAAACCACTAAGACAGTCTTTCTGAGGATGTAAAAAGGCATTATAATGAAAACATCCCAACCTGATTGTGACTGATGGCATGAAATTGGGTCTACCATTACAGTGAAAATTCCCTCAGTCTTCATATGAGAAAAGATGTTTGGTGACCTCCCGTCGCGTTTCTAGGGTAACGTTAAGAGCTCTACAATTTATGACAATCTTGCTCACAACATGTACACTACCTAACCTAGAATTCTGTATACAATGTAGAATTCCTTAGCGAAGCACGGGTACATCAGCTAGTTCTATTATAAAATCAAGGATAACTAAGCTAAAAATTAAAGACTGGGAGAAGATATAACGAACAAAGAAAGCAAAGCTTAACAAATAAAAAATTAAAAATAAAATAAAATAAAATAAAATAAACATAAATCCGGACAGTAAAGGTAAAAAGAAAGAGGCAAAATTATAATGAAAAAGTAAGATACAAACTGAAAAATATAAGCAATGCATAAAGAGAACACAACACGTACTAAAGTAATGGAAATATAAGTATGTCCATAAAATATTATATATGTACATTAGTTAAAAGCTAAATGTTATGTACATTTACACTATAATAATAATAATAATAATAATAATAATAATAATAATAATAATAATAATAATAATAATAATGATAATAATAATAATAATAATAATAATAATAATAATAATAATAATAATAATAATAATAAATTAATTATTAATAATTAATAATTATTAAATTGTTATTAATAATTAAAAATAATTATTAATTAAGAAACAGCAAAACAGAAACAGCCTATCTACCATAATCACACGTCACCAATCACACGAAATAATCAGCGGTATTCAGCAGGTAATCTCTACATGAAGCTGGAAATGAATTCCAAAGTCCTGCCCCCGCCACAACGAAGGATCTATCATATATTGAAGGGTGGTTGACGGGAATAGCGAGGAAAGTGCCATATCTAGTGTTACTATACAACTCAGGACACAAAAGGGTTGAGGCAAGGCCGTATTCGGTCTCCAAATCATTTCAACACACTCTGGAGCTAATTTTTCGAATCGCCCTTGATGAACTTCAAAACGGAATGAAGATCAATGTGAGCGGAATGAATACTATCCGCTATGTAGGTCACCTCGTGTTAGTCGTTGACAGTTTAGAGAACCTCAATTCTTTTTGAACAGGATGAAGGAAGTTAGCAATGAGTTTCGTCTCAAATATACATTCAGAAAAAAAAAGCATGTTAGTTAACAACCACCAATTCTCTTATCAATTTGAACGGAAACACCATTGAAAATGTATCATATTTCAAGTACGCAGGGTTCTAGATTATACAGGTGAAAAATGAAACTCCTCATACTGTTTCATTTTTCGGGTTGGTATGGAATGACTGAAGCTCCATCTAGCGGCAAGGGTAGGAACTGTGCCGGCTGCAGAAGCCTGTCGCACTCGTCTTGGGTAATAGTTAATGACTGACAGATGAAATGAAATGATATTGGAGAAAGTTCCTGGAAGGAATGATGACAGAGGGAACACCGCCGTACCAGAAGGAAAGCCTGCCCTGCCTCCGCTTTGGCCAGCATAATCAGAGGTAAGAAACAGGTGCGCTGCCGCCCGAGCCACGGATATGTGTGCCATTAGTCTTTTAGTAATTCATTCATATTAAATATGACATGAATGCTGAAGAATTAGGTCTTCATATAGATCTGGAAAGGGTCGTCAACTTGCGAAGTCAGCCTTTTAACGTGGATATGTCATACCGACTGGGGTCATCCGAAAATTTCTGTAATGTGACGCGATAAAATAGGTGACAGAACTGAAGACATATCAGTGTGTACCGTTAGTGACGTCACATTAGTTGTTACCGTAGGCCTTGTTCGCCAACGATGCTGTGGCTGTGACTTGTATAAGTAGTGTGTGTACCGTTAGTGACGTCACATTAGTTGTTACCGTAGGCCTTGTTCGCCAACGATGTTGTGGCTGTGGGTTGTATAAGTAGAGTGTGTACCGTCAGTGACATCACATTAGTTGTTACCGTAGGACTTAATCGCCAGAAATTCTGCGGCTACAAGTTAAGTTCCTTTAACGTAGAATTTCAGTTCGCCTTGATATAACATTTTCATTTATTGAAACACATAATCATGATCATTAGCTTTCCGCAAAGGAAACGTTTCTTTTTTTTTGTCCCGAGTTGGTTAGTAACTGCAGGGTGTTCCATGGTTTCCCATTTTCACACCTGAATTATGCTGCCTGCTGTACCCTAATTAACCTTTGGAACTGTGGGAGTTTACCAAAGGTATTTCCACAAATTGGAGCATTTCTTGGTGACCTATGTGGCCTGGCAGAAAAAAAAATCATCCGACTGATGAATCTGGGTAGTGTATAGCGGATGTGAGTATTGTGCCCGGTGTGTAACTTCCCTCTTTCCCTGTGTTTATGTTGGAAATAAATTTAACAAACTAAACATTTTTGAAATAAATATGTAATTATTATAATTTTTTATATCATATAATGTCAAAATATATGAATTTAGTGCAAAAGATAAACGCGTCCAAAACACGATATCCCTTTGGTGTTTGAAATATTTTTAAATTTTATTTTGCTAGTGGTTTAACGGTGCGCTGGCACATTCTAGGTTTTCGGCGATGCAAGAATAGGAAAGCGCTATGACTGGACACAAGGCAGCCGCGGCCTTAATTAAGGTACAGCCCCAGCATTTCCCTGGTGTGAAAATTAGAACCCACGGAAAAAAGTCTTCAGGCCTGTCGACGGTGGGATTTGAATCCACCATCTGCCGAGTACAACCTCACAGCTGCGAGACCCTAACCGCGCGACCAACTCGTTCGGTGTTTGAGAAATAAGAACAAAATATTTTGAAGGCATTGAAAATTACCCCTGCGTTGAGGGTAGTATACTTTGCATTCACAAGGTTACAGACTTTGCGTAACTCTTTCATAAGCATTGAGAGAACATTTCTGACGGTACGGTAGAAGTTGAGTGCAGCCGGCAACTAAATTATCATAAAGTTCTATGTACCACATTATTTTGAAGAAGGCAAATGTATAAAAGTCCACCACTGTGGTGTAGTGGTTAGTGTGATTAGCTGCCACCCCCGGAGGCTCGGGTTCGATTCCTGGCTCTATCACACAATTTGAAAAGAGGTATGAGGAATGGAACGGGGGGGGGGGGGCGGATTCATTCAGCCTCTGGAGGTCAACTGTGTGGTGTCCGGACATTTGCGGTCACGGACAATTGCGGTCATCACAAAATCACGGACATTTGCGGTCACTGAGATAAACTTGTGCGCACGCACAGAAATTTCCCAGTTGTCACAGGACATTTGCGGTCATTGCAGCAGTGGGTGGGCCTCATTAGCTTAATCTCCGGGCATCCCCGCTAACCTGCCTGAGCTATGTACTGTTCCCTCCTTGCAGATCAACATTTTTCTCTCGCCGGCATTGTTTAGTGAATGATACCTTCAGACACAAACACAATTCTATATCGAAACTTCCTGGTGTAAGTATTTACAGTACTGGTGTGTGCTGTAATGGATTTGACATTCACTAATAGATAAGGCAACTGGCCTTATGTACAGAAAGTATAGGGAAGGTCAACATGAAATCGTCACCTGGGTGTGTCTGGAGGAGGAGAACAAGTCATCTTTTTGGTAACATACAATTCTGTAGATGATAAATAAATATATTCTATTTCATATCCGGCCTCTCTTGGTCAACTCTTGTTCTCTTCCGATCCCACGGTACGATGTTTAGCAAGCCCAGGCAGTCTTTCATTTTCACGTCCTTCGTGACCTTTCCCTTCTTTTTTCCCCTAAAAGGGAGTCGCACCTATTCGAATTTTTCTGTTTATTTTTAAAGGAGGATGGTGGCACCGTTCTAATTTCTCACAAAAGCAGTAATCACCACCATCACGAAAACGAAATAATCAATCAATCAATCAATCAATCAATCAATCAATCAATCAATCAATCAATCAATCAATCAATCAATCAATCAATCAATCAATCAATCAATCAATCAATCAATCAATCAATCAATCAATCAATCAATCAATCAATCAATCAATCAATCAATCAATCAATCAATCAATCAATCAATCAATCAATCAATCAATCAATCAATCAATCAATCAATCAATCAATCAATCAATCAATCAATCAATCAGTCACTACTGATCTGCATTTAGTGCAGTCGCCCAGGTGGCAGATTCCCTATCTGTTGTTTCCCTATCGCCGGCGGTGTGAACGGTGTTGTACACATGTTGACTTGGCCCTCTTTTTTTTCCCGGATACCCTTCCTAATTTCAACCCTGTGTGGAGACCCTTCCTGATTTTAACCCTGTATGGAGGGATGCATTCACTATGGTGATTTTCTGCGGTATTTGTTAGTGTAGTGCGTTAACCAGATGCGATTAAAATCCCCGACCCGTCCTGGAATCGAACCCAGAACCTATGATTCGAATACCTTGACGCCAATCATTTAGCTAATATAAAAACGAAATATGAGTAAAAAATTTGAAGTACACACAGAAAATAATAATTTTATTTGCAGGCCTAAAGATTTTGTTCCAAGGCTTTGTCATTTTTCACAAGCTCGTATATTTGATATTTAAACTCTAATACTCAACAAAGTGAATTTTTATATACAAACATCAGAGGCTAATTCAAAAAATAAGTTTAATATTTATTTATCGTGGAATAATTAAAGGTAGGCCAAGGTAAAAAACACTGTTTTATTCCGCACCAGTCCTTCATTTTTAGAAAAACAAAAGTTAATTCATCGTAATTAATTAAATGAATTTATTTATTTATTTATTTACTGGCCTCCGTGGCTAGGTGGCAGCGCACCGGACTCTCACCGCTGGGTTCCGTGGTTCAAATCCCGGTCACTCCATGTGAGGTTTGTGCTGGACGAAGTGGAGGCGGGACAGGTTCTTCTCCGGGTACTCCGGATTTCCCTGTCATGTTTCATTCCAGCAACACTCCCCAATATAATTTCATTTCATCTGTCAGTCATTAATCATTACCCCAGAGGAGTGCGACAGGCTTCGGCAGCCGGCACAATTCCTATCCTCACCGCTAGATGGGAGCTTCGTTCATTCCATCCCTGACCCGGTCAAATGACTGGAATCAGGCTGTGGATTTTCATTATTTATTTACTGATTTCTGGTAGTCTAACGTCACGCTAACATATTTTTCGGAGAAAATGCGATGGGAAAGAATTAGACTCAGTGACTCACACGGTTGAGGCGCTGATCTTCTGGCCACAACTGGCAGGTTCGATCCTGCCATCCCACGCTCCCAAGTTGTGAGCGCCCGGGGCCCCATTTAGTCGCCTCTTACGATAGGCAGGGGATACCGTGGATGTATTCTTCGTCTGCGTCCCCGACCCACAGGGGGCACAACCTCCAAATTCGAGTACCGGTACATACAATAACTTGGTCGACAGTAAATTATATGTTTTAAAATGCTGATTCCCATCACACTTTATCCAGGCTTTAGATTGGAATAATTATTGTATTGAAATAATGTTGGCGTGTTTAAAATTATCTGAACTAAAGCTTCGTCAATTATTT
This sequence comes from Anabrus simplex, assembly GCF_040414725.1. NCBI lineage: Eukaryota > Metazoa > Arthropoda > Insecta > Orthoptera > Tettigoniidae > Anabrus > Anabrus simplex. Next base: position 61,508,420 of record NC_090272.1, on the reverse strand, counting down.
TTGTCGCTTTTAGGTAAGCGTCGTTATAATTTAGTTCCTTTGTACAAGATAATCATACTTAAGTCGCTTTTCAAGCTTAATGAGAAATTTAGGAAATACACAAACACACTCTCACTCAATTAAAAATGTTGATCTGCAGATTAAGCTAATGAGGCCCAACCCCTGCTGCAGTGACCGCAAATGTCCTGTGACAACTGGGGAATTTCTGTGAGTGGGCACAAGTTTATCTCAGTGACCGCAAATGTCCGGCGACCGCAAATGTCCGTGACCGCAATTGTCCGGCAACCAACTGTGTAGGGGTGGGGGTTTCGAATCCCACCTCAGCCATCCTCAAAGTGGTTTTCCGTACTTTCCCACTTCTCCAAGCAAATGCCGGGATGGTACCTAACTTAAGGCCACGGCCGCTTCCTTCCCTATTCCAGGCTTATTCCTTCCAGTCTTCCCATTTCCCGACAAGGCACCTGTTCAGTATAGCAAGTGAGGCCGCCTGGGCGATGTACTGGTCCTTCTTCCCAGTTGTATCCCCGACCCAAACTCTACGCTCCAGGACACTGCCCTTGAGGCTGTAGAGGTGAGATCACCCGCAGAGTCCGAGGGAGAAGCAAACCCTGCACGGTAAACGGAAAGAAGGAAGGAAAGAAAGAAAATGTATAAAATTGGACGTTATCATGAAATAAAATGATAAACTACATGCTCAAGTTGTTGAGGTTTGGACCGTGAAAGAACACTACACGGAGTAAAGAGAAGTGCAGGAAATGTTCGTCTCTTGCCAGGTCCTCATGCACATTTACGTAGCATGCTATGTTAATCCTATTGCCCTCAAATGGTACACACATTTCATATATCGGACGGTCTATGAAGGACTATTTTTGGATTTTTACGAGTCAGACCTCTGTACAACTGACTCCAATATTACTGCCATGGCAGACGGTTACAAATTCACACGTAATTCAGTATAATTGTACATGGACTACATTACGTGACATGCCTCTGTGGTACCAGACGGACTGTAATAATATGAATGTACATTTCAATTTATTGTGTGCAACTGTTTGATTTATGCACACGCTCAACCCACCCCGTTCACTCCGTTGTTAATTCGCTGTCGAAGGTCAACATTTCCAATCGCAATGCCATATTTTACTTACGACTACATCCGAGCGAAAAAATAAACAGTAGGGGAGAGGGCGGACGGTAAAAATGTATTTATAGTGAGGTGAAACGTAAATAGAAACATTTTACTGGCAGGCCTAGAAGTCAATTGTGGTGTTTATTTGTGTTAAATGACGCATTCTTCAGGAACTTCTGCCCATTGAAACTGAAAATAGAGAGGGGGACAGCCTGTGTAGATTTCCGATCATGTCACACAATTATTTATAGTCATTATAAAATATCCAATCCATCTTAATAAACAGCTTGAAATATTCATATTTGGAACCATGATTGTAAAAGTAAAATGCACACCAAGTACACACTGCATTTTACATTATTAATGAAATGAAACTAAGAACTCATAGCCTGTTTCAAGCCATTCGACCGGATCAGAAATGGAATTAAGTCCCCATCTAGCGGCAAGGATAGGAATTGTGCCGGCCGCCGAAGCCTGTCGCACTCTTCTGGGGTAATGGTTAATGACTGACAGATGAAATGAAATTATATTGGAGAGTGTTCCTGAAATGAAAGATGACAGGGAAAGGCTGAATACCCGGAGAAAAACCTGTCCTACCTCCGCTTTGTCCGGCATAAATCTCACATGAAATGACCGGGATTTGAATCACGGAACTCAGCGGTGAGAGGACGATGTGCTGCCACCTGAGCCACGGAAGTATTGTACATTACTGATGATTATTAATATTTTTCTGAGTGTGCAATTTATTATGGTAAAACCTGGTACGTACTGTAAACACATTCACGAACCAAAAGCACGAGGAACACGAGACTAGCATGTTCAACAGTAAACAATATACCTGGACACCTTCACTCTCATAGAGCAGATGTATTGGTTGATCATTTACAACATTCATTTGAAACTACAATGCCCGGTGGAGTCTTTTTTTTTTTTTTTTTTGCTAGTTGCTTTACGTCGCACCGACACAGATAGGTCTTATGGCAACTATGGGACAGGGAAGGGCTAGGAGTGGGAAGGAAGCGGCCGTGGCCTTAATTAAGGTACAGCCCCAGCATTTGCCTGGTGTGAAAATGGGAAACCACGGAAAACCATTTTCAGGGCTGCCGGCAGTGGGGTTCGAACCTACTATCTCCCGAATATTGGATACTGGCCGCACTTAAGCGACTGCAGCTATCGAGCTCGGTACCCGGTGGAGTCACCCCGACAAGTCGTGAGTTTTAAAATTTTTTCTTGTGTTCTAATCATACTGTTTTTTAAAAAAAGTTCCCTTTGGGCTTTATTCAGAATCATGGTTTGACAGAAATGTAAGGTTGACGTTGACTCTCATGACATTTTAAGGACTAATATTTCGATTTTATCTTCTGTGCCCGAGAGAGATTAGTATAAATTAATTTCGTGGGACAAGCCTTCCTATTAACGCTGGCTTATGTTAGACATAACCTAGTATCCCTTCTAACACCGCCTGACATGTATTTTAACCCAGTGATTGTAATCATTAGGAATCGGAAGTTGAAGACCTGTAAATTGCCTAAGAAAATTAAAAAAACAAAGATATCCAAAATTTTACCTAAAAATTGGCAATAAGGAAGGAGAAATCGATCCAAAATTCATTCATAATTTTAGTATTAATCACATATTTCATAAAGAAATATGGTTTAAAATGAAAGATTCTCGTGATATGCAACATAACATGTAGAAATATATGAGTGAAACACTTTATGCTTCAACAGTATATATTCTGGAATAATATAATTAAAAAAGGAATCCCGTGTTTAAAAAAAACACTTTCAGAATTTGGAATTAAATATTTATTCACCTGGAATGAATTAACCGAATCCGAAATGGACACCCTGGAGAAATAAATTGAAATTAATATCACTGGAGTCATATTTGGCTTTACCACACTAAGGTTATAGAAACTGGACTTAGGAAACCGTACCTCAGTTGGCTGTGCAGTACATCACAATAGTCATCTCCAGGTTGTTAGGTGTAAAGGACTATCGGTTTTCGTACAGCACGTTGCGAAACATCGAGAAACTTCTCTTCACATAAGCGGATGTTAAGGGATCTTACTTGAAGCAACTGGCATATTCCTCTTCAAAAACACTCATCAAAATGTCCTCTTTTCAATATTTCACTTATCTTGCACATAATTTGATGCCATCGTTTTTCCAAGTGATAGTTTCATTTTTCATTTCATTTTAATTTAATTGCCTGTCTTTTCAGATATGATTCTAATATAATCTACGAGAGAAAAGATTCTTAAGAGGTGACGGATGGACTAATGATGATTCGAATTGAGAATGGACAGTAAAACTATAGTCGAAAGAAGGTGAATTTCAAAAGGTGCCGTTAAGACTTTAAAAATGCTAAAAAAGACCGATAAGCAAAAAAAAAAAAGGCGAAAAAGACAAAAAAGGACAAATAAAACCCATCATTTTCTGTCCTATAATGATCCAGAATGAACATATAATATGTTGGGCCTCTTTCTCGGACACTGGAGAAAAAAATGGATTTTTCCTATCTTCTAGGCCTTTTGGAGAATGCTTCAGAGTGCAGAACTCTTGAAGAACACAATACAGCCAACGACGTTGTCGCAGAGGATGGTAGTCTTAGTACAGAATGCAGTCATAGGGGTAGTTTGAGTCTTTATTTATTTATCAGGTAGACTATAAAATCAGTCAGAACACACTTCACAGAGAACATGGTTACAGCGTACCTTATCGCTCTAGAGGGCGTGGGAGACAACATCAGAGCAAGAACTAGGCTCTGGGTTGTACGCTCCTTTCAAAGATACACTAGACTTAGCTACAATAAACACCAGGGTTCATTATCAGAAGATAAATTGTGAGATAGATTTTTGGAGTTTTTTTTTTTTTTTTTGCTAATGGCTTTACGTCGCACCGACACAGATAGGTCTTATGGCGACGATAGGATGGGAAATGTCTGGGAGTTGGAAGGAAGCGGCCGTGGCCTTAATTAAGGTACAGATCCAGCATTTGCCTGGTGTGAAAATGGGAAACCACGGTAAACCATCTTCAGGGCTGCCGACAGTGGGATTCGAACCCACTATCTCCCGGATGAAAGCTCACAGCCACGCGCCTCTAACCGCACGGCCAACTCGCCCGGTTTGGAGATTTTTCCTGTGGAAGTTATCTGAAGGACTTATTATCTTTATAATAGGTTGAGAGTTGAACGTTTAACACCTACAGCGGTAAGCGATGATTCCCAACAACAACAACGTACACAGTACACACAGTACTGCCATGTTAAGGTGAATAAAAACGAGGTGGTAGAACTGTTGGAAACTGCATTATTTGCAAAAAGTAATTTATGGTACGTATACAGCTAAAATGGAACGAAACTGTACGAAATGTGGATATGTTAAGATGTAAAAGTAACAATGGTAGAGGAGTAATTATTCTTGAAATAAACATAAATTTGCACTTAAGAACTGCTGTAATCTACACTATTGGGTTTCATGTCTGATATTAGATGAGGACATAAATAATAACAATTGAAATCGTCTTAAGTGATACTATTCGTGAAAGCGTGCAATTTTGTTGTACAACTTTTGAACGTACCTGTATTAAAAACAAAAATATTTTCCGAGAGCAATACAAATATTTAAATCCTGACAAAAACAGTTACTTTTTCAAAAAAAATAAGATTTTTCTCCAATAAACGATATATTACAAAACGTTCGTTAATGAATGGAAATATTATGACATTTCTGTTCTTGAAGAAAATAACCTAAATTATATGCAGGACGTAAATGGCATAATTCCCGTCTTGACATCAATATTGAGCTGGGATGACCTGGAGTTAATGTCATCAATTTCTCGGCACCATTGTAACCATGGCAACCAGTGTTTGCGTATGTTAACTCCGTCAGTAGTGTCATCTTCTCACGGGGCGTTTCTATCGGTAAGTAAGAACTTGAGAAAGAGCTTGAGAAAATCTCATATCAGGAGAACCTTTTCTTCCTCCTCAGTCCACAATTAAAATCCTTGACTTAGCGAGTTGGCCAAGCGGTTAGAGTCACATAGCTGTGAATTTGCATTCAAGAGATAGTGGGTTCAAATCCCCACTGTCGGAAACCCTGAGAATTATTTTTCATTGTTTCCCATTTTACACCAGGAAAATGCTGGTTCTGTACCCTTCATTAAGGCCACGACCGTTTCCTTCCCATTCCTATCTGCGTCGGTATGACATGAAGCAAATTATAAAAAAATAACAAAATAAAAATCCTTGAACTGCCCGGAAAAGGAACCCAAAGCATTGGAATAAGAGACAGACATCCTATCTCTACACCAAAGGGCCGAATAATATTATAGTATTATTCTGTATTTACGAGGTATAGAATGTCTTATATTTTCTCACAATTCATGAGCCTTACCATTCTTCTGTGTGTATAGTCATATTTTTTACGGTATATCAGAACTCTTTATATTTCCTATAGGTGGAGTCAAAGGATGCGTTATCTGCATCCCCTGCATTCTGCCTTTACGAGGTGCCTCCATCCGGCTTTCCTTAATCTGATCTGAAGAGGTAGGTCAGTGATTTTCTTCGCCTAATCTAACCATCTACTTGCAGTTCTTTCCCGTGCTCTACTGCCTTCAACTTTGCCTTGCAAGATGATTTTTCTAAGTTCCCTTCTGAAAATGTGGCCAAGGAACTGGAGGTAACACTCACTCACTCACGGGAAGATAGCCATTTCTTGATGCTCAGTTTGTTCAGAATGGAAACATTGCTTCCTTTTTCCGTCCAGGGTACACGCAGCATTCTATACTGAAATTCAAGTTAAGAGCTTAGGAAAAGTATCCTTCCGCATGTGAGCACGTCCCCTGTTCCCCCTTCCCGTCTCGTCAACGTTCTCCATCTCCGCCACAACCAGCTTGTCATTAACGCCGTGCGTCTATCTGACAAGTACAGTATTTCATTCCGAAACAGTGAAGCATCAAACGAAATCACTGCCTTTCACATAGCTGTACTTTGATTACGTACCATACCTATTTATTCCTTCATTGACCATATAAAACCTACAGATTACTGACGAATTCCGAGGCAAGAGAAGCAAGAATTATTTTTGTTTCATAATGCGATTTGTGTGAGGCACATGGAGACTTACAACATACGTATACGATTCCGCTCTCTTGGAACGACTGTCAGTGGCAGTTTCTCATAGTTAAAAAAGCTGAAAAACCCACCGGTGAGTGGGATTGCAAAATACAATGCATCCAGGAATGTTGTAAATATTGTAGTCTCGTCATTCGGAAGGTATAAACGAACTCATGGCCCTCTCATGACAACATTTCTGTAGGTAGAGGGCGGTTGCTAATATAAAGTAAAGTACATATTATTATTATTATTATTATTATTATTATTATTATTATTATTATTATTATTATTATTATCATCGAATACGCCAAAGATCCTATTCCCATACCGTGTTAAGGCCCTTCCTGTTTTATTTACGGCGAGTGCTGAGCTGACACATCGTTCTTTCCCTGGAGACTTGGATTTTCCATTCCAAGCGAGCGGCGTAAACACTGTACAGAGAAACGCCGATCAGCTGCGCGGACTTTTTCATGTCTTCCACAGTCCACAGTGGATTCTAATCTCGTAGGCTACTGTAAACGTTTAAAACAATTTGGTTTAGATTTTCTACTTTATTTTCCTCTACTTTTGTTAGCTTTAAAGTATTTCACAGGGGACTCAAGCGTCACAGCATCACACACGTCTTGTTCACAGCTGGCAGCCATTATGAATACTGAACAGTGAACACGCTGTTGCAGCCAGTATTGCCAACAGTTTTCTTGGATCCATCTTCAACGTCCCACCTATTATGCGAACTTATCAACAGTGGAATGAACTCGAACAAACTTACTAAGTACACAGTGCAAGATATCAATATCATATTAAATTATTATTATTTTGCTACATACACCACTGAGAACAATAACTATTCACAGCCATCTACGTATGAAATATAAGAGTTGGTAACGAACCCGAATAACATACAACCTGTGATATATTTTCCATATTTATACAGGGCAAAAATTTTAATTCATCAAGTCAGTTCACCAGAATATCTAACCAAACTGAAGGAAGCTCCTGACTTCAGGAACAAGTAACAAACCTAGGGAACTATTTGGCGCTGCGGAAGCCTTTTCACCGACCAGAAGTCTGACTAACATCAAAGGGACCGCTAAGGTCTTAAGTTGACTCTCAGTATAGCCAACACCACATCTCAAAGGCATCAATTCGACTTTTGTCTCTAGCATTCATGGTCCAGGTCTCACAGCCGTACAAAAAGACTGAGAACACTTGCAGCATGGCACAGAACAGTACGTCTTTCGATCTCTATTTTATAGGTCCTAAGAGGGGAAAAACAAAATAATCAGTAGACCTCCTCGCTCTCTGTCTTCTGAGCCCAGAAAAGTATCCACAATTACATGCTTTTCCGTGAAGCGGATTATTATTATTATTATTATTAGCGTATGGTAACGTACACAAAACAATACAAAGATTAAATATACAGCACAAAATATTATATACATAATTACAAGATAAACACATAACATTGAAAACAATCGTGCAAGCAAAAGGGTTCAAAGAGTTAGATCTAAGTTCTCTAGCCATTGTATGGCCTCAGAAGAAGCCACCACAAAGTCCTGGCTGGATCCAGCGAATGCCCTTCCAAAGCATTCGGTGACAATATCGTTGATGGTCTGCTTAACTGCAAGTGTGCGAGTTTGAAGTGGTGCAAAAGAGTATCTTCGCGCACTTATAACTGAGTTAACCAGTTTTAGGTACAATACACCAAGTCCAGTACAGTAGTAAACAAATTAAAGAAACAATCACAATTTTTTAAGCGGGTGTTACAAAGTTAAACAATGCTTACACAGTATTATTAAAAAAATCATTCTTTTAGCTGTACTGTAAAACATATTGAGCGCTCTTCACCTCCAAGGCATATATATTAAAAACCTATAAAGTAACAAGTCTGCCTCTGTGGTGTAGTGGTTAGTGTGATTAGCTCGAGGCCCGGGCTCGGTTCCCGGCTCTGCCACCAAATGTGAAACATAGTAAGAGGAGTGGAACGGAGTCCACTCAACCTCGGGAGATCAACTGAGTAGAGGGGGTTCGATTCCCACCTCAGTCATTCTCGAAATGGTTTTCCGTGGTTTCCCACTTCTCCTCCAGGCAAATGCCGCAATGGTACCTAACTTAAGGCCACGATCACTTCCTTCCCTCTTCCCTGCCTATCCCTTCCAAACTTCCCATCCCCTCACAAAGCCCCTGTTCAGCATAGCAGGTGAGGCCACCTGGGCGAGGTACTGATTCTTCTGCGCAGTTGTATCATCCCGACCCAAAGTCTCACGCTCCAGGACACTGCCTTGAGGCGACAGAGGTGGGATCCCTTGCTGAATCCGAGGGAAATACCAATCCTGAAGGGCAAACGGATTAAGAATGAAAGAAACAAAGATAAAGTAACAAATGTGTATTGAAATCTGAATAAAATAAATATATTTTACGCTGTGAAAATTCGGGTGTCAAAATTGTATCGTGTGGACATCCGAGGGTGGTTCCTATTGCTGGGCATTCTAGCGTTAAACAATACTTTGGAATTTTGCCTGGCCGAGGCGGTAAAGGCATGCTCGGTTCGGCCGGAAGGACGTGGGTTCGAATCTCCGTCAAGAAGTCGTAAAATTTAAGAAACGAGATTTCCACTTCCGGAGGTGCATATGGCCCTGAGGTTTACTCAGCCTACACAAAAAGTGAGTACCAGGTTAATTCCTGGGGGCAAAGGCGGCCAGGCGTAGAGCTAACCACTCTACCCCATCAAGTGCCGAGGTTAACAACGGTGGAAGCCTTTACCTTCCACTCCTCCAAGGGCTTTCATGGCCTGTACGGAGGTGACTTTGCTTTGCTTTAGAGTATGTATATCCAACTATTGTCCCATTTCTTTAACGGGTCAGGTTTTAAGTGAGATGAATATTCCCAGCGAGTTTTTACAACCGGATGCCATTCTTGACGTCAACCTCTGGGGAGGAGTTGATGAGATGAAATGAATGACGTGATGTAAGATAGTGTGAAAGGAGAGGGTGAATAGCACCAAGGGGTTTGCTCGCTTTATGCCCCCATCTGACGGACGGATCACCATCAACTACGTCATAGCCCTCACTCCAGATGAACACTGCGGAGAGGTTTGGAATTTAATCCAGGCTTTTGGCACGCAATCTGGTGATTAGCAGAAATTACCGGCCAACATATTTTCAACGGAAAGGACTCGAACCACGGTGTCAGACCATATAGAATTCACGCCTTAACGATCAAGGCCACCAGGCGGGCTGTACTGTCCAGTGCAAGAAGGATACATGTCACTTTACTGCACAGGCCCATGGCTCTCCTTGAAATTACAAAGAAAATGATAAAATAAGTAGCCCTATCTTGAAATAGAGGAGAAGTACGGTGTGAAAACAGAAGAGAAGACGACTGTTGTTTTGGGAGAAAGGAGAGAAATGCGGTGAGAATGTGACCCGTATTTACAATCAGACGTGATGTCCCAAAGGAGAGAAGGAGAGATTAAGGTTCAAAATGGGGCAGCTTCGTCACGTGAGTAATGTGGCGCTATTCCGTGCTGACTGCGTTTTATTAATAAGTATCATTTACTGGGTTTAAAATGCTGCGTAGGTCTCTAGAAGGAATTGATGTTACCTACGACACAGCTTCTCTCAACCCTGAAGTGTCATTTGTTCCTCCGTTTTGTCAGATGAAACGTTGCAAAGAACGGCTCCACTTAAATAACTTAAAAAGTTATGTTTCCAACGCTGGACGTTGATGACCAAGTCATTACCCACAGCTAGGGAGGAGGTCCTTGATCCTGAACCGGAATTTAATTGCGGTAGGGTGAGTCTAGATAACAGCACGTGAGCTACCCATCCACGTGGTGACCACGCCCAATGTTGCTTAATTTCGGAGATATCACGGGGTTAGGTATTCCAATATGGCTACGCATTTGGCCTTAAATTCACCTATATAAATGATCTTACAGATGTTCGCTTCCTTAGCCTAAAGGTTAACGCTATTAGTTGATGTCCTCGCAGGTCCGGGTTTGATTTCCATTACTGCCAGAGATTTCAGAATGGCAGGAGGGCTGGTATGTGGTATGTGCCCCCCGCCATCGGAGAGGCGTGGAGCAAGTCTTTTCATGATGGTGATGATGCTTGTTGTTTAAAGGGGGCTAACATCGAAGGTCATCGGCCCTGTCTTTTCATTTGACGGCCAATAGCAACATGCGCGTCGCAGAGGATGTAAATAACAATATTATTGTTTATAAGTCCGGCTCCATGGCTTAATGGTTAGCGTGCTGGCCTTTGGCCCAGAGGGTCCTGGGTTCGATTCCCGGCAGGGTCGGAGATTTTAACCTTAAATGGTTAATTCCCTTGACTGGATATTTGGGCTGTCCCTAACATCCCTGCAACTCACACACCACACATAACACTATCCTCCACCACAATAACACGCAGTTACCTACACATGGCAGATGCCGCCCACCCTCATCGGAGGGTCTGCCTTACAAGGGCTGCACCCGGCAAGAAATAGTCACACGAAATTAAAAAAAGTGTTTATAAGTCTCACTAACTACTTTTAAGGTTTTCGGAGACGCCGAGGTGCCGTAATTTAGTCCTCTGGGAGTTATTTTACGTGCCAGAAAATCTACCAACACGAGTCTCTGAGGACGGAGCTCTATCTAAGACAAATGCTAATGTTGTAGGCAGCATAAATGCCCAGCCCACGTGCCATAGGTGTAATCAATAATAATAATAATAATAATAATAATAATAATAATAATAATAATAATAATAATAATAATAATAATAATAATGTTATTGGCTTTAAGTCCTACTAACTGTTCTTTTTCGGTTTTCGGAGAGGCCGAGGTGCTGGAATGTTGTCCCGCAGAAGTTCTTTTACGTGCCAGTAAATCTACCGACACGAGGCTGACGTATTTGAGTCCCTTCAAATATCACCAGATTGAGCCAGGGTCGAACCTGCCAAGTTAGGGTCAGAAGGCCAGCGCCTCAATCGTCCGATCCACTCAGCACGGCGGTGTTATAAATAAACGAATACATACATACATACATACATACATACATACATACATACATACATACATACATACATACATACATTTTCATTATAGCCTGTTATGCCTTTCAGAATTCGTGCGGTTAGGGGCGCACAGCAATGAGCTTGCATTCGGGTGATGGTTGGTTCGAACCCCACTGTCGGCTGCCCTGAAGATGGTTTTCCGTGGCTTTTCAATTTCACACCAGGCAAATGCTGGTGCTGTACCTTAATTAAGGCCAAGGCTGCTTCCTTCCCGCTCCTTGCTCTGTCATATTCCATCATCGCCATAAGACCTATCTTTGTCGTTGCGACGTGTAGCACAATTAAAGGAACGGAAAAAGAAAAAAAGTATTCAGTCTGCAAATCTCTGTACATTAACTAAACGTCTCCACAATCCTCCATTGGTAACCAGCTCTGTGGCCTCGTTTAGTTTCCGCCTGTGGGTGGGGGCAATAGAATAACATCCACGGCATCACCTACCTGTCGTAGGATACGACGAAAGGGTGTCCGAGGGGCTCATATCATGTGAGCGACCACGGCGCACTTAGATGAGTCCTGGCATTTTTGCACTCACTGATGCCAGGCTACTCACTTACATCTATCCTATCCGACCTCCCTTAGTCAATTCTTGTTCTTTTCCGACCCCGACGGTATTACGCTTCGAGGCCCAAGGATTCTTTAATTTTCACGCCCTTCGTGGCCCCTGCCCTTCTTTCGACGATATCTTCATTTTTTCGAAGTGTTTGACCTCTTTCGATTTTCATTCTGATTAATGTTAATAGAGGATTGGTGGGCAGTTATACTTCATCTTAAAACAATAATCACCACCGCAACCACCACCACCAACTTTTTTAGTTACACTCTTCTTATCTTTAAACCATTAAGAAATATGTCTTAACTATCTTAGTATCCCTCTATGTTACCAATGAAAGTTAAAATCTACGTTTCTTCCGGGAATCGAACCCGAGGCCCTCTGAACCGAAGGAAATACGTTAACCATTCAGCTACGGAGCCGGACTGTATTTACGATTCACATTTATTTGTTTTTCTTCTTCTAAGGTTATCACCCTGAGGCTGGTTGGCAGCATTTAGCCACTAGTCATGGTCTTGTGCCAATCTCTTCAGCTCCAGTTATGATTCTCAACTTAGGTCCTCTATTATGTTTTCTATGCAGTCCAGTTTAGTCCCGCCTCTACAATTCTTCCCTCTATAGAACCCTTCCAGACGCTGGCCAGTAAATTTCCCTACCTAATTTGTGTTGTTGTCATGGGTTCCTCCTGTTTGACGTCTGTGACAGTTATGTATGATTATGGATTAATTCTGTGGATTTCGACACTTGTTAACCTACCCTATATAATAATTGTAAAACATTAACTTTTGGTAGGGGCACGTGGCACCATAACTAAGTTTTTTACGAATTTCTGCAACAGATTCGGCTTACAGACGTCCAGAATGAATGTTTTGGTAATCGCCACTTTACGAGGATCTTTGTCTATTATAAAATTACAGCTGTATTTCGCGTTAATATTCTAATTACAAATGTATTGTCTTTTAATTATTTTTGTATATATCCGAATGTTTAATGCTGTAGACTGTAGTTATATTATTAATCATTGAAATTTTAGAGCTATTTATTAGATGATGTTAATGTTACAATTTCATTCTTTTGATGTCCGACTCGTTGGCTGAATGGTCAGCGTACTGGCCTTCGGTTCAGAGGGTCCACGGTTCGATTCCCGGCCTGGTCGGGGATTTTAATCTTCATTGGTTAATTCTAATGGCCCGGGGGGTGGGTGTTTGTGCTGTCCCCAACATACCTGTAACTCACACACCACACATAACACTATCCTCCACCACAATAACACGCAGCTACCTACACATGGCAGATGCCGCCCACACTCATCGGAGGATCTGCCTTACAATGGCTGCACTCGGCTAGAAATACCCACATGATATTATATATTATATTCTTTTGTTGTAGTTAAAATTGTCCTTGTGGCAATTCAGAATGTCTGTAAAGTCGTTGACTTTCTCAATAATATGTAGAAGTCCACCTCCATGGTGTAATGGTTAGTGTGTTTAGCTGCCACCCTAGGAGGCCCGGATTCGATTCCCGGCTCTGCCACGAAATTTGAAAAGTAGTACGAGGACTGGAACGGGGTCCACTTAACCTCGGGAGGCCAACTGGGTAGAAGGGAGGGGTGTTCGATTCCTGTCTCAGCCATCTTCGAAGTGGTCTTCCGTGGTTTCCCACTCCTTCTGAAGCCAAATACCGGGATGGTACCTAACTTTAGGCTATGGCCGCTTCCTTCCCCTCTTTCTTGTCTACACTTTTAAATTTTCCCATTCCCCTACAAGGCGCGTGTTCAGCATAACAGGCGAGGCCGACTGGGTGATGTCCTGGACCCTCTCCCCTGTTGTATCCCCGACCTAAAGACTCCCTTGAGGTGACAGAGGGGATCTCTCGCGGAGTCCGAAGGAATAACCAACCCTGGAGGGTAAACTGATAATGAAATGGAAAAAAAAACATATTTGTAGAACTGTTTTAAGATTTGCCGTTCTGGTAGGCTCTTAATAAGGGAATCTTTGTTAGTAAATAAATAGAATTATGAGGAAATTATGTAGTCTCCGGATGATGAAAACAGTTACGTTTTTTCCGTGTTCAGATCAAACGGACCTTCTAAGAGCTTCCGCGTTAGTTACGCCCATGACAACACAATCGATTAAACATAACTCATATTTATCATTCCAATTTACAGACAGTCCTGCATAAATTTATTACCTAAATCATCTTTTCATCGTGAATTCCAATATAAATACCGATACTGGATACTATATATATATTTTCAGCTCAATGAAGTGCCATTTAGATCGTGTAATATTACAGTAAATAAACGAGCTAATTCTATAACGATTAATCACATATTTTTTTGAATGAAGTTGATTAGCACTTTATTAAATTATGTGTTAGTGGTTTAGGCTTGGATTCTATCTCCCTTTTTTTAACTGTTTCTCCTTCTCTTTCTACACTGAAATTGTTTACACGTGGAATTTGATTCGTACCCGTCCACTAGTTATATAGTACTCGGAATAATGCGGAAAAAAAATCCTATGTAGCTTTCTGTATGAATAGCGGAATAACTGCTGTGCAAACAAGTTTATTTAAACAATAGCATGCGAAACGGCCACAAAACACACCATGACCTCATATTTTACTGCGTTTGCGGTTACAAATATACACATAACAAAACAGTTCATAGTCGTTTATAGCCCCCGACCCCAACACCCCTTCCTTTATTTCTTGCATATTTTAGTTGTTCACGGTCTCCAAATACGAGTTGGGAGTAGTAACTACGTTCTGGTTACCAATCTTCACGCTAATTAGGGATTGTATATCTGTACCTTAAAGCCAAACCAATGTAAGCCACATTTTATGAAACTTACAGCTATACAAACGTAAGACCACTGTCATTTTTTAATTAAATATTTTCAGTATACATTATATACCGGGAGGTACACCTGTACGCTGCACATTTAAATCTTGCGAATAAAAGAATTCTTCTACAGGAGAAACACTGAACTTGGAACTAGACCTATTTAAACCTTTACTCAGAAGATGTCACTACCGTAATTTTGTTATTGTGAAGTTTCCAGTACTGTGTGAATTTCAACTTCTTTTGTTTTCCGTTCATCAATAAGTTTGGACATTCTCTCATAGATGTCACTGCTAGAAAACTATGATCATGCACCCTGGTGCGAAGTGAAAGAACTTTTTTGAAGAAGTTTTGTACTCATAAGTTTTTTATTACTGATTGATGTTCATTTATTTTGCGGTTGGCAATATTTATCTTTTCTTTCCGCCAGTTTTGAATCCAGCCAATACCTAATTTTTGTAATTAATTTCCAACCAATCCTGTATTTCTTCTTCGATTCTGAGGGCCATTTTTAAATTTGACCAATAAAATTCTGTGGGTGTGTCTTGATTATTCATGAAAGGTCTCGAACTCTCCCCGAGGGTTTATAAACCGCGGATTTTCACGTCTCTTGGCCATTTGATCAACATCTAACTAAGTGTGTGTGTATGTGTCAAGCAGGAGGTGGGAGGCGCCTCTTTCATCAGGCAGCAGTCCTTCAGCAAGGTAGTAGCCAGTCAACATCTTTATTTCTTGCTAGCTCCGCAGTTTATCCTGAGGGAAAGGTCCGAAACTTTAACCATGTAACCCACTTTTGTAATTTTCTGCCGGCTTATGTAAAAACTTCATAAAATCTTTAACTGCTAATCGGGGATAGTGAGTGATGCACCCTCTCGAAATCCCCTTCATTTTGGTTTGAGGTGACTACGTTTTGTAACTAGTTTTCTTCCTTTCCGTAATGTCTTAAATTTCTTTCTTATACGAGTCACCCCCATAGTATGGGAATAGCACCTGTTTCATTGGCCTTAGTGCCTTTTAGGTTTTAAGAATGCATATTTAGGAGAGCAAGTTCACGCCTCCGTTCAATTTGTGTTTTGGGCCATTTACTTAACCTGTTCATTTCCGCTACGGCCCAGTAGGTTGGGTACTAGATACCCCTGTTTCAATTTGTAAGTTGTGCCTTGATGGCAAATGATTGTAATTTTCTGATATCGCCTTGAATAGGCTGGGAAAACGGAGAGCACGTAAGTTTTTTTTGTACTGCTAAAGTGCCTCTACAAGGCCTTATATTGTAAATTACGGAGCAAGTGCTCGAGGTAGTAGGGGATTTCTGCCCTTTTGTAAATTTATGCTCTTCGGTAAAGTTGGAGCTGGAAGCTCAGAAATTGTAAAACTAGGGGCTTATAGCCCAAGTGTGTTAAAGTGTTGAAATCTTGAATTTTTCTAAGTCTTGTATAAGTGAAAAGTTGTTAAAGTTTTGTTGTTGATTGTTGAAATTCAAAAAAATATAACCTTTGTTAAAGTTTTAAATTAACTTCGATTTTGTTGTTAGACCCATTCACCCCGGCACCTTCTTTCACCTCTGCTGGTCCACGGGTAACCCCGTAACACATTATATTAGTGACTGTGTTCAGTGACAAGATTTAAACAAATATGAAAAATGAAAACCTACAACCTGTTTTCCAGTCATTGACCGGGTCAGGGATGGAATGAATGAAGCAGATATAGGCTATTAGTACGATGGGGTCGCCACTCCCAAGGTGATTTATTAGTGACTGATAGATGCTATGAAATGAGAATGGAGAGTGTTGCTGGAATGAAAGATGACAGGAAAAACCGGAGTACCCGGAGAAAAACCTTACACAAATATATCAAGGAAAGTAATTAAACTTTTTTTCTTGAGTCATAATGCAGTAAACATACTCTAGAACTGACGTCTTTCCTCTCTCCTTTAAAATGACTAAATCTGACATACGTTGGCTTAACGCTCAGTTAAAAATCTGTGTATGTATTTCGTTTCTCTCTTCTTTAACATTTTTTTTTTACAAGTTGCATTACGTCACACCAACACAGGTATGTCTTATTGCGACAATGGGATAGAAAAGGGCTAGGAGTGGGAAGGAATTGACCGTGGCCTTAATTACGGTACAGCTCCAGCATTTGCCTGGTGTAAAAATGGGAAACCACGGGAAACCATCTTCAGGTCTGCCGACAGTGGGGTTGGAACCCACTATCTCCCGAATACTGGATACTGGCCACACTTAAGCGACAGAAGCTATCGAGCTTGGCTCATTAATAATAATAATAATAATAAAGGATGAAATGGCGTACGGTTTTTAGTGCCGGGATGTGTGCGAGAACTTCGGCTCGCCAGGTGCAGGCCTTTTGATTTGACTCCCGTAGGCGACCTGCGCGTCGTGATGAGGATGGAATGATGATGAAGACGACACATACACCCAGCCCCCGTGACAGCGAAATTAACCAATGAAGGCTAAAATTCCCGACCCTGCCGGGAATCGAAACTGGGACCCCTGTGACCAAAGGTCAGTACGCTAACAATTTATCCATGGAGCCGGATATAATAATAATAATAATAATAATAATAATAATAATAATAATAATAATAATAATAATAATATGCCCATTGCATTTTCGGACGTATTACAAAATGGCGTCCAGAAAAGGTATAGACCACACAGGCCCATATTGTATACTAGAGAATCTTGAGAGATAAATACATTAGGAGGCCATGACTAACTTGGGTCGTCTAAAAGGCAGTGGAGAACAGAGCAATGTCAGGTGAATTCTTAAAAAAAAAAACAAAAAAACAAGATTTTTTAAATATTAACATACACACTTGAAAAACTGAACCCGAGGCGATAGGAAGCAACTCGCTATTACTGCGTTGGAAGAGAGGAATAATCACGACTACAGCGGAATTTCTGAAAAATTACTGCTCCAAAATAAGAAAAGACGGCAAGATACTTGCTATAGCACAGTGAAAAAATATAAGGACGGCCTAATGTATGAGTATTTATTTAAATACGTTTGCCGATAGAGCCGATACGCAAGATTAGCAACTCATCGGAACTCATTATCTACATGTGTTGAAGAAAGAGAAAGATACGAAAGAATCATTCCTTAAGAAAAATAATTAAGGAACAAATTGAATTTTCAGAAGAGAAATAATTTGAAATAGTAGATTCCTATAAGACAAGACCGAAGATTCTATACTATTATAGATAATTGATTGGCTATAGCACAAAGAAAAACAAATAGAATACTTAGAAGGGAGAATATTATTCTAAGAAATTATCAAAATGAACGCTTACTTGTCGAACTTGTTTGATAATATTGACAGTTGTACCATGAAGAAGATGTCTTGCTAAACTCGAGATGGACCAACCTGGAGGAAGATATGATCCAGCCCGCTGACCATACATGATGTGAGAGGACTCCAACCGAACCTCAGACCGTGGCCAGTTGGACCACCTATGTGACCTGATGAATGACGAGCTAAGTTTTTACTATAAATATTTTAATTATTAATTTAGCTACGCATATGCATATAGTATAAAGTATTATAAGTTTGGAATACTTAGAAGTGCAAGTGATGCAGTGAAGTGATATGTGTTACGTAAAATTTGTTGATAATATAAAATGTGAAGTTAGTATATAATGAGATCGCTATATCGTGGGAATTGGCTATGCGTGAAATAAGTGGATTATCATAGTAAATAATATTACGGGAATGAAGGTAAAGTATCAAACAGCTGAATATAAGGATTTGCGAATGTTAAATATCAGTTACGGATCTCGTGAAACCATTCAGGCAAGGATTACGTCACAAGTGGATCATATGTGAAGAAGTGCGATATATATATTCCTTGTCAAATAATGCTACTAGATGGATGATTGAAATATTTAAGGTTAAGTATCGTAATATGAGAAAAGAACTGATCCATTTAAGGAAGTATTTATGCAAAGAAGAATAGTGCGTCTTAGTAATCGCATTTATGTTGGAAGAGGTTATGAGTAATGAAATATGATATTGATAATGATGATATGAAATTATTTGAAGGTTTAATAGTTCAGAAAGAAGTTATATGAAGTAATCTGAGAATGGTAATGTGAATTTAGGTGATATTCATGTTTGGATCAAATAAGCGATGCAAGCACAAGGAAGGAAATGCGCCGTAGGAATAACACAAAGTAAGGAATGAATGGTGGATTTATATGTATAGTTGAGATTAGAGAGTTACCATAATGTCAAATACAGCTGTTGATGTTGAAATATTCGTGTCTTATGACATATTCTCGTAACATGTGTGAAGTGAGAGATATAGTAAGTCGGTATAGCCATAATGAACGACGTAGATATATGATATCGAGATATCATAAAATAAATACTTGTGGAATTACTTGCACAAGCATGATAAGTTGAGTATGAGCCTAGTAAGTGAGTGTATGCATATTGAGCCTTATAGCAGCAAATTAAGAATTGTTTATTTAGAAGTGTTGTAGGTTATTTTATATTTTGAGTGATGATTAATAATTTATCTGGTATTTCAAATGATTGGCTAGGATGTTAGGAGCCTAGATTTTGGTAGGCAATAGGGATAGTAACCTTAGCCCATCAGTCGTCAGAAAATATTTCTACGCCAGAGAACAAATTTAATTACGAGTTCAGATTGCATAAGCAGTTAATTTATCAATTATAAGGAAATATTTCATTTTAAACTTCAGTGTGATTATGTTGTTTTGATTGATTTGAATCATGAACTTTCTTGCAAGCTAACTAATTAATTATTTACACAGTAATTGAATGGATGATTTAAATCTCAGACATAATAATATGTTAAGAAACACAAGTTTATTTCAGAACCAATGGATTCAGTTTATTATTTTTTTTATTAAGCCAACGCTGACTTATATGTAAAATATTGTGAATTTTGACTGATTTTATTCATCGATGATGGAATTTCATGACGATTCGAGTTCTCAGTTCTTTCACTTGTGCTTAATTTAATAAATGTCTTCTGTTATCATTTTTTATTTATCAAGTGAGTGATGATTTGTAGAGGTTGATTGTAGATAGACTTAGTTGTTAAGATATTCATCATATAATTTACGTCAAATTTATGCGGTGAATGATTGATTTACTGAAGATTGCGATAGGATGGCGACGTTCATTGATTACTGTTGCGTGCGTTCCATGTCTTTTCTCAGAATTCACGTTAATCTAAGCTTAAGAAGAACAATGTTTTTCTCGTAAGAAGAAATACCCTGAGATTACATCTGGCTGTCGGGAAATTTTTATTGTGTCGTACCTGGACGCGAGAAGGGCGCAATAATAGTAATAATAATAATAATAATAATAATAATAATAATAATAATAATAATAATAATAATAATAATAATAATGTTTGAATCACGTTGCTGTCAGCTGGTATTTGGGAGATACTGGGTCGAAACCCCACTGTTGGCATATCCGTGTATTCTGTACCTCAGGCTAAACCAACGTGTCACATTTACTCATTTTACAGGAGACAGGAAAAGCGCCAGTTGAAGAGCATTTGTGCTGCATTGTGACTAAGGCGATAATGTTCGTCATTGTTCTTGATATATTTTGCGCAATTTTGATCACTGAACACATTCACTAATATAATTTGCACTTAAAATGGTTAATTATTTTATTTCCATAGAAATGAAATGGTCCACCTCTGTGGTGTAGTGGTTAGTGTGATTAGCTGCCACCCCCGGAGGCCCGGGTTCGATTCCCGGCTCTACCACGAATTTTGAAAAGTGGTACGAAGTCTGGAACGGGGTCCACTCAACCTAGGGAGGTCAACTGAGTAGAGGTGGGTTCGATTCCCACCTCATCCATCCTGGAATTGATTTTCCGTTGTTTCCCACTTCTCCTCCAGGGAAATGCCGGGATGATACATAACTTAAGGCCACAGCTGCTTCCTTCCCTCTTCCTTGTCTATCCCTTCCAATCTTCCCATTCCCTACCAAGGCCCCTGTTCAGCATAGCAGGTGAGGTCGCCTGGACGAGGTTCTGGTCATCCTCCCCAGTTTTATCCCCGAAACCAATGTCTCACGCTCCAGGACACTACTCTTGAGACAGTAGAGGTGGGATCCCTCGTTGAGTCCGAGGGAAAAACCAACCCTGGAGGGTAAACAGATTAAGAAAGAAAGAAAGGAATAAAATGACAGTGGACTTACGTTTATACGACTCGAAGTTTCATAAAATGAATAAAATGTGACAAGTTGGTTCATCTCTCAGGTACAGAAATTACTGTAAGAGTTTTCTGTGTTTTCTTATGTGTATGAATGATATGAATAAGGAACAGGAAGCACAGATATAGGATTTTGCGGATGATGTGATACTGTATGGGGTAGTAAATAAGTTACAGCAATATAAGTGATCGCAAAAATACTCGACAAAGTTGTGAGATGGACAGCAGACAGCGGTATGATGGTAAATAGTCAGCTCCACAAAGAAGATAAGTTCTCTTAGTTATAACTACTGTCTTAACGTGATGACAGTAATTCATACGGATCCTTGTAAATACCTCGGTGTAATATGAGAGTAGATCTTAATTATGGTAATCACATAATAATAATAATAATAATAATAATATTTTTCCTTTTTTTGCTATTGGCTTTACGTCGCACCGACACTAATAGGTCTTATGGCGACGATGCAACAGGAAAGGGCTAGGACTAGGAAGGAACTGGCCATGGCCTTAATTAAGGTACAGCCCCAGCATTTGCCTGGTGTGAAAATGGGAAACCACGGAAAACCATCTTCAGGGCTGCCGACAGTGGGGTTCGAACCCACTATCTCACTAATACTGGATACTGGCCGCACTTAAGCGACTGCAGCTATCGAACTCGGTAATAATAATAATAATAATAATAATAATAATAATAATAATAATAATAATAATAATAATAATAAAGATATGCTATATTTATTCTGGCAAAGTCAGGGGTGTTCTTTCTTACACTGTTAATAATAACTACGGATGGCAATCAGATGAAAATAATAAGAACAATAGTAACAGTAGTAATACAATAATCAAACGTAGATATATTAAGGAAGAATCATATCATTCATAAAGAATAAATATCATGTATACAGGATGAAGCGAAATTCGCGCACTCGGGCGTCGCAGCGCGACTCCTCACATGCCAGCAATAAAAAAATTTGTTTCTCACGAAAGTTCGTCCTTCGAGTATATTCGGCAGGAAAAGGGCGTTGAAGAGTGGCAATCTGGCAACACCGTAACCACATGTAGGGTAACTACCTGTGTCAGCACATATTATTCGTGCTGTACAGTTGGTGCAGTGGAAAGAGTTTTGGGTTAGCATGCAGGAGGTCGAGGGGTCGATCCTGGTTGAAGCGTATGTTTTTTATTTCTTAAATGTAGTCCAGGTGGTATGATATCTGGCAACTTAATCGTCAACAGCGTTTGCAGCGGGTCCTCTAGAAACCATTTGCACTTACATACTACGTTCCTAGAAATGGACGAACATTCGTTTTCATTGGTCAGCTTTGAAAGACGCCCTTTCCACGTCGTGGGCGTGAATTTATTCGTACCACTTCATATACTAGATGCGAAACCTGTTTTCTTTGTACCCTCCTCCAATGGGCTCATAGATTAGTACCAACTATTATTCTTGCCTCGTTCAGCTCCATTACATTTCGTTAGGGCTTACGTTACCAGTAGGCCTAGCAAAGTATTTGTTGTGTTCATCGGCACAAAATGTTGTAAACGTAGGATACATGTGACCTAAGGTCTTACTGTATTACAGTATGTAATGTCCGATGGAAATTAGCAAGTAAAAATTGCGCCTCAACCCAGGATCAAACCCTCGACCTCCTGCATGCCAACCCAAAACTCTATCCACTGCACCAACTGTATAGCACGGATAATATTTGCTGACAGAGGTACTTACCGTACATATGGTTACAGTGTTGCCAGATTGCCACTCTTCAACGTCCTTTTTCTGTCTGATATACTCGCAGGACGAACTTTTGTGAGAGACATTTTTTTATTGCTGCCATGTAAGGAGTCGCACTGCGACGCCCGAGTGCGCGAATTTCGCTTCACGCTGTATAATACACATCGTATGTAGAGTTAAAGACGTATACTCACGTTCATAAAAACAGAAGATCTTGAAAGAGTAGAGATAGGAGGTTCAAATTCACAGGATATGTTCACTAGTATGTATTGCAGAAACGATTACAATTTCAGTCACCTAGGTTCAGCATGTGCCTAGTAGGCATTGGGTCCTCCATGGATACTGATAATTTGCTATATGCGTGATGCCATGGACGCGTGTAAGGCGTTCTGGCGTATAGCCATCCATGCTGCATTCATCTGGTTCCACAGTTCATCTTTGGTTGTTGGCACTGGGTCACAGCGCCGCACCCGTCGTTTCACCATAACCCACACATTTTCGATTGCCGACAAGTCTGGTGATTGGGCGGGCCAGGGCAACAGTCTGACAACGTGTGACAACAAGAAGGCACGTGTTCATGCAGCAACAATTGGTCGCGCATTGTCCTGCTGAAATATGGCGTCTGGGGTGTCGTGCAGAAAGGGTATGACTACGGGTCGCAGGATGTCATCCGTAGGTTAAACTGGTCACGGTGCCCTGGACACGCGCCAACTGTGAATTGTGGTTGTACCCAATAGCACCCCACACCATAAGGCCTTGATTTGGCGCTGTATGTCTTGTGCGAATGCTGTCAAAGTGATGTCTCTCCCCCTGTCTACTGTGAACCAAAATGTGGCCATGGTAGGCGGAGATGTCGACGACGCGCCGGTAACCCAGACCGTAATAAACGGCGACGGACTGTCACTCCTGATAGTGTATGACGTGTTATACTGTTCCACTGTTGCGCCAGAGCCTAGGAAGACGCAGATTAGTCCTGCAATGCCATTCGGATGAGGTGACGATCTTCTCGGGGGTCGTCTGGGTGGTGCGACCAGACCCATCTCGTCTTCTACAGCCTTCTCTGAACCATTCTGTACATACCCGTTGCACTGCCGACACACTTCGTCTCACACGAGCAGCAATTTCCCGGACGGATGCATCACATTCTCATATGCCAATAATGCGCACTCTTTCACACTCACTCATTTGACGGTACGGTTCTCGCATACGTCTGCGAGGCATCCTACACGTCTGCTTAGAGAAAAACAGGTGCCTTTAATAACACACTGTTCGTTATCGCAGTGCTTCTGCTTCTATGTATTCAGCCAGTTGATGCATCTTCCCATTTAGTGTGTTATATAACCTGCATTGTAGTAAACGAATCCATATGACAGGAATTATTTGACGTATAAAATTCGTAAAATATCATGCAAAGTCTGTTGCGCTACGTTCTGTATGAAACACTTTGCTGACGCTTGCAGTATTGAAAATTCTTACGGGATATACTGTATCTTCTTGTAAAAATACCCTGTCTGATAAAATAACCTGAAGCGCCCAGAAGGATAGGAGGAGATGAAATGGAGATGATGTAATTTCAGTGATAGAAAATTCGAGTAACATTTACAAAGAACCTGGCATTACGAGCCAATTCATTAGTAGGACGTTGCACCCCTTGATCCAGTTGGGAAGGTTGTCATAAAACCGTTGTATCCTCTCCTGAGGTTAGGTGATGATGATGATGATGATGATTCTTGTTGTTTTAAGGGGCCCATCATCGAGGTCATAGGCCCCTCATGGTACAAAACGAGACGAAATAGATTGACAAATTAAATGTCCAAAATCCTCCACTGATCAGAATTCAAAACGTGAAGACGAAGAATGAATGGATATGAATTTAAAACAATCATTGGATCCGACCCGCAATTTCTCGCTTTCACACAAACTGACGTGAAACAATAGTATTACTTACCAAAGGACTGCGTCTATAGCGTAATACTGAATCGATAATGCTTTTCTCTAAAGGGGTCCAAAATCCAAGTCATCGACGGCTCATAATGGTACTTTTCGCTGGGAAAGTAGAACCATGGTATTTGTCATGTTGCAGTACTAATCAAAAGTAGCGTAGACCCGTGGCATTCCACACAGTATGGTACCACTCACAGGTAATGAAATTCGCTTGCTTGTTGTTTAAAGGGGCCTAACATCGAAGGTCATCGGCCCAATGAAATTCGCACATGGAATACAGACCTATGGTGTTTCTCACATTGCGGCGCCATTTACAGGCAACGCAAACCTACGGTGTTAATCACATACGTGTACTGACCACAGGGACTCGCACTATTCCGTGGTGTTTCTGATATAGTGGGTACTAATCATAGGCAAGCCAGAACCATGGTATCTCTCCTAAAGTGGTACTAATCACAAGTACTGTAAAAGCCTGCAACGCACTTCTGTTGCTACTAATCATAAACCTATTTGGTACCTAACATAGTGATACCACGTGCAAGTAAAAGCGGCCTATGGTGTTCCCTGCGTGGTCGCACTAATCACAAGTAGTTCCATGGTTCTAATACAATCATCCCTTGCTCGCCCCTTTTAATCGCCTCTTACGACAGGCAGTGGATACCGTGGGTGTATTCTTCGTCTGCGACCCCCATCCACAGGGGTTTTGTATTTGTTCCACGAGAGCTATTTTATTTCGCTCAAGTCCGCCGGCAAGCCGGTTAGGACCCGCCACATGGGAGTATCAACTCTCCCCCTTCTACGTTGGTGTAGTAGGTTCGTGGCCTGAGAAAAGGCTTGCCCACGACTCTTGTAACAGGTCCTTGACATCCTGGATAATGGCACTGGGACGGAGTTGACATCCAAACTGCTCCCAACACATGTTCTATAGGAGACAGACTGGTGATCTTGCTGGCCACGGGAGTACCTCAGCATCACGCAGACAGTTCGCAGAGACACGTTCCGTATGTGGATGAGCATTGTCCTCTTGAAATATGGCACCACGATTCTATCGCATGAGGACGCAGGATGTCCGTGACATACCGTTGTGTCGTCGGAGGTCCTTCAACTACCACCAGCTGTGACCTGAATTCATACCCGATGAGTCCCTACTCATGATGCCAGGAGTATCACCACTGTGCCTCTCCAAACATTGGGAGAATGGAACCTCTCCTCAGGTCACCGCCATTCATCGTTGAACACAATGTGACACCATTCATCAACAGTCCATGCATCCCGGTAACGACACCCCTCCAAACGCAGCCATTCGTGATTTGGTGTTGACGGGAGCCTGCAAATATGAACGTAATTCCCTAATCCGGCTGCTGATAGTTTCCAACCAATGGTGCGGGACGTCACAGAATGTTGCAGGGAGTCCAGTACTTGTTCTAGAATGGCAGGCGCAGATGTTAAGGGGTTACGATGTGCTTAGTGCACAATACGGTGATCCCCGCTTGTGGTGGTCAAACGTGGTCGATCGGAACCTTGACGACGAGTATGCCTGCCCTCACTTTCTCATACAGTCCAACATCGGGCCACTGTCACATTCAGATGCCCCACAGATCTGGATATTGCACAATTCGGCCAGCCGGCCAAAGGGAGACCCATTATGGAGCCTCTTTCAAACACTGAAAAGATGGAATGAAATGGCGTGTGGGTTTTAGTGCCGGGTGTGTCCGAAGACATGTTCGGCTCGATTTGACTTCCGTAGGTGAGCTTAGCAGTGTACAGTGTGGTCGGAAAGGAGGTGAAATGTGTATATGAGAGTTGGAGGGTTGGTCATACTGATAAATAACTTGAAAACTATTATTCGCCATCTCGCGCGTTGTCATTTTATCAATTGATGAACGTAGCCAATCAGGTCACTTCGCGGGGGAATTCAAATGGGCTGCTACTGAATGGGGTGTTGTTAAATCCGTATGTGGCCTATGGCTGACTTAAGAGCAACAATCGAAAACATCCTCCCTAGGGCGGGGATTAAACCACGGACCTCCGAGCTGACAGGATCACGCCACAGCGACACCGTCTGAAACCCATGGTGTGTTGTGACTGATGCTGATTTTTCGGCATGGCTCTCAACCCAGTCATAAGTCACGTGTAGATGTAGGCAACACCGCCTTGCAAAGCCCATTTGAATTCGCCCGAGAAGCGATGTGATTGGCTAACTTTAGCAGAACAATGGCGCGAGTGTCGAATTATTTTTTAAAACAAATTATCAGTAGGACGAATCCTCTAAAGCTCATATACCCGTTTCACGTTGCTTCTGACCGCCCTGTTTACAGTATCATCACATACAAATTCAAGCAAATCTATTAGTAGTTCCAAACCATATAATAGCGCAGAAGTCCAGTATATTTTTCGCAGGAAATACATTAAATATCGTAGCATTCTGAGTAGATGAAATGAAATGAAATGGCGTATGGCTTTTTGTGCCGGGAGTGTCCGAGGATATATTCGGCTCGCCAGGTGCAGGCCTTTTTGATTTGACTCCCGTAGGCGACCTGCGCGTTGTGATGAGGATGAAATGATGATGAAGACAACACATACACTCAGCCCCCGTGCCAGCGAATTTAACCAATGATGGTTAAAATTGCCTACCCTACCGGGAATCGAACCCGGGACCCCTGTGACCAAAGGCAAGCACGCTAACCATTTAGCCATGGTGCCGGACTTATGAGTAGATGAACAATAATAAACAAATAAAGTTGCACTACTTCGGGCATATAATGGGGAATGAACGAATGTGTCGAATATCACAGCTCCTCATTTACGGAAAAATGTTAGAGAAAGGAGATTGAGGATGCCGAGAGACTGTTGCTAAATGCTTGCAATAAAACTGTTCCAGAAAGTTACAAAGAAGTTTGAAATAGCCATGGTGATGGCCAACATCCTGAGCGTATGAGACACCATAAAATAAGAAGCAGTTTGATCTATGTTAATCCTAACGATTTATTGGAAAGATGAAAGAAATATTCAAGAAATCTACTCACTATGAAATGAGATCTTTTGGATGAAGATTTGGATCGATAAGTGAATATTTTTCATTGTATAGGGGCGAAAAATACGATGAAAATTCAATGCCAGGAAATACTCAAAACGGGTTCATTATATTGTATATAAATAATTATATGATATTATGTTATTATTAGTAGTATTATTGTTTGATCCATTGTTTAACAATGGTTTTAAAAAGTTTTATTCTTGCTTCACTGAGGAGAGAAAATCGATGTTAATAATGTAAATTAAATCACTTTTGAAGAACTGGAAAGGATGGTAAGTAAACTCCCGTGTCATATCCTTGCAAACAAGGGCGAAACAAATGCCATACGGAACCACCTGCCAAAAGAGAAAATTCGCTTCTTCCCCTCAAAAATAAATGTAAAAACCTATGGATAACTCATGTAAATATAATTACAGTAATGCAGTAAATTTTCAAGTTATGTAAACAAGGGAATTATTCGATATCATAAGATTATTAAAACATAATATTTCTTGTTCTTCTTCTTATTAATCTGTTTACACTTCAGGGTCGGTTTTCCCCCCGGACTCAGCGAGGGATCCCACCTCTACCGCCTCAAGGGCAGTGTCCTGGAGCTTCAGACTTTGGGTCGGGGATACAACTGGGGAGAATGACCAGTACCTCGCCCAGGCGGCCTCACCTGCTATACTGAAGAGGGGCCTTGTGGAGAGATGGGAAGATTGGATTGGAAAGGCAAGGAAGAGGGAAGGAAGCGGCCGTGGCGTTAAATTAGGTACCATCCCGGCATTTGCCTGGAGGGGAAGTGGGAAACCACGGAAAACCACTTCCAGGATGGCTGAGGTGGGAATCGAACCCGCCTCTACTCAACTGACCTCCAGACCCCGTTCCAGCCCTCGTACCACTTTTCAAATTTCATGGCAGAGCCGGGAATCGAACCCGGACCTCCGGGGTGGGGGGGCAGCTAATCACGCTAGCCTAATGTAACTCTGCACGTAAATGATCAGGGCGGTTTTGGAGAATCAGTCGAAATGGTTGTTTGTTCGTTCCGTTATTTAAAATTTGTTCATCATTCATTCATCATCTGTTTACCCTCCAGGGTCGGTTATTCCCTCGGACTCCAATGTAGTTTTATGCAACCCACAATATACATTCCGTCCTGAAAACATCTGCCCTCCCGGTATGCTCAGACACAACCGGATAAGCTGCCCAGTATGCCGTACGGAAACGTAGTGTAGTTGGTAAAGGTATAGCGGAGTAAGCTTGCGTGTTAGGTGAGAGGTTCGAGTCCGAGGCGAAGATTACAGTTTTTTTTAATATTTCTTGAATACGTACCGCACGCAATGTATGTTTAATACCCGCTTTCATGCAAATTGTGTGTGAATGAATGTCTATTTGACCCTAAGAAGGGCAGATTAGGTACCAGGCCGCACACATACAGACCGAAAGTAATAGGAACACAACTGTCCTCAAAATGTTTTTTTCGCAGCAAATTCTCGATGTGATGACTGGTTTGGTTTATGCACATTCGGGCCCGGTGTTCAATAGATCGTCTTGCGCGCTGAAGCATTCCAGGTGTAATTGCTAGGCAGGCGTCCGTGATGAGTTGGCGGAGCTGGTCGGGATTTTCCTGCGCTTGAGTGTGTACGACGTTCTTCAAATGTTCCCACAAGAAGTCTAACGGCGCTGAATCCGGTGATCTGTAACGGGCCTATCGCGGACTGGTGGCTGATTGGAAATCACGCCTGTTGTCCTTAGGCGTCTTTCAACACGGTGGAATGTCGGAATGCCGAGAGTTGCCTGTCGGGATACCGTTTCTGGTATAGACGTAGTGCCTCGCACGCGTTTTGTCTTGCTTTCCCATAAATGAGGAGCATGTCAACGTATTCCTCTGTGGAAAACTTGCCGAATGACAGCAGAGATTACAGTACATTCTGGCTCTAACCAGCGGAATACGCACAAGGCACAAGATGAATAACAGCGTTATTCTACTGTTTGAATGTGGCAAACGTGGGCCTGTGTTTACGTATTCAAACATCATTCCAATGAAAAAATATTTGAACGATGCAGAATTCGCCCCACCGCTGGCACATTCCGTCGACTGTTAGGCGAACGCCTAACCACATCCGCTACGATACACTGCTGGAAACATGCTGATAGTACAACGAGAACAGAGTACATACGCCATCCGGTTCGGTGTTAAATACATTAATATTACTGCACTTTTACCTAGTTTTATGCATTGATTCCCTCTTCGTTACAGCCGGTCACGAGACACGACACATTAACATAGTTAGATGGTAAAAGGACGTTGCTACATGATTTCAAGGCGTCATGATATCTTTTTTTTTGCCAGTGGCTTTACGTCGCACCGACACAGATAGGTCTTATGGCGACGAGCGTCCTCTTTTGCGAACAGATGAGATAACTTTTCGCTAGGGTCAGAATCGTGTGCAAAATGTGCTCACTGAACATTAGTACCATACAGTATGCGCGTTAGTTGGGCTGCAGCAAACGATTTTGGAAGAGGCTGCTGAATCACACTGTATATATTTTCATATATCTTTCTTTTTTGTTTTGCGAAGTTTTCTTCGGGGCCTCTTACAGGCCAGGGCCCACATGCATTGCAGCCCTGAAGGCTCGAATGTTAGTCCCCAGCCTTGCATTGTATAACTCTGCGAACTAGAGAAATAGTGAGTGACTGAAATACTCTTGCCTGCACTATAAACCTGTACCTACTCCACTAGATAGGTAAGTAAATATCTCCTCTTACCTGATCCAAAACTCGTGTTTATTTTCAACAGTTATTTCTTTGGGATAGAACTGCATTCCATTCCCTTGCGTGCAGTAGGTAACAGTCGCGTGTCTGTCTACTTCAGATACTGGAATGGCAGTGCATGACTCTCGAAGAGCATGGGTTCGTAGCTTGACATGTTACTTATTGTACGACTGATTTATAATTCATTTCAAACGGTATTCGTGCTACTCGTTAATTTGTATCACTTGAAGAGGACATCATTATTTAGCTTTCCCAACAGTTTGGTAATTACGAAGTTTTTAACGTTTCTTCTTCATCCAGGAACCTTTTAGTACTAGAATGGTTATGTTGTAAATTGAAGTTATTCTTGACAGTACGTTCCCATTATATATTAATAATAATATTTATTTACTTGTTTGTTTATTATTTATTTATTTATTTATTTATTTATTTATTTATTTATTTATTTATTTATTTATTTATTTATTTATTCGTTATGGTCTTCTATGTTCCACGTTTACATAATCAACCAGATCTTCCATCTCTCAAACGTATTCCGTTTTCGTTGCACTTCTTCCAGATGTTCTTAAGTCTTTCACTTCTATTTTGCCACACTTCAACCAATATATTTCGTGGATCGTCGCCATAAGACTTGTCTGTGTCGGCGCGACGTAAAACGGACATTTCCAAAAATAGTTGCTTGACTTTGCGAGTCTCTCCTGTGCATCCCTCATTCCCTCAATCTTTTTCTTAAAGGTTGTTCTTTCCTCTATATCTCCCTCCAAGATTCCCTCTTCTTCCAAGTCCTTTTGAACCTCTTTTAGCAGTAGCCTTCCATTTTTCCATTTATACTAAGTATCCTGTGTGCCAGTCTCTTAGGATTCATCCTCTTATTGTGCCCGTAAAACGATTTTTTTCCTCATAGAAGTTGATATCAACCGGAACGTGAATTATGAATCAAGTGACTTCTTTGGATCCAAGATACTTCTGAGGAATCATCTGTCCCTTATTTTTTTATGACTTGGTCCGTTACCCTTACAGTAGTCTTCACCGCATATAGACACTGTGCTCTGACCACCGTAAAATAATGTTATTATTATTATTATTATTATTATTATTATTAAATATATAATTTATTGCCGGCCCCGTGGTAAAGGAGTAGCGTGCTTGCCTCTTACCCGGAGGAACCGGGTTCGATTCTCGGCCAGGTCAGGGATTTCTACCTGGACCTGAGGGATGGTTCGAGGTCCACTCAGCCTACGTGCTTAGAATTGAGGAGCTATCTCATGGTGAGATAGCGGCCACGGTCTAGAAAAACCAAGAATAACGGTAGAGAGGATTCGTCGTGCTGACCACACGACACCTCGTAATCTGCAGGTCTTCGGGCTGAGCAGCTGTCGTTTGGTAGCCCAAGACCCTTCAAGAGCTGTAGTGCCATGGGGTTTGGTTTTGGTTTTTATGTAATTTATCACTACTATTAGGCACATGTTCCGATAAATGTAGTACATGATGATCAGATATATTTTACTTCGGCGTGTGCGGTGTTTTTTTTCATTGGGTGAGCTCCGCGCTCGTTCGCCGAGGTCAGTGACAGGAAATCTACAACAGTAACACTAAAAATATAAGAAATGCAGGAGGTGTTTAAACTGTCCGTCATCATTCTCCACACATTTCCGGCACCTCGTTAGGAAATTATTCACCACTCGGAACTTCCTGGCGAATAATTTTTCGATTCTTGTATGGTGTGTGGGATCGTCGTGGACACGGCATTTTATATATATATTGGTTTCTTCTTGTTAAATATCAATAGGTTATATCTCTGACAAAATATAGTAGATCCGTAGATGTTACCAGTTATTAATGAATTACACGTTTCCATGCGTTTGTTCCTCTTTGTATAACAAGTACATCTGTATAAAGGAAACAGGAATGGTCAGGTGTCTGTATATTTCTTATATCAGCAAAATTTTCCTATAATTATTTGTTTAATAAGAAGTAATGGCTGTTGGGCCATGCGATTTAGTTTGGGTTTGAAAGTTTTTTTTACGATGCCTGTCCGTTCGTTTGAGTTGCTAAAATTAGAAAACTTGTGGACCAAACTCTGCAAGTTGCTTTACGTCGCACTGACACAGATAGGTCTTATGGCGACGAAGGGACAGGAAGGGGCTAGGAGTGGGAAGGAAGCGGCCGTGGCCTCAATTAAGGTACAGCCCCAGGATTTGCCTGGTGTGAAAATGGGAAACCACGGAAAAGTGTCTTCAGGGCTGTACTAACGAGTGCATATGACTGTAAGGTATAGAGTAGGGATTTATAGGAAGATCAAAACAGTTATTATTAAATACCACTTCTTTTCACTCGGAGACCCCGGGTTCGATACACAGCCAGATCGGGGACTTTCGCTGGATCTGAGAACTAGTTCGATGTCTTCTCAGCCAACGTGATTGTAATTGAGGAGCTATCTGACGGTAAGATGGCAGCCCCGGTCAAGAACGCCAAGAATAACGGCCGAGAAGATTCGTCGTGCTGACTATACGACACCTCATTATCTGCAGGCCTTCGGGTTGAGCTGCGGTCGCTTGGTAGGCCATGGCCCTTTGAGTCTGTTGCACCATGGTATTTGGTTCGATTTGGTTTGGTTTGATTTTATTAAATGTATCTCATTATTTTAGATTGATCGATAATTCATGCATGGAAACGGTGTATTACTTTCATATAAAAATATTTCGTACGATGGATAATCACGGCTATATTAACGAAAATTGGATTCTTAGTCCAGTTCCCATGAGACACTCGGTGCATATAATTGTACGATGACTTCAACGTGTTTACAGCAGAATCAAACAATCATTTTCCTTTTTCAGATAGAAGAGATAAGTAGTATAGCAATGTGTATTCTAAGCCACCTCGTCAACATTTTTTGTGCTGAATCAGTACCCGAGGTCATTGACCCAGCCAAGGTCACTGACCCCAGTCACGTGGCCATGACGTCACGGCCTTCCCACTTGACAGTTGTCAAAAGCACGTGGCTTTGTAAACAGTAGCACGTGGCCGGGCCACGTGACTAGGGTCAATGATCTCGGTGCTAACTCAGCGCAAAAAATGATGACGAGGTGGCTTAGAACATACATTGCTATACTACTGAGATACTAGAGATATATCAACAGCAGTTTCCTTGGGTCTTCAGTGACAGGGTCACGACAGGGGCCAGACAAAGTAAGGCATATATAATTGAGAAGCAGGAGCAATTTCGCACAATTTTCGACAAGTAATTCTACCCTACTACACATTCGGAAAAATCCTCATTCTGTTTATTTCTGTTCATTTTTTATTGTTACAAATTTATTTACGTCGCAGCAACACAGACAGATCTTATGGCGACGATCGTATAGGAACGAGAAGTGGAAAGGAGGCGCCCGTGGTTTTAATTAACGTACCATTCCAGCATTTTTCCGGTATTAAAACGGGAAATCACAGAAAACTATCTTTAGGGCTACCGACAGTGAGGTTCGAGCCCATTATCTACCGAACACAACCTCAGATCAGCGCGCCCCTACACACACGGCTAACTCACTCGGTCATTCTGTTCTACTTTATTGTACTTCACATTACTGTCACAAGCTTCCGGAGAAAAATATCATTTTAACATGCCGCATTAAACGTGTGAACGGCGCCACGTTTCTCCGCATAAATTCACGGCTACACAACAGCTAGCTGTTAAATAAATACTGCGGAAATTACTTTATCAATGTCATTGTCATGTTCATATTCCATAGATTAATCCAGTACATTAGTTATCTTTCAGCACACTTTAACAGAGATTTCATTCAATTTCAGATCCTGAATCACCTAAAACATCACACTTTTCAATTCCAGGATCTGCTGAAAAACTTTTAACATTATCTTTCACACTCCTGTAGTCTCCTTAAAGTAACACAGAAGTCTTTGGTATCACGAACATTTACTGAAGTTCCTAGAGGTTCGGAATCAATACAGCTTTCCCATTTGACGGCAGAAATATGAAATTTTCGATTAAATTACTAGGAGGTTGACCAATTTACTGTTTATTTCTCCTATTTTCTGAAAAGTATTTCAGAGAATATTTGACGAAAATTTTTTTTTGTCATGCATTAGTTCTTGGTATTTTAACCAGGAAACCTACTTTTTGTTTGTACCGATCTTCCTGTCTGCTATCATTGCTCCTAATTGTCTTGTTCCATGTAAACGGTCTATTCAGGTTAGATGCCGGTCTTCCGGGTGAGTGAAAGTCTCACGTTGTCACCACTTTCGGCAGCCCTGAAGATGGTTTCCCGTGGTTTCCAATTTTCACACTAGGCAAATGTTGGAGATGTACCTTATCCCTCAGTTACTAAAGTGGAGTCTCATAGTATCCTGTAGATGATCGGTCATTCGCTTCCATTCAGACCTTTACATCCTTGTTCTTCCTGGTACCTTCGTCAATCATTGTCTCAAGCAATCACGCAGCAGGTCATTATTGAGCAATAACGTTGAACCGAAATTATAATGTCTGAAGTAATGCAGGAGTTTCACAGGCTCCGCATCAGTACGATGAAGTACGCGCCAGTTTTTTCAATCAGATATGATAAAAGAAATATATTTTGTACATTTTTACTTATCGTAAGTTATATTTGTAGTAATCTGGTATTTATTCATTTATGCATGGTTTAGGTTTCATTTGATGAGAACAAATGTGAAATGTCACAATGTTCTGTCTTTAAAAAGTCATGTTTAATACAAGTCAGAAAGCATGTCGTGTGGAATCCTACACTAAATCGTTTCATACAGTGCATGCTAAACTCATGTATAATAACTTGCTCATGAAAACTCACACTAACAGTCCATAACTTGAAATTTATTTTAGGGAGTGTCTCAAACCCTACGTCAGTAGGGTTAGTAAAGTCCACAGCCTTTTCCTCCTCACTCCTAGCCTTTCCATATTCCATTGTCGTCATAAGACCTATGTGTGTCGGCGTGACATAAAACAAATTCTTACTCACTACCCCAACACCAATGACCTGGCCTATATGAATGACGTCCGTAATAAATTTGTTTATATATTTTTAGTTATACCCTTTTTTTTTATGAATGTTACCCACCTTTCGATGTTCTAAGAAGAGATACCTCACGATGCAAATTCTTATTTTTCCCGAACTTTCCTTCATTTCATTGTGGTCGACTTTTCCCTAAATTTGGCCTAGTTTTACGGCCCTATACCCTTCCTAACGCCAACTCTCTGTGGAGGGAAGTACTCACTACTGCACGTTTCTCTAATGGTTGATAGTTGAAAATTGAACAGAAGTGTATTAAGAAAACTAAGCGAGTTGTGCAGTGCGCTTAGGGGCGCGCAGCTGCGACTTTGCATTTGGGAGATAGAGGGTTCGAGCTCTACTGTCGGCAGCCCTGAATGTATTTTTCCGTGGTTTTCCGTTTCCACACCAGATAAAGGTTGGGGCTGTATCTTAATTACGGCCACGGCCACTTCCTTCCCACTCTGATCCCTTTCCCATTCCATCGCCGCCATAGGACCTACCTGTGCCGGTGCGACGTAAAGCAACTTCTAAAAAAATTGTATTTAAAAACTACAATTCCCGAACCAGGAGAATTAACCAAACGCAGTTAAACTCCTCCGCCTGTCCGGGATCCTAACCCGGGGCTCTTTGAATTGAAGGTCAGTATGCTGACCTTTCAGCCAAGGACCCTGATATCCCTCACCATAACTTGCGGGTCCCAATTCTGACTTTAAGGAGGTCGGTAAACAAATTTGTCGTTCACATTAAAGTGACCTGCACACTACTCTATATTTGACTGCAGGTCATGGAGCTACGGAATCAGTACAGTTATGCCATTCACCCATAGAGGTGTGAATGTTTCGGTGAAATTACTAAGAGGTCGACCAGTTTGCCGTTTGTTACTGCCATACTCTGAAATTTCTTTTACAAAGCATTTCAGAGAAAATTTGATGACGCTTTTGCCTTGTCAAGCATTTAGACCAGGAAATAACCAGAATTATTCACACAAATTATTCAAACAAAATTTAAACATTGATCGACTATCGCTGAACTCAGCGAGAGGAATTGCAACAGTTGTCGACCTGTGAGGGCATAAATTCCGTGTCATTTGTATTTCCTAAAAGAGAGTGATTTAGAAAATGAATGTTCGTGTAATTTCCTGTCGTGTTTGCGACTCTTTACACGTGGAGTGGCTGCCTGACTACGAATCTGTGAAATAAATAAAATTGATGTATCCTCCCTTTTTAGTGTGTTATTTAACCTGCGCTGTAGTAAACATGTCCGTATGACAGGAATTATTTGACGTAGAAAATTCGATTGAAATCATTACTCGAGGCTGTCGCTTGTGAACTGTTTGTTCCCGCTTCAATACTGCTTTATATACATCGCAGCGAACAAAGCATTATTTTGAAAGACGTCTTACCTTACAATGTGTTCAATTACAATGTTAGGACCCACAACCAACACCTGCAAATATATTTACACTGCTTGAAAAAAAATTAAAGCACCCAGAAGAAATGATCGGAAGTCAATGTAACTTCGTACATGTACGCACGATTGGTGAATATGTAACTGATTAAAGTTGCAATTATCCGTGACAGCTAGAATGACCACCAAGTTCATTAGTTTTGTTCGGGTTTAATGTTGTTACCAGGCCTGGTACGGTATACAAGGAGGTGTGAACAGTTTCAGATATTGATAATCACTGCGAAAGACACGGAGATGCCGCGTACTCCTCTGAAACAGCGTTATCAGCACCTGACAGTGTTTGAAAGGTCCGGCTCCATGGCTAAATGGTTAGCGTGCTGGCCTTTGATCACAGGGGCCCCAGGTTCGATTCCCGGCAGGTTCGGGAATTTTAACAATCATTGGTTAATTTCGCTGGCACTGGGGCTGGGTGTATGTGTTGTCTTCATCATTATTTCATCCTCATCACGACGCGCAGGTCGCCTACGGGAGTCAAATCAAAAAGACCTGCACCTGGCGAGCCGAATATATCCTCGGACACTCCCGGCACAAAAAGCCATACGCCATTTCAGTTCATTTCATTTCATTCCATCTACTCAGAATGCTACGATATTTACTGTATTTCCTGCGAAAAATTTACTGGACTTCTGCGCTATTATATGGTTTGGAGCTACTAATAGATTCGCTTGAATTTGTATGTGATGATACTGTAAACAGGGCGGTCAGAAACAACGTGAAACGGGTATATGAGCTTTAGAGGATTCGTCCTACTGATAATTTGTTTTTAAAAATAATTCGACACTCGCGCCATTGTTTTGCTAAAGTTAGCCAATCACATCGCTTCTCGGGCGAATTCAAATGGGCTTTGCAAGGTGGTGTTGCCTACATCTACACGGGACTTATGACTGGGTTGAGAGCCATGCCGAGAAATCAGCATCAGTCACAACACACCGTGGGTTTCAGACGGTGTCGCTGTGGCGTGATCCTGTCAGCTCGGAGGTCCGTGGTTTAATCCCCGCCCTAGGGAGGATGTTTTCGATTGTTGCTCTTAAGTCAGCCATAGGCCACATACGGATTTAGCAACACCCCCATTCAGTAGCAGCCCATTTGAATTCCCCCGCGAAGTGACCTGATTGGCTGCGTTCATCAATTGATAAAATGACAACGCGCGAGATGGCGAATAATAGTTTTCAAGTTATTTATCAGTATGACCAACCCTCCAACTCTCATATACACATTTCACCTCCTTTCCGACCACACTGTACACTACTAAGCTACGAGTAAGTCATTGTATCACTCAACCTACTGTAAATCATATTGTTAAGGCTTTGGAATATTTAAGTTATGTGTGAATTTGTATGTGATGGTGTAAAGATTGTTCAAAGAGTGAGAATACACCTATGGAAGAATGCTTCCATATTTGTTGGAGGTGAAAACCTTATTTAATTGAGGAAAAATTGGTTATTCATTACAGCAGAGTGTATTCATTGTCACTCAGTATATTGGAAGTGCCAGGTATGCCGAGACTCAAAAATACCTCCCAGAAACATACGGTAAGCAGTCCCTCATCAAGCGGCTGCAAGAGAAGTTCCAAGATACATAAAGTGTGGCTGATGCAGCGAGAAGTGGTCGACCGAAAGTGATAACACGAGAAAAGTTGATCGACGTGCAAGGTGCATATTCTTTGAGTCGCACGAAGTCTGTACGATGCATATCTAGACAGTCTGGTCTCTCCGTTGGTAGTGTCCACATGGAATTGCGCCAGTGTGTAGAGATGCATCCGTACACAACTTTTCCTGTTCACGGGTTGTTACCTGAAGATAATGGAAAACGTGTAGCTGTCTCTCAATGGGTCATGTCATCTGTAGTGATATATGACCTGACGAGGCATGGATACGTGAATGCACAAAATTCACGCCTTTGGGCTACTACGAAAAGTCCATATCAGCTGCACATGTCCATTATGCACACACAAAAATTGGGTTTTTGGTGTACAATATCATGTAGGTGAATCTTCATCACATTCTTTCGTGAATCAGAATAGCGAGCGCTATATATAAATAGTGCAACAGTTTATAAACAATATACCTGAAGACCAGCTGCAGAACACGTGCTTTCATCAGGACAATGCTACGGTTCATACCTCCAACACCACCATGACTTTCTTGGATCATTGAGACTGGTATAGGCCTATTTGACCTCCTTCAAATACCAATGGACTGAGCCAGGATAAAAACCGCCAAATATTAATCAGAACGCCAGCGCTCTTCCATTCGAGTCACTCATATAGACAACACATATTCCGAGTAAGAATTGTTCTCCCTCGTAGTTTAGAGACAAATTGTGGGTTGAGCAGTCCTAGCACAAGAACACAAGGATGTTGAAGACTCATAACATGTCGGAAATGCCCACATCTATTTTAAATCAACTAGTTAACCCGATATTCCGAGGATCACATACTTATCCGTTATCATCCCAAAAATCCTTAGCAATGTGAAAGTCAAAGGCATGTATTTGTTCGAATAAAGCACATTCAAATGACACTGAACTCCGTCAGAGTGAAATACGTTATCTTGGAAAGCGAAGGGTAATGATTAAATGATTGCACATTTGAGCTAGGCGGGGGGAATAACTGAATTAGAGAACGGAGATAATGGAGTGGGTCTTGACTCTCAACAATTTTTTTTGTAGAAGTTTCAAGTTTAACGTCTAGAAAAAGGTCTTCAAATTGTACATTTCTATAGTCTAGAAATTAGCCTTTTGACCAGAGTTCGATTGCCTATGAATGAATCTGAATGAGTAATTCAGAACAAAAGTTGTTTAATAACAAATTTTACTTTCTAAGGAATGTTGGTTTTGTAATTTCGTACTTCAGTTGCACAGAACGATAAAGTGGTAGCTAATATCTAGACAAAGGTCGCTATATTCTAGTTCCTAGTGATAATTAGCAGAAATCACACCGTTGCAAACACCAAAATCACACACAAAATTTTTCCCTTACAGTACATGATTCACCATAATCATCAGCACCATCGCACCCATTAGTATTCTGGAAGAGTGTTGAATATTGTATGACAGAACGTAAAATTAATGATTGAGAATAGGTAACTTCTTACATATTATATATCTTTATTGTCAAGTGGGAATCAGAATGAACAAAACAAAGGCCACTGAATATATCTCCCTTTGACGATCAGTCGTAATCCACTGTTGTGGATCTAAACATGGCAGAAGTAGTCAGATTCTTGAAAGGAGTTTGCAAGTCCATTGAAACTCCAATGCCGTACGATGTCGGTGTGGAAAAGATCTCCGTTAACACACTTGGTGCTTACCCGACAACATTAATTAAAACCCGGCAACAGGATATCCAGTGGATTCTAAATTTCTCTCTCATCTCTAAATTAAAAATGAACGTCAAAACTGATTCGCAGTTCGCCCAAATGGCGTCAAATTATAATTCCCTCACACGGTACACGGTATCTAAAGACATACTGTACAATTACTATAACTTTTCTACAATCGGAGCTATAATATAACTCTTTCTCTGAATCCCAACATAAAAATGTTGATTTACACTAATACAGTACTAGATAATATAATTATTAAAAGAGCACTTTACAATCATTTATTCTTATCTATCTACTCACACTTTTCCCCATGATATATCTACATGTCGAGGGCTCCAGGCCCCTAATGATTTACAATTTCGGCTACCCGCACAAACATGCAGTTTGATAAGTTGCCTTGTGACCAGGGGTTAGCGTAACGGACTACTTACGTGGATAGTGCTAGGTTGGGGGAGGGACGCTGTGTGCCGCATCCGCCCTTAGCACATGATACTATATTATCATTTACAAATGGGGTGGAAACATGTCTTTAGAAGTAAAATTTATTATCCTATAGGCAGGAGAACAATTCAGGTGGATTGCTGTAAGGTGTATAATTATAATGGGATGTACAGTATATTCTCTGGGGGAAAGGAGGATATTGTCCTAAGGTACAACATTGAAGGGTGGAAAAAAATTCAGTTCACTCAAGTTTAGTATGGAGAGTGTCCATTTAAACCCCCAAAATTTACCTCTAATATTTCGTTTCCTCCTTCTTACTTACTCTTTTCCTACATTATTCAATTGATTTTAGCTACTTTTGTGGTCACTGGGGATACCTTGGACATGCGTTTTGTCTAGGTTTCAAGGCCAAATTAAATCTTGATTCATATTTAATTTTCATGGGACTATTACAACCTTAACTGCCCCGGAGTTTGATCTTGGGTCGTCTAGATAGATAAACAGCAACTAAGGAAATATACTAATTAAAATCCGCACGATTGTCATTTTCCTTCCAGTATTATTTGCAGAGAATTTTAAATTTGTGTGCGCATTATGCACTCTGGATTAACGTGAATTATACCTTTCGGATTAGAAATACATAAAAATAGAGTAAATAGAAATTAAAGAATCATTAAACGCAGATTTTCAAATTTATTTTTATGAATAGCACAAGGGAGGTGGATTATAAATATCTTAACAGTAGGTGATGACATAATTCTCTTATGTTTATATTTGATAGAACAATTTGGTAAAGCCTATGATACCTAAATGTAAATCAAGAAAGGAACAAGACTACACAAATAAAGTTAACAAGGGGTTGTATAGTGGCGCAATTCTGTTGCTTCGTCACTCTCTTTTTCAGTTGCCCAACATGTTCCTTGTTGCAGTCTGTAGCATTAGAAACGTGGTAAATTTAACGGCAGCAAAACAAACAAAAACGAACAAACAAACAAACAAACAAACAAACAAACAAACAAACAAACAAACAAACAAACAAACAAACAAACAAACAAACAAACAAACAAACAAACAAACAAACAAACAAACAAACAAACAAACAAACATATAAACAAACAAACAAACAAACAAAACAAACAAACAAAAGAATTAACGAAGTGAACAGCAGATAAACAAATAATGTCTACTATTGTGTTTCAATGCATGTGTTCTGCGGACGAAGTTAAATCTTTCAGTACATGTCAGGAGCAAACAATGATGGAATACAAATGAGATGGCGCGAATCTTTACAATTTTATACATATTTTCAATCTCTTCAAACAATTATACATTTTTCCTCTTTTACTTTCACGTTTGGCTAGTCTTACCAATTACAGTAAGAGAGCGATGGTATTTGTTCAGTGTAACGATGACAGATCAAGTAACCGACATGTACCGGTTGGTTATAACTTCCCTGTCGCAATAAGCCTTCATATTTCCTCCAAATTTCACATCATAATTGTCTATTTTTATGAGGAAAATACTATTGCAGCTTGCAATCTCGAATTCCAATACACAACTGAAGCAGAACGTAATAAATAGTCTTTCAAAATGAAAAAATACAACAATAGCGTAAATAACAGTTTTAATAGCGCAACAATGCTGTGTAAAACTGTTACTGTAATTAAAAATGATAGAAATGGGGATATACGTTAAGTGTAACAAAGCATACTTGGGGTCCATCATCACACCATTTGGAAAAAAAAGTGAAAACATAGGAGAGCAGAACGTTTTCAATTCATAAAAGATCGTAAATAGAAAGTCTTTAGAGAACATAATATCTAGGGAATAAAATTATGTGCAGGTGCTTAAAATTCTGAATGATCAAAGTTTTTGAATGGATGAGGTCAGAAAAACACTGAAAAGCATATTGAAAAGTTTAAAAACTGTTATTTTATTCACGTAGGACTCGCTGTTAATGTTTCTTTATATACACTTTCGCTACCATAATCACTTAATGCGCGTATATTTTTTATAAAATGTCTAAAATTTTTTTTTTTTTGAGCTACTTCAGGAATGCACAGTTTTGTCTACTCTGTGCTGCTGGGGAGTTGTACATGTTGCTTATATGCGGGGGGTTATGAGACAATTTCATAACAACTGTTTTTATCTCCATTAATTGCTTATAATTGTCTGTTGACTTCGTCCGGCATTGTGATCCATTGCAAACGAACAGTATATTTAGCGTAACGAAGTTTCCAAAGCAATCAGCTACTATTGTAATGATTTCCATTTACACCAAAATCACACTTTTATTGGGAGGGAATTGCATCAGTAATGAGTGAGATAATGCGATTGGCACATGTGCCCTCATTTACCTTTCCTGGTTACATCAAATGAACTAGGTGAACAACGGGTTAAGCAAAATCGTGATGGAGCTCCGGGTGGGCAAGATTTTCAGAGAATGTAGAAGCTTGATTTTGTTTAGATGATTACAGTTTCCCACGTGTTAAATTTCAAATACATATTGATATCAGTAACTGATCGTCTAAGTTCCAGGTGAGGGACATAGATTATTTTCCCCACCAAAAGATCATTTAAATATGAGATATAAGGCTTTTCAGGCGTTTGCTTCATAGAAGTCTTACATCATATTTTCGAAATGCTCCCCATGGGGAAAAATCAAGTCCCTCGTCGGAAGGTTAGACTTTCCATTGGGATTGCAGTAAATCCGTTGTGGAGATTTATCTCCCCCATGCAGTTATCAAATAGTGCCTCTAATAATGGGCTTCTGATGAATTCACCTGATCGCCGATGATTCAGCAGTCTTTGCCTCCAACCCCCGCCTCCTCTCCCATTTGTCCAAGTTATGACCCGAATCCTTCAACCCTACCCAAAATCATTTACCTCTTGGTGTAAGCGTTGGCACCTGCATATCAACCCCTCCAATATAGAATTTATCTTACTCCGACCTCGTCATGGACGTCTCCCCGCTGCCCAAAATTCCAAAATCCGCTTCAAAATCCATCCATAAGATCCCACTTCGTCTTCAACTTACTTTGAAATACCTAGGCAATACCATCGACCAACACCTGTCCTTTCGTCCTCACTTCCTTAATGTAAAATCGAAAGCCTCCAGCAGATCCCAGCTGCTTCGCCGCCTGGTCAACAGCAGCAAGGGTCTGAAGAAAAAACTCCTCCTTATCTATAAAACCTTTATCAGACACTCCGTGACCTATGCTCACCCTGTCTGAACAGTCGTCGCCCATTCTCCCATCCCGCCATCTACCAGCATCTTTTATCCATGTGACGTAGCCTGGTTTGCATTGTTCTCCGTCTCCCACCTCTCTATCACACCAAAGACCTCTATAACATATTCCCTTACCCAAAACTGGACACTAACGTCTCGCTCCTGTTCCAAAGATTCCTAGATAAAACTCTGACCCCCAACAACCTCGTTACATGCCCACTCCCAGTTAAGACCCTTCGACATACCTCATCCCTTTTCCACTATCACCACATTCTTATCCAACCGACAGACCAGCCATTGTCGTAGAGGAGACTCTATTTGGGTACCCTACACACTCTTCCCACAAACCATTAGCTGCCTAGTCCATCTCACAGATCACTAGTTCTTTTCA
This sequence comes from Anabrus simplex, assembly GCF_040414725.1. Classification (NCBI taxonomy): domain Eukaryota; kingdom Metazoa; phylum Arthropoda; class Insecta; order Orthoptera; family Tettigoniidae; genus Anabrus; species Anabrus simplex. The sequence goes on along the minus strand of NC_090272.1, from coordinate 61,464,147 downwards.
ATATTACGGTTCCTAAGACACCATATCGATCACATTGGCCATGAAATACCACTCACTCTTAGTCACACTTAGCAAGAATTAGAACCCACAATGTGTTCCAGCCATAGAGACAATTCCAGCTTCTTGCTAAAACGTAACCATCTGTACGTATGTATCTTGTCCTAAGATTGTATTATATAAAGTTTACACTATTTTCTCACCAATTTTTTACTCAGCCACTATATTCTTAGGAGGTTGTTGATTTAACCTCAGTTATTATACGTTTCAACAATCTTCTCTTAAACAAGCCGGCAAAAATAGCTAAGCTACTATTGGTTATGTTGTCAGTAACTCAAAATTAGGATCCACAAATTGTTCATAAAATGTGGCAACCTGTATATATATATATATATATATATATATATATATATATAGTTATAGCTATAAACTGTATTATATACAGTATAGTTGGTATAGATCAATGTTTTATTTAAGTACCTTTTTCACATTCAATATTTTCTTAGCAGGTTGTGACCTTCCTTTTGGTTATCGTGCCATGCGGCAATCATTCATTACTTTGATAACTAATAACAGTAATATCATACTTGTATATAAATATGTCGAAGAAAGATTACTAGGCCTATTTATTTGGATACTGCCATTAATAATACTGCAGAAAGTAGAGAAGTTCCTTTGGCTATGCTGTTAGAAAAATAAGCCCCTCTTATTGTATTTTTGTGTACGATATGTCTAATCAAACAAAATCTTCTGTTCAAATGTAAATGGCAGGAGACAAAAAACTAATTCAGTAATAAAACATTTATAAAAGAAAACGGGCCGGGCTGAGAGGCTCAGACGGTTAAGGCGCTGGCCTTCTAACCCCAACTAGGCAGGTTCTATCCTGGCTCAGTGCGGTGGTATTTGAAGGTGCTCAAATACGACAGCCCCGTGTCGGTAGATTTACTGGCACGTAAAAGAACTCCTGCGGGACTAAATTCCGGCACCTCGGCGTCTCCGAAGACCTTAAAAAGTGGTTAGTGGGACGTAAAGCAAATAACATTATTAAAAGAAAACGGGAAAGGAAAAAAGGAAATAAACAGAATAATGTATATATCTCAAGACTCGTTAGCCAAGACGGCCATAATCCACTCTCCCACTCCTATCAGCTCTATTTACCCTCTTCCAAATCTACCACTTCACCTTTAACTCCCCTCAACTCTCTTGACCAGAGAGTAGGTGTTCCCTACTAGGTGGTCCGCCTCCTCCTTCAGGGGAAGAATGAAAGCTTGAATAGATAGAGAGATTCACCTTCATGCACACCAGAGTCAGTGGGTGGGGCCAATCACTTCCCACTCAGATGAGTCTAGTGTCAAGTCTAAGACGAAAGGATGGGTTATAGAGAAAATGCATGAAAAGCCTTACACATAATTAGTGATATCAGGGCATAATGTGATTGTGCAACGTTTGTAAGGAATTCAAATTTGATATCGCAGAAGCGAAATTCTGGTTGAAAAGAAAGCACTGATAGCAAATAAATACTGACACTGAGGGGAAATTTGATCGCAATATCGGTTTCTGATAACAAACGATTAATCGGCTGACTAATGCCTCTGTTAGTGTTGACAAAAGTTAAAAATAGATTAACAGTAGTATAATTGGACAGTTCTAGCGCCACCTCCACCTCAGGCTCCCAGATGCCTCCTCCACCTCCTCCGCCGCCTCCGCCGCCCGCGGGAAATTTGAATTTTGGCGGGAAATTTGAATTTTGGCGCGAGATTTGAATTTGTAAACAAAGCCACGTGCTTTTTGACAGCTGTCATCGACAACAACGCAACGCTAACCTCACTGCTGCCATCTTGACGGGCCTAAACCTCACTAGTGCCAACTTAACCTAACTAGCATGAGGTAAACAAAGCCACGTGTTTTTTGACAGCCACGTGCTTTTTGACAGACAATAACGCATCGCTAACCTCAGTACTGCCATCTTGACGGGCCTAAACCTCAGTAGTGCCAACTTAACCTCACTAGCGCGAGGTAAACAAAGCCACGTGCTTTTTGACAGCCACGTGCTTTTTGACAGATTTGTAAACAAAGCCACGTGCTTTTTGACAGCTGTCATCGACAACATCGCATCGCTAACCTCAGTACTGCCATCTTGACGGGCCTAAACCTTAGTGGTACCAACTTAACCTAACTAGCATGAGGTAAACAAAGCCACGTGCTTTTTGACAGCTGTCATCCGCCATCTTTAAACCACAGAGCACTGTGCTGCCCTCTTGCGTCACCTGTCATCGGCAGTGCTGCCATCTTGATGGGCCTAAACCTTAGTGCTACCAACTTAACCTCACTAGCTCGAGATAAACAAATCCACGTGCTTTTTGACAGCCACGTGTTTTTTTGATAGCTGTCATCCGCCATCTTTAATCTATAGAGCACAGTGCTGCCCTCTTTAGCTACTTACCTTTGAAATGTGGTGGCGGATAATTTGAAAAATGCTTTTCGACAAGCAGCCATCTTTAATCCAGAGAGAACAGTGCTACCCTCTATGTGGTGGCGGCAAATTGAAAAATTCTACGTGCTCTTGTTTGAAAACAAACTCACGTGCTTTTTTGACAGCTGTCACCTGCCATCTTTAATCCATAGAGCACAGTGCTGCCCTCTTTAGTTTCAAATGTGGTGGCGGTAAATTCCACGTGCTCTTGTTTGGAAACAAAGCCATGTGCTTTTTTGACAGCTGTCATCCGCCATCTTTAATCAACAGAGCACCGTGCTGCTATCATGCGGGTAATTTCATCACCTATCACCCGCCATCTTTAATCTACAGAACACCGTGCTGCCCCCTTTATGGCTACTACCTTAAGCATGTAGTAGCGGGCAATTTGAAAAGTTCTGTTAGCTATCATCCACCATCTTTAATCAAGAGAGCACCGTGCTGCCATCTTTAGCTAGATACCTTTGAAATGTGGTGTCGGCAAATTGAAAAATTCCACGTGCTCTTGTTTGGAAACAAACTCACGTGCTTTTTTGTCAGCTACCATCCGCCATCTTTAATCAACAGAGCATAGTGCTGCCCTCTTTAGTTTGAAATGTGGTGGCGGCAAATTCCACATGCTCTTGTTTGGTAAACATAGCCACGTGCTTTTTTGACAGCTGTCATCCGCCATCTTTAATCCAGAGAGCACCGTGCTGCCCTCTTTATCATAGTAGATGTAAATTCGTCACCTGTCATACGCAGTGCTGCTATCTTTAGCTAGATACTTTTGAAATGTGGTGGTGGATAATTTAAAAAGAAAAATTCTTCAGCAGTCCTCTCTCGACGCTAATTGCATAAGATGGCGGCTATACATGACTCCTTAAGTGTGCTTACGCAAGATGGCTGCTATACACAGGTTCTTATGTGACGCCCTTGGGATGCTTGCGCAAGATGGCGGTTATACAAGGCTCCTTATGAGACGCCCTAGTGATGCTTGCGCAAGATGGCGGTTGCTCTTATGAGGCGGCTTAAGGGTCCTTGCACAAGATGGCTAGAGACGCCCTAAGGATGCTTGCGCAAGATGGCGGACACAAGATGGCGGCTATACACGTCTCCTTATGAGACGCCTTAAGGGTGCTTGCGCGAGATGGCTGCTGCTCTTAGCTTAGAGGCTAACACGTCGTGCTAGTTCGATTCATTAAATTTGGGGCTTAAATGCAAAATGTTAAATATCTCGAAAGCGATGCATCGTAGAGCAAAACGGACAAAAAAATTTGTGCCCAGTACCTCGGTTCGCAGTACGAGGAACAAGAAAAACATAGTCTAATGATGAGATCAACGGTTCGGTTCCTACTTAGGCCCTTTGGCATTCACTCTGTTTTAGCTTGTATTGAAGTAAGTCTTCGTAACATGATCAGGTCTAGCTATGGTAGAGAGTATAACGTGCCGTGCAGGTTCGATTCATTAAATTTGGAGGCTTAAATGCAAAATGTTAAATATCTCGAAAACGATGCATCGTAGAGCAAAACGGACAAAATTTTTCCGCCTAATACGTAGGTTCGTAGTATCAGGAACAAGAAAAAACATAGTCTAATGATGAGATCAACGGTTGGATTCCTACTTAAGCCCTTTGCCATTCGCAGCTATCTATTTCTACAAGATGGTGGCTGCTCTTATGAGAAACAAGATGCCTTGAGACGTCCTAGGGATGCTTACGCAAGATGGCAGACACAAAATGGTGACTATACTGAACCCGACAGGGGCATGATCCAAGGACCTTGGGTTGATATCGATCTCAGTAATTACGCACGCAATGCTATTAAAGGGAAAGAACGCTGAAAATGATTAATATTCATATCATTAATAGAGGCCATACCGAAACTAATTAATATTCATACCATTGAGATAGATAAATTGTGTATTTTAAAATTATTTAATGAGATTTCTTTGTCTGCGACTTACTGCGCAGTATTATCCTTTGTGTAGCGGGGGCCCCGCAGATGAAACCAAGCCAACTTAGACCCGGGAGGGGTTACGAATGGGGATTCCCTATGACATCACTCGAGAGAAGACATCCCTCCTCAAGGCTCACAGAATGAGGGGAAACTAACTTTTTCGAAACGGAATATAGGAGCCATCTTGGAATCGGACTGGCCAACTTAATTACCGACGAGGTAGAAAATTAATAAAACTCGAATTAGGGGCTCATCTCCCGATTTAAAAGGGATGAATGCTACTGGGACATTTATTTAGAGTGTTTAATGTCCTCTTCCGTGATAACTTTCAGCAGGAGAAAGAATACTGTGTTGTTTCTGCGTGGAAAAGTACTGGGGCCATCTGGTTAGTGTCATGACAGCTCCTCGAGACCGGGACTTCACCCCGTGTGGTGGGGGAAGCAGAACATATTTTAATTAATTTTAAGAGATTCACCGAAGGATAATTGAGTGGTTATGTCTCAATCGCACCAACTAGATACTGGTCACCGACCAACCGTACTATTTTACCTCGAGTACGCCGGGAATAGGCGATACGCAAATTAGTGGAAGGGGTATCGCTCCCTAGTAAAAACTACTGCAGAAAGGGAGAAGCGTCAGTCGGGATTTGTGGCTTACAGGCGGCGAAGCTACGTGTTGTCGAGCTTCCAGTGATCTTTTGTTTGAGTGAATTTCAATTTAATTTACAAGTGAAATCGCGTACTGTGCGTAAATATTGCAGAGATTGGATAGACGTGATGCTAGGGTCTAAACTTTAAAGATCAGAGACGTGTCGCGAACATTAAATATAATTTGTAATAATATTATTATTATTATTATTATTACGGCGCTACTGTGTCGAGTAGTGACAAAGGTACGCGGAATCCGATACTGAATCGCGGATTGCGGAGTGAGGTCCGGTATCGTGGCTGGACGTTCACACCGAATGTAACTAAATAAATCTTGGAATAAATAGTGACGTGTTGTGTGCCTCAGGAATATTGCCAGCGGTTTCGTCAACCTAGAACAATGGACTCCCAGTTGGAAAGAAGAATGGTGCCTCCAGTAACTGCTGTGGTGCTTATGGGTCAGCACTAAACCCACAATGGACTCCCTGAGCTGACAACGGGTCATCGAGATGGAGATGAGTATAAATCATAATTAATATGACGTAATCAGATTGGGCGGGGAACAGTTATCATTACCTGACGCTATAATGTTAAAGATTGTAACTTCAGTAATGTAGATGTGCTACCATGATACACGTAGCTTCTATTTACTTTATTTAATTAGTAACACGTCTGAGCAATCAATTGTAAATAAAGGGGTAACACGATAAGTTTGCATGCAGTAATAGATTGACTTAATCATTTTATTTGGGAAAACTTGTAATTATTGATGCGTCAGGAGACTAATTTTTAGTAATTCAGAGTAATTCAAGTTAGGTTGTAGTTAGTCCAGCGAGGATATTGCATGGCTGGTAAATAGTGTAATTTTATTCCGTGAGCACCCAGAGCTACGAGATATGACTTCGGAACTGACATCCCAGGCCTCCACTGACATATATTTAGATAGGAAGTGTACGATTTTAATTGGCAGGCTTATCACAATTTAAGTGCAAATTGAGGAATATTTAATTCATAATTGTATTACCGTGTGACGATTTATCAGAAATCACGATTTAGATATGGATTAATTACACCGTCATTAAGAGGAAGTTAATTATGATCACGCAGTATGGTCTAATTTCCAGGTAAGTCGTGTAGGGAGATGGTGTAATGATGAACCCAATAATAATAATAATAATAATAATAATAATAATAATAATAAATTGTAGTTATGGTAATCAAACAAGTATTGGTATCATAGGAACCGGTGTCGCGTCGCGGGATCATGATATTGTAAACGAATGTGTGTGTTGAATTGAAGTGAAGTATTGAGAGCCGATGTAATTTTGTTTAAGGAACAATGAGGCTCAGTTTATTAGTGAACGATCCCCGAGATGGGGTGTTTTGTTAAGAAAGGGCGTTATGCCTGTGAAGGCCGAGGCCAATGACCACCCGCCGTGTGGGGGCTGAGGGCAGTTGACCTACTGAGGAGAAGTGTCGGTTTTTTGTGTATTCTCGTCCGCTCGTGTAAGAGGGAGCCTTGAGTTGAAGAGAATGAGGGCGAGAGAATCGCTTAATAATGAAATATTCAACACGCCAGACTGATGTAGTCGCTAATAAATGACACGGCGATTGTTACCAGTACTTGTTAGTTTACTGCCATTACACACTTGAGTATAACGTAGTTTAGGGTTTTCAGAGTCCCACTTCCATCCCAACGGGTGTCAGTTCAGTTCCCGACAGCGGCATTGGTACCCCAATGCTCAACCGAAGGCTGGATGTCTCACGTGTTTACTGTATATAATTTGTGTTCTTTAAGGGTTTATGTATCTTGTTGTGATTATAATTGAGTTACCGATGGTGTTGACCATCGGGGTGGTGAATTTTTTACAAGTGAGGGTCGGTTCAAACCCGGGCGTTTGTTCCACATTTTTATGAGTTCCTTCGTGGTACTTCGTTGGGGAATAGCTGTGTGTTTAGTATAGGGATTGCTCAGATTCGTTGCATGCATGTTAATCCTATTGGTCAATGATATCACATAGCCTCAGTGTCTATGATAAGTGTTTTCCCGTTCGAATCTCGTCATAATGGATCGCTCTGCGATAGATAATACTCGGATCCATCACAAACGACTGAAAGTCGATAACAAACAACAACAATTGATAATAATCCATGTAATTCATTTGTATATAAATGCGTCATCACCATCATCATCATTAAGGCCTAATAAACCACGTGTATTAATCTAATCTTTAACCCGAATGTGTTCTCATTGTAATTAGGTATGACCCGTCTCCTACCCTGTATGCCCTTAAGCTTAGTCGAGTTAAGCGCCCATTTGTTTTATTCCAACCCGTTAACGCCCTGTAGACATCATGCCGGTGCCATTAGGTGTAGGGACGGGCACATACTTAAGATGGCGCATCCAAAGTGGGGCGAGATAAAAGGGCGTAAGTGAACTGTGGGGGCTCGATATGTCCGTAAATAAGGGCTACCCAGATTTAGGAAATTTAGCGCCATATAGAATGACATCCAATGTCTGGCTATATAAATACGGCCCAAGGTGGGACATATTCTACGGTTTAATAGGCGTATTTTGATGTTTAATAGGCGCATAATTATCCCACCTATTGCATACCATTAATGCAAAGATAGGGGCGTGGTGTGTTGTGTATTAGGCAAGGCATACTTGTGCGGCTTCCAGGAGTGGGCACGATTATTTTGGTAACCCATGTCTGCTTCTGACATTTCCACGCGAGGCCCAGTTCATTATGATTGAATAAGTGATACCTTGATGTCAATATTAAATCGTTTTATGAATGAGAACACAGTCATGGTCCAATGATATGAGCAGAGCCATGACATTCGAGTAAGCAGGGGCGTATCCAAAATTTAAGGGGATTAGTTCGAATCCCGGGAAACAATAAAATGAATTTCCCATAAGTGAGGTTTGAAGTGAATAGTGGCTTTCTCTTAGTGCATATCTATTCACGGATATTAGCCAGTGGTGCGTGTTTCGTCACCAAACAACCTGCTATTAGGAAATATATTGTACGTTAGTATAACCGTGGATGAGAAGAGGTAACCTCACGCCTACTTTTCATTTTCCAGTGGCAGTAGGTTGATTTCATGGGTTCAGTTTGAGATTCTGATGACTTTGTGTGTTTGAAGGACCTCAATGCTGAAGGCATGGGTTGATTTACTGGCACTATACCACATGTGTTGGTATTTAAAATCGAGCCCAATTTTAGAATCACAGGTAAACCGGCAACTTTATTAACTGAATTTGAGGGCTAATATTATAATCATTTTCGGAAATTTCCCGTTGCCTTCTTATATAAATTTCATGAACCTTAATGATGTTAGGCGGTTAGGCAGCTTCAATGATAGCCGTTTTTGAGGCTTAATTTGCAATGATGATTAGAGTAAAAATTATTTGAAGCTGGATGAACGTAAAGTTGGATAGAGGAATCCTTTCTTTTAAAATAAATAATAATTATATATTGTTGTGGTTTGTTGACGCCGACGTTAGCGAGGGGGGTCCTGTCATCTCAAAGGATAGCGACATGGATAGTGAAGCCATGCGGGCTTTGATGGACGCCTTTAAGGCACTTGAAAATAAGATGGAAGAGAGCAGGAAGGCGATGGAAAATAAGATGGAAGATAACAGTGCGCAGATTAGGGACAGTGTGAAGGACGATATTAAGACACTTGAAAATAAGATGGAGAATAGGATGGAAGATAACAGTGCGCAGATTAGGGAAATGAAGGACGGTGTGAAGGACGATTTAAAGGCGAATCGGGAGGAAATGAAGGACGATATTAAGACGCTTGAAAATGAATGCAAACAGGGGCGTGCGGAGGTCAGAGAACAACTAGAGAACTTTGACGGTAAATTAACACATTTTGAGGTTAAATTGGAAGAAAGCCGAACCGAGACTAGTAAGATGATCGAGGAGAATTGCAGTAGTTTAATGAACAAAATTCAGGAGGTTCAACAACAATGCGAAAAGGGGGCTAAGGAACTAAGCGATAAAATAGACGCAGTTTCTCAGCTCAATGCCGTTGTTGAAATAAAGGTCGAGGGAATAGTTGAGCGGCTTGGTCAGGTTGAGGCCGGTATCGAGAGAGACATAACTCGCGTGAATGGCGAAATCGTGGATGTAAAAGAGGAAATCGATCGGCTGAATGGTGAGATGGAACAGGTCAGGTCCAAAGCGAATGACCGCGACACGAAGATCGAAGAGATAGTGGAGCAGGTCAAGGACAACCAGATAAATATCAGGATCGTTGAAGAAAGGACGGAGAAAGCCTTGGCGGTAATTGAGGCCCTAGACGAAAAGATTACGTCAGTATCGCAAGCAGCGCAGTCCGATACGAAACTAACTTTTGCCAGGTTACGGAAGGAAGTGTCAGGACAAATAGTAGGAGAGACTGCTAAACAGATCCACGAATGGAGCGAAGAGAAAGGCTCGAAAATGATGGTGAAATTGGAGATCCACGAAGAACAAATTAACGCGCTTCGCGAAGAAATAGAGGGAATGAAGAAATTAGACATCCGGGATGAACCACATTTCAAAATGGAAACGGCGGGAATGAAGAAAATGGAATTGGGTAGCGGATCACATCAAATGGGCTACAGTCTGTTCAAGGAGCAACTACCCGGCAATGAAGAGTATAAATTACCGACGATGGACGAGAGAACGTCGACCTTGCTTGGCCAAAATTCAATACCGATGTATAGCCTCTTACGTTCGGCGGATGATAAGCCAAAGAAATTCAAACCAGGCACTAGGACTACGCCAAAAAGCTTCCTCCGCGAGGTAGATGATTATATGGCAGATCATCGGGTACCAGCGGATAGGAAGTTACGTGTAGTTGAAAAATTTTTGGAAGACCAGGCTCTCGAATGGTTTAAAGCGTTCCGCTACTGTTTTGATAGCTATGAAGGCTTTAAGAAGCTATTTTTGGAAAAATACTGGGGTTTGGACACGCAGCAAGGACTTAGGTTAGAGCTTTACTCGAGGAGGTACGCTTCGGGAGGACCCACAAGGTTCTGCGATTATTTCACGTCCCAGCTGGTGAAGATGCGCGAACTGGACAGCCCGCCGACTGAAAGTGAATTAATAACCGCCATCACAAAGCAATTCCCCGCTGACGTCCAGCGCATGTTGATTGCGGCAAATATCCGTACGGCAGTGGAAGCCGAGCACGTGTTAAGACAGTTGGATCAGACATCTCATGTCGGGCACGGTCGAGCTAGAAACGTAGAAGCCATCAACACGTTAAACGTTCGAGAGGGGAATCAGTCGGTAAACCGGAGTACTCAGGTGACAAGTACTCAGACTGACGCTCAGATAGGCAACCAGAACAGGAATAATAGGGATTGGAGGTCTCCGAAGTGGGAAAACCACCAATGGAAGTGTCGAAATGACCAGGGTAGGAGTCAATGGTATCAGTCAGGGAGGTACAACCACGGACAGAGCGGCGCACGAGGGCGACGACCTTACGAGAGAACACCCAATTCCTACTGGGGTAACCGTGGTCGACAGAACAACAGACCGCGAGAATACTATCGGGGTGACCTCAACGACAGAAGGAATGAGTCACGCCGTTACGTCAGAGATCTGCAAGATACCCAGGCCGGAAACGATCGGTGGAAAGATTCGATGCAGCAGTTTGCTAAGTCGGATGAGTGTCGAGGGGCAGAGAGCCACGAACTACAGGCACATAATGCTGCAAACCGTGCCAGTAATCTTGATCCCCGCGCACCACCATATTCAAGTGGAGGCGGAGGTCAGCTAAAAAAAAATTAGGAAAACCGAGTGAGGAGATAGTCGGATTTTCGAGGACTACCGACGCGAAGGGGGAACCGTGGACGTCCGTGACCATCGCATCATGGATAGTTCAGCCCGATGACCTCGTTGAAGATCCCGTTCAGGCAGGTCCAAAACCAATCAGAGCGTTACCCGTCATTTATGTCCGTGTTAACCAGTTGCTGGTTCGTTGCCTTGTAGACACAGGCGCGAGCGTCAGCGTGGTATCTAAAGTATTAGTCAAAGAACTGGAATCGAAGCAATGTATTCCAATCATTCCGATTTCCAATATTAAGGTTAGAGGAATAATTCCGGACCGCACAACTACATGCAATAGCCAGGCCTATCTAGATTTGGAAATTGGGAACAACCTCATATCACATCCATTTATAATTTTGACTAGAATGGAATATAATATCATCATTGGAGCTGATTTTCTTCGGGAATTCAAAGCGGTCATTGACATGGACAAGAATGAAATTAGATTCAGGAACGATTCAATTCAGGGAGATGTAAGATTAAACGACTTCGAGGGACAACACGGGGAGGAGAAAATTTGGACCATGGAGATAGAACAATTGGAACAAGAAGGAGGAAATTGCTTCCCAAACTGGGATGCCTATCGGGACGAGATGATCAAGGAGTTTGAAGGGATGATTTTCAAGTTAGAAGCGGAGAATGAAGGACCATCATTGGCGGAGGTAGTCCAAGAAAAGATCGACGAAGCGAAGATAGGGGAGGAAGACAAAGGCGCATTACAGAGAGTCATAGAGAGACACGAAAATGTATTTGGTTCACGTCCAGGGAAAATTCCAAATTTCAAATATTCCTTAGTCGTCAACAATTGGGAACCATTTCGGCAAAGACCATACCCGATACCTGAAAAGTTTCACGCTGGGGTGAAGAAAATTATACAGGAGATGGAGGATAACGGAATTATATCGAAATCACCCACACCATTTTTGAATCCCTTGGTCGTGGTGGAGAAGGGCAACGGTTCGTTGCGGGTTTGCCTCGACGCGCGAGCAATAAACCAGCGATTAATCCCAGAGTATGACCAGGCCCCGTGTATAAAAGAGGTCCTTAAGAAATTCCGGGGAATGAAATTATTTAGTGGAGTTGATCTGACATCATCATTTCATCACGTTGAACTTGACCCAGCCACCAAAATTTTGACCGGGTTTCTGTTTGATGGGCAAACCTACGTTTTTAACCGGTTACCCTTTGGATTGAAAACAGCAGGGTCAGCGCTCATTAGGGCACTAGATCGTAACCTCAGTGACGAAGTTAAACAGTTTACGGTGAGGTACGTGGATGACATCCTTATTGCATCTGAAACTTTGCCGGAGCACCTGGAGAAACTTGATAAACTATTAGCTGATTTAGAAAGGAACAACTTCAAGGTAAACTTACCCAAGTCTAATTTCTGCCAAAGGAGTATCCTATTTTTAGGTCATGTGATCGACTCAGAAGGAATCATGCCCAATCCTGTTAAATTAAAGGCAATTCAAAATTTTCCAAGGCCGACGAAGGTGAAACATGTCAGGCAATTTTTAGGAGTTTGTAACTTTTTCGCGGATCATTGTCCGAACTATACCAGTATAGTTGCACCATTACAAGATCTCCTCAAGAAAAACAATAGGTGGAAATGGGATCTTGCATGCGATGAAGCATTTGCTAAAGCAAAGGATCTGTTGGCCCATAGTGTGAAATTAGGATATCCGGACTATACACAGAAGTTTATTGTGCAAACTGATGCGTCGATTATAGGAGTCGGGGCAGTACTATATCAAGAGACGCCCGAACCCGAACAGAGGATCACCTATTTGGCTTTCATGAGTCGCAAATTAAGGTCGCATGAGTTGAAATACACCGTGACCGAACTAGAGATGCTCGCGATCGTGACCGCTCTTAACCATTGGAAGAAATACATTTATGGGTACCCAATTGTGTTGAGAACGGATCACAAAGCTCTGACGTTCATGATGAAATCTGCATTAACAAGCGAGAGAGTCAGCCGGTGGTGCTTGTTTGTGCAGCAATTCGACATTACAGTCGAGCACTGCGCCGGAAAGGCAAATGTAATTGCAGACGCCCTCAGTAGAAATCCAGATCCGGAACCTATCGTGGTTAACCAAATACAGTTGATAGAACAAGGGGACCGCGAAATCATAGAAAGGCTGCGGACTATTGGTGAAGAACAGCAGAAATGTCCGGAAATGAAGAAGTTGATCGATTTCCTCCAACGTAGAATACAGCCAGGGACGGATGAATACCGTGAACTTCAGAAAAGATCCGAGAAGTACCAATTTTTTAATGGTATGCTGCATAAATTCGTGGACGAGGACCACACGCAATTCAGGATCGTGGTTCCAACGACGTTGCAGGTTGACTTAGTTTGGCTCGCTCATCACGTTACAGGTCACGCAGGGAGAGATAAAGTGATTGCTACACTTCGGGAACTTTTATCTGGAAAAATTTGAGGAAAATTGTTCAGCAGGTACTCCTTACTTGCGACATTTGCCAACGGGTAAAACCCAATCCATACCTACTTAAGCAAAAACCGAAGCCGTTGTTGCCAAGTAAACCTCGGGAACTGTTCGCTTTAGACTTTTACGGACCACTTCCCAAGGGAAAGAGAGGGCTTCAATACATTTTGGTATGCGTGGATGTGTTTTCAAAATTTGTCACTCTCTGTCCAATCCAGAAGGCAAATACTAGAGCCGTTATAAATCAGTTGAAGACTAAAATCATACCACGTATGGGCAAGCCCGAATGTGTTCTCACGGATCATGGGTCGCAGTTCACATCGGGAAACTTCAAGCGAGACATCGAAAACTTAAACATCAAACATCATCTAAGTTCAATTAGGCATCCGGAGTCGAATCCCGCAGAGCGGATAATGCGAGAAATCGCAAAGTTTTGCCGTATCTACTGTCCTAGACAACATTGGCGTTGGGTGGACGTGATTCCTGTTATCACAGAAAGTATCAACGGCACTATCCACGAATCCACCGGGCAAATTCCGTCAGTGATTCATTTCAACAGTTTTCCAAAGAGACCATGGCACGAGGTCTTAAAATGTCCGCAGGATCCTAGACTATCGGTTGAGCTATGCATACAAGAGACAGCAAAACATTTGAAGGCCCAAGCAGAACGAAGATTACGTCGTCTCCGTAACAAGAGGTACCATCGACCACTGCGCGTAGGGGAACTTGTTCTCGTTAAACGACCAACAGTATCTGATCCACCTAACAAGTTCTACCACAAGTTCGCTGAACTGTACATCGGTCCTTACCGAGTCATCCAGAACCTCGACAACAACGCGTACAAGGTGCAAAGCATGGACGGCGCGACCGAAACCATATACAACGCGGCAAATCTGAAGTTGTATCATACGTCCGGAGGCAACTTAGAAGACGTGGACAACGCTGAAGAACTTGGAGCAACGGATGAAGAAGAGGATGAGGATGACGGAGAAGAAGATCGACGTGACGTGTCAGATGAAGAGTCGGGACCAAATGAGGAAGCCGAAGAAGTCAATTATTTGGAGAATTTGTTTTCACAGAGAGATCTTGGGGATGAAGAATGTCCAGAATGTCAGTACCTGGAGAACTACAGAGAAGCATTGCGTCAGATAGCATATTATTTGGAAAGAGAGAACCAGGAACTTCGCCAGAAAGCAAAGGTTTGGAAACAGTTGTGAATCGATATTGCCAATTGAATATTTAGCGACGAAATGTGTCCAGTGCCTGTACCCATTTCTTCTCGGGGAGAGGGGAATATGAACCCGACAGGGGCATGATCCAAGGACCTTGGGTTGATATCGATCTCAGTAATTACGCACGCAATGCTATTAAAGGGAAAGAACGCTGAAAATGATTAATATTCATATCATTAATAGAGGCCATACCGAAACTAATTAATATTCATACCATTGAGATAGATAAATTGTGTATTTTAAAATTATTTAATGAGATTTCTTTGTCTGCGACTTACTGCGCAGTATTATCCTTTGTGTAGCGGGGGCCCCGCAGATGAAACCAAGCCAACTTAGACCCGGGAGGGGTTACGAATGGGGATTCCCTATGACATCACTCGAGAGAAGACATCCCTCCTCAAGGCTCACAGAATGAGGGGAAACTAACTTTTTCGAAACGGAATATAGGAGCCATCTTGGAATCGGACTGGCCAACTTAATTACCGACGAGGTAGAAAATTAATAAAACTCGAATTAGGGGCTCATCTCCCGATTTAAAAGGGATGAATGCTACTGGGACATTTATTTAGAGTGTTTAATGTCCTCTTCCGTGATAACTTTCAGCAGGAGAAAGAATACTGTGTTGTTTCTGCGTGGAAAAGTACTGGGGCCATCTGGTTAGTGTCATGACAGCTCCTCGAGACCGGGACTTCACCCCGTGTGGTGGGGGAAGCAGAACATATTTTAATTAATTTTAAGAGATTCACCGAAGGATAATTGAGTGGTTATGTCTCAATCGCACCAACTAGATACTGGTCACCGACCAACCGTACTATTTTACCTCGAGTACGCCGGGAATAGGCGATACGCAAATTAGTGGAAGGGGTATCGCTCCCTAGTAAAAACTACTGCAGAAAGGGAGAAGCGTCAGTCGGGATTTGTGGCTTACAGGCGGCGAAGCTACGTGTTGTCGAGCTTCCAGTGATCTTTTGTTTGAGTGAATTTCAATTTAATTTACAAGTGAAATCGCGTACTGTGCGTAAATATTGCAGAGATTGGATAGACGTGATGCTAGGGTCTAAACTTTAAAGATCAGAGACGTGTCGCGAACATTAAATATAATTTGTAATAATATTATTATTATTATTATTACTACGGCGCTACTGTGTCGAGTAGTGACAAAGGTACGCGGAATCCGATACTGAATCGCGGATTGCGGAGTGAGGTCCGGTATCGTGGCTGGACGTTCACACCGAATGTAACTAAATAAATCTTGGAATAAATAGTGACGTGTTGTGTGCCTCAGGAATATTGCCAGCGGTTTCGTCAACCTAGAACAATGGACTCCCAGTTGGAAAGAAGAATGGTGCCTCCAGTAACTGCTGTGGTGCTTATGGGTCAGCACTAAACCCACAATGGACTCCCTGAGCTGACAACGGGTCATCGAGATGGAGATGAGTATAAATCATAATTAATATGACGTAATCAGATTGGGCGGGGAACAGTTATCATTACCTGACGCTATAATGTTAAAGATTGTAACTTCAGTAATGTAGATGTGCTACCATGATACACGTAGCTTCTATTTACTTTATTTAATTAGTAACACGTCTGAGCAATCAATTGTAAATAAAGGGGTAACACGATAAGTTTGCATGCAGTAATAGATTGACTTAATCATTTTATTTGGGAAAACTTGTAATTATTGATGCGTCAGGAGACTAATTTTTAGTAATTCAGAGTAATTCAAGTTAGGTTGTAGTTAGTCCAGCGAGGATATTGCATGGCTGGTAAATAGTGTAATTTTATTCCGTGAGCACCCAGAGCTACGAGATATGACTTCGGAACTGACATCCCAGGCCTCCACTGACATATATTTAGATAGGAAGTGTACGATTTTAATTGGCAGGCTTATCACAATTTAAGTGCAAATTGAGGAATATTTAATTCATAATTGTATTACCGTGTGACGATTTATCAGAAATCACGATTTAGATATGGATTAATTACACCGTCATTAAGAGGAAGTTAATTATGATCACGCAGTATGGTCTAATTTCCAGGTAAGTCGTGTAGGGAGATGGTGTAATGATGAACCCAATAATAATAATAATAATAATAATAATAATAATAATAATAATAAATTGTAGTTATGGTAATCAAACAAGTATTGGTATCATAGGAACCGGTGTCGCGTCGCGGGATCATGATATTGTAAACGAATGTGTGTGTTGAATTGAAGTGAAGTATTGAGAGCCGATGTAATTTTGTTTAAGGAACAATGAGGCTCAGTTTATTAGTGAACGATCCCCGAGATGGGGTGTTTTGTTAAGAAAGGGCGTTATGCCTGTGAAGGCCGAGGCCAATGACCACCCGCCGTGTGGGGGCTGAGGGCAGTTGACCTACTGAGGAGAAGTGTCGGTTTTTTGTGTATTCTCGTCCGCTCGTGTAAGAGGGAGCCTTGAGTTGAAGAGAATGAGGGCGAGAGAATCGCTTAATAATGAAATATTCAACACGCCAGACTGATGTAGTCGCTAATAAATGACACGGCGATTGTTACCAGTACTTGTTAGTTTACTGCCATTACACGCTTGAGTATAACGTAGTTTAGGGTTTTCAGAGTCCCACTTCCATCCCAACGGGTGTCAGTTCAGTTCCCGACAGCGGCATTGGTACCCCAATGCTCAACCGAAGGCTGGATGTCTCACGTGTTTACTGTATATAATTTGTGTTCTTTAAGGGTTTATGTATCTTGTTGTGATTATAATTGAGTTACCGATGGTGTTGACCATCGGGGTGGTGAATTTTTTACAAGTGAGGGTCGGTTCAAACCCGGGCGTTTGTTCCACATTTTTATGAGTTCCTTCGTGGTACTTCGTTGGGGAATAGCTGTGTGTTTAGTATAGGGATTGCTCAGATTCGTTGCATGCATGTTAATCCTATTGGTCAATGATATCACATAGCCTCAGTGTCTATGATAAGTGTTTTCCCGTTCGAATCTCGTCATAATGGATCGCTCTGCGATAGATAATACTCGGATCCATCACAAACGACTGAAAGTCGATAACAAACAACAACAATTGATAATAATCCATGTAATTCATTTGTATATAAATGCGTCCTCACCATCATCATCATTAAGGCCTAATAAACCACGTGTATTAATCTAATCTTTAACCCGAATGTGTTCTCATTGTAATTAGGTATGACCCGTCTCCTACCCTGTATGCCCTTAAGCTTAGTCGAGTTAAGCGCCCATTTGTTTTATTCCAACCCGTTAACGCCCTGTAGACATCATGCCGGTGCCATTAGGTGTAGGGACGGGCACAATACATAGCTCCTTATGAGACAGCCTAGGGGTGCTCGCACAAGATGGCGGCTACTCTTATGAAGAAAGCTAGCTTAGAGGCTACTGCGCAAGATAACAGCTGCTGTTATGCATGTGGTGGAGGGCAATTTGAAATTCTATGTGCTTAATCAACAGAGCACCCTGCTGCCCTCTTTAGCTGAAATGTGGTGGTGGATAATTTGAAAAATTCTTTTGACAGCTATCATCTTTAAACAAAGGCGACTATACATAGGCTGTTAAGGCCTTATCATTCTCCTCCTCCTCCTCCTCCTCCTCCTCCTCCTCCTTCTCTACCTCCTCCTCCGCCTCTTATGTCAAGGCATAGCTTTATATCGAACAAGTTTAAACCTGCATCGCGAAGGCAAGCGTGTGCAGCGATAACATTATTGTGCATGTTTAGACTTTCGAAACATAAGAAGAGTAGAATCAAACGCTGTACTCGATACGACATGTGATCAGAACATTGATTGATGCGTTCAGAAAACAAAATAAGTGATCAAGACTAGAATCGAACAATGTACTCAATACATCATGTGTTTAGAATATGTCAGGGGATACGCTTGTTCTAAGAAGATCAGATTGAAACATAACAAGACTAGAATAGAACACTGTAATCGATGTTGTTAACTTCAACATGTGATCAGAACATTGATTGATGTGTTCAGAACACAAAATAAGTGATCATGACTAGAATCGAACACTGTACTCGATACAACATGTGATCAGAACATTGATCGATGTGTTCAGAACACGAAATAAGTGATCAAGACTAGAATCGAACACTGTACTCAATACAACATGTGTTTAGAACATGTTAGGGGGTACCCTTGTTCTAAGATCAGAATGAAACATAACAAGACTAGAATCGAACACTGTAATCGATGTTGTTAACCTCAACATATGATCAGAACATTGTTTGATGTGTTCAGAGCAAAAGTACAATTTTGATGATTTGCGCAGCTAACTCGCTCGGTAAACGATATAGCCAAAGTATATCTTCAAATTATTTACCTTCCATCATTCGTCTTGTGTGTAAAAATCAGTCGAACAAGTTATCGCATAAACATGGCTGAAAAAAAATCGTGATAGGGTATGGAACCCAGGGGTTACATCTTATCAGAAGGGCAAAAAGGATGAAAGGACTCTTCCTCCTCCTTACCGCACATTCCTTGGCTAAAGGGCTAATGGGCTAAAGGGCTAAAGGGCTAATGGGCTAAAGGGCTAAAGGGCTAAAGGTGCAACAACCTCATCGGTCGCTATCAGCAAGAACGCTTGTACTTTGTTAAGTGTAGAAAATTAATCTTTATTGGTAAATGGTTTTATGTTCAGAACAAGGAATGGAACCTAGGGGTTACGTCTTACCTAATAAAATCCCCGAGGTGCGATGAGTTACGTTTTTCGAACTAGTGTTTGGAACACTGAACTTTTCAAGATGGCAAGAGTGAGGTTAGCAATGTTCTGTTGTTGGATTTTAAATTCCACGCTACAACATGCATAAGGTGGCAGCCCTTGAGGTTTACTCCCGTAAAGATGGCAAGAGTGAGGTTAGCAATGTTCCGTTGTTGGATTTTTAAAATTCCCCGCTATAACATGCAAAAGGTGGCAGCCTTGAGGTTTACCGCCGTAAAGATGGCAGCAGTGAGGTTAGCGACGCTCCATTGTCCTTCAAAGTGAGGTTAGGGTTCGTCAAGAAGACAGCTGTCAAAAAAGCACGTGGCTATGTTTACCAAACAAGAGCACGTGGTCGTGACGTCACGGTCACGTAATCAATCCTTAGCTCGACGTCGCTAAGAGCAGCATTAGGATTAGCTATTCTTAAAAGTCTTGGGAACAGAGCAGCAGTATGAATTGCTATGTTTTAAAGCGTGTACTCATTACCTATCGACTTTGCATGTATCGACTCTCGTAATAAACTTCTGCAGGAAGATTGTGCTGCTATCTTAGCATAACTTATACGCATGAACTTAAAGTACAGAGAATAGCTATGTCTCAAAGCGTGTACACATTACTTATTGATTTTGCATGCAACAAATATCGTACTAAACTTCTTCCTCTAGATTGTACTGCTATCTTAGCATAACTTATACACATGAACTTAAAAGTAGAAAGAATAGCCATGTTTCAAAGCGTGTACACATTACTTATTGATTTTGCATGCATCAAATATCGTACTAAACTCCTTCCGCTAGATTGTGCTGCTATCTTAACACAACCTATACGCATGACCTTAAAGTAAAAAGGTGTGTACACATCACCTATCGATTTTGCATGCATCGAATCTCGTACTGAACTTCGTCCGCTAGATTGTGGTGGTATCTTAGCATAACTTATACACATGAACTTAAAAGTACAAAGAATAGCCATGTTTCAAAGCGTGTACACATCAACTATCGAATTTGCATGTATTGACTCTCATACTAAACTCCTTCCGCTAGATCGTGCTGCTATCTTAGCATAACCAATACGCATGACCTTAAAGTAAAAAGAATAGCCATGTTTCAAAGTGTGTACACATTACCTATCGACTTTGCATGCAACAAATATTGTACTAAACTTCTTCCGCTAGGTTGTGCTGCTATCTTAGCATAACCTGTACGCATGAACTTAAAGTACAAAGAATAGCCATGTTTCAAAGCGTGTACACATTACTTATTGATTTTGCATGCATCAAATCTCGTACTAAATTTATTCCGCTAGATTGTGCTGCTATCTTAGCATAACCTATACCAATGAACTTAAAGTACAATGATTAGTCATGTTTCAAAGCGTGTACACATCAACTATCGAATTTGCATGTATTGACTCTCGTACTAAACTCCTTCCGCTAGATCGTGCTGCTATCTTAGCATAACCAATACGCATGACCTTAAAGTAAAAAGAATAGCCATGTTTCAAAGTGTGTACACATTACCTATCGATTTTACAAGCATCGACTCTCGTACTAAACTTCTTCCGCTAGATTGTGCTGGTATCTTAGCATAACCTATACGCATGGCCTTAAGGTACAAAGAATAGCCATGTTTCAAAGCGTGTACACATTACCTATCGATTTTGCATGCATTGACTCTCGTACTAAACTTCTTCCGCTAGATTGTGCTGGCATCTTAGCATAACTTATACACATGAACTTAAAAGTACAAAGAATAACCATGTTTCAAAGCATGTACACATTACCTATGGATTTTGCATGCATTGACTCTCGTACTAATCTCCTCCGCTAGATTGTGCTGCTATCCTAGCATAACCTATACGCATGACCTTAAAGTAAAAAGAATAGCCATGTTTCAAAGTGTGTACACATCACCTATCGATTTGCATGCAACAAATATCGTACTAAACTTCTTCCGCTAGATTGTGCTGCTATCTTAGCATAACTAAGATGCATGAACTGAAAGTACGAAGAATAACCATGTTTTAAAGCGTGTACTCATTACTTATCGATTTTACATACATCGACTCTCGTACTAAACTTCTTGCGCTAGATTGTGCCGCTATCTTAGCATAACCTGTACGCATGAACTTAAAGTACAAAGAATAGCCTTGTTTCGAAGCGTTTACACATTACCTAATGATTTTGCACGGAACGACTATCATACTAAACTTTTCCCACTAGATTGTGCTAAAATCATGTAAGTGTGCTGCTATCTTAGCATAACCTATCGATTTTACATGCATCTACTATCGTACTAGACTTCTTCCGCTAGAGCATGTAGCAATCGCTTTTGTGTATCCCTAACCCATGTGCACGAACTTAAAGCATAAAGATGAGCTATGTTCTAAAGCGTGTACACATCACCTATCGATAATGTATGTATCGAATATCGCACTAAACTTCTCCTGCTAGATCGTACGAGTATCGCTTGTGCGTGCACGAACTTAAAGCATAAAGAATAGCAATATATAAAAATCTTGTAAACAAAGCAGCAGCATTACGTATAGTCAAGATTAAATGCGTGCACACATCATGTATCCATGACGCACACAGTACTAAACTTATTCCATTAGAATGTACAAAGTTCGCATGTGTTTGTGCTGCTATCTTAGCATAGCCTATGTGAATGAACTTAAAGCATAAAGAATAGTGATGTATAAAAATCTTGTGAACATAGCAGAGTGTTAACTACGTAGGTGTAGACATTGAACTTTGCATGCTGAGGCAGCATACTACGTGACCGTGACGTCACGACCACGTGCTCTTGTTTGGTAAACATAGCCACGTGCTTTTTTGACAGCTGTCTTCTTGACGAACCCTAACCTCACTTTGAAGGACAATGGAGCGTCGCTAACCTCACTGCTGCCATCTTTACGGCGGTAAACCTCAAGGCTGCCACCTTTTGCATGTTATAGCGGGGAATTTTAAAAATCCAACAACGGAACATTGCTAACCTCACTCTTGCCATCTTTACGGGAGTAAACCTCAAGGGCTGCCACCTTATGCATGTTGTAGCGTGGAATTTAAAATCCAACAACAGAACATTGCTAACCTCACTCTTGCCATCTTGAAAAGTTCAGTGTTCCAAACACTAGTTCGAAAAACGTAACTCATCGCACCTCGGGGATTTTATTAGGTAAGACGTAACCCCTAGGTTCCATTCCTTGTTCTGAACATAAAACCATTTACCAATAAAGATTAATTTTCTACACTTAACAAAGTACAAGCGTTCTTGCTGATAGCGATCGATGAGGTTGTTGCACCTTTAGCCCTTTAGCCCTTTAGCCCATTAGCCCTTTAGCCCTTTAGCCCATTAGCCCTTTAGCCCATTAGCCCTTTAGCCAAGGAATGTGCGGTAAGGAGGAGGAAGAGTCCTTTCATCCTTTTTGCCCTTCTGATAAGATGTAACCCCTGGGTTCCATACCCTATCACGATTTTTTTTCAGCCATATTTATGCGATAACTTGTTCGACTGATTTTTACACACAAGACGAATGATGGAAGGTAAATAATTTGAAGATATACTTTGGCTATATCGTTTACCGAGCGAGTTAGCTGCGCAAATCATCAAAATTGTACTTTTGCTCTGAACACATCAAACAATGTTCTGATCATATGTTGAGGTTAACAAATTCGATTACAGTGTTCGATTCTAGTCTTGTTATGTTTCATTCTGATCTTCTTAGAACAAGGGTACCCCCTAACATGTTCTGAACACATGTTGTATTGAGTACAGTGTTCGATTCTAGTCTTGATCACTTATTTCGTGTTCTGAACACATCGATCAATGTTCTGATCACATGTTGTATCGAGTACAGTGTTCGATTCTAGTCATGATCACTTATTTTGTGTTCTGAACACATCAATCAATGTTCTGATCACATGTTGAAGTTAACAACATCGATTACAGTGTTCTATTCTAGTCTTGTTATGTTTCAATCTGATCTTCTTAGAACAAGCGTATCCCCTGACATATTCTAAACACATGATGTATTGAGTACATTGTTCGATTCTAGTCTTGATCACTTATTTTGTTTCCTGAACGCATCAATCAATGTTCTGATCACATGTCGTATCGAGTACAGCGTTTGATTCTACTCTTCTTATGTTTCGAAAGTCTTAACATGCACAATAATGTTATCGCTGCACACGCTTGCCTTCGCGATGCAGGTTTAAACTTGTTCGATATAAAGCTATGCCTTGACATAAGAGGCGGAGGAGGAGGTAGAGAAGGAGGAGGAGGAGGAGGGGGAGGAGGAGGAGGAGGAGGAGGAGGAGGAGGAGGAGGAGGAGAATGATAAGGCCTTAACAGCCTATGTATAGTCGCCTTTGTTTAAAGATGATAGCTGTCAAAAGAATTTTTCAAATTATCCACCACCACATTTCAGCTAAAGAGGGCAGCAGGGTGCTCTGTTGATTAAGCACATAGAATTACAAATTGCCCTCCACCACATGCATAACAGCAGCTGTTATCTTGCGCAGTAGCCTCTAAGCTAGCTTTCTTCATAAGAGTAGCCGCCATCTTGTGCGAGCACCCCTAGGCCGTCTCATAAGGAGCTATGTATAGTCACCATTTTGTGTCTGCCATCTTACGTAAGCATCCCTAGGACGTCTCAAGGCATCTTGTTTCTCATAAGAGCAGCCACCATCTTGTAGAAATAGATAGCTGCGAATGGCAAAGGGCTTAAGTAGGAATCGAACCGTTGATCTCATCATTAGACTATGTTTTTTCTTGTTCCTGATACTACGAACCTACGTATTAGGCGGAAAAATTTTGTCCGTTTTGCTCTACGATGCATCGTTTTCGAGATATTTAACATTTTGCATTTAAGCCCCAAATTTAATGAATCGAACTAGCACGACGTGTTAGCCACTAAGCTAAGAGCAGCAGCCATCTCGCGCAAGCACCCTTAAGGCGTCTCATAAGGAGACGTGTATAGCCGCCATCTTGTGTCCGCCATCTTGCGCAAGCATCCTTAGGGCGTCTCTAGCCATCTTGTGCAAGGACCCTTAAGCCGCCTCATAAGAGCAACCGCCATCTTGCGCAAGCATCACTAGGGCGTCTCATAAGGAGCCTTGTATAACCGCCATCTTGCGCAAGCATCCCAAGGGCGTCACATAAGAACCTGTGTATAGCAGCCATCTTGCGTAAGCACACTTAAGGAGTCATGTATAGCCGCCATCTTATGCAATTAGCGTCGAGAGAGGACTGCTGAAGAATTTTTCTTTTTAAATTATCCACCACCACATTTCAAAGGTATCTAGCTAAAGATAGCAGCACTGCGTATGACAGGTGACGAATTTACATCTACTATGATAAAGAGGGCAGCACGGTGCTCTCTGGATTAAAGATGGCGGATGACAGCTGTCAAAAAAGCACGTGGCTATGTTTACCAAACAAGAGCATGTGGAATTTGCCGCCACCACATTTCAAACTAAAGAGGGCAGCACTATGCTCTGTTGATTAAAGATGGCGGATGGTAGCTGACAAAAAAGCACGTGAGTTTGTTTCCAAACAAGAGCACGTGGAATTTTTCAATTTGCCGCCACCACATTTCAAAGGTATCTAGCTATAGATGGCAGCACGGTGCTCTCTTGATTAAAGATGGTGGATGATAGCTAACAGAACTTTTCAAATTGCACGCTACTACATGCTTAAGGTAGTAGCCATAAAGAGGGCAGCACGGTGTTCTGTAGATTAAAGATGGCGGGTGATAGGTGATGAAATTACCCGCATGATAGCAGCACGGTGCTCTGTTGATTAAAGATGGCGGATGACAGCTGTCAAAAAAGCACATGGCTTTGTTTCCAAACAAGAGCACGTGGAATTTACCGCCACCACATTTCAAACTAAAGAGGGCAGCACTGTGCTCTATAGATTAAAGATGGCAGATGACAGCTGTCAAAAAAGCACGTGAGTTTGTTTTCAAACAAGAGCACGTAGAATTTTTCAATTTGCCGCCACCACATAGAGGGTAGCACTGTTCTCTCTGGATTAAAGATGGCTGCTTGTCGAAAAGCATTTTTCAAATTATCCGCCACCACATTTCAAAGGTAAGTAGCTAAAGAGGGCAGCACTGTGCTCTATAGATTAAAGATGGCGGATGACAGCTATCAAAAAAGCACGTGGCTGTCAAAAAGCACGTGGATTTGTTTATCTCGAGCTAGTGAGGTTAAGTTGGTAGCACTAAGGTTTAGGCCCGTCAAGAGGGCAGCACTGCCGATGACAGGTGACGCAAGAGGGCAGCACAGTGCTCTGTGGTTTAAAGATGGCGGATGACAGCTGTCAAAAAGCACGTGGCTTTGTTTACCTCATGCTAGTTAGGTTAAGTTGGTACCACTAAGGTTTAGGCCCGTCAAGATGGCAGTACTGAGGTTAGCGATGCGATGTTGTCGATGTCAGCTGTCAAAAAGCACGTGGCTTTGTTTACAAATCTGTCAAAAAGCACGTGGCTGTCAAAAAGCACGTGGCTTTGTTTACCTCGCGCTAGTGAGGTTAAGTTGGCACTACTGAGGTTTAGGCCCGTCAAGATGGCAGTACTGAGGTTAGCGATGCGTTATTGTCTGTCAAAACGCACGTGGCTGTCAAAAAACACGTGGCTTTGTTTACCTCATGCTAGTTAGGTTAAGTTGGCACTAGTGAGGTTTAGGCCCATCAAGATGGCAGCAGTGAGGTTAGCGTTGCGTTGTTGTCGATGACAGCTGTCAGAAAGCACGTGGCTTTGTTTACAAATTCAAATCTCGCGCCAAAATTCAAATTTCCCGCCAAAATTCAAATTTCCCGCGGGCGGCGGCGGCGGAGGAGGCGGCGGCGGCGGAGGAGGCGGCGGCGGCGGAGGCGGCGGAGGAGGTGGAGGAGGCATCTGGGAGCCTGAGGTGGAGGTGGCGCTAGAACTGTCCAATTATACTACTATTAACTAATTTCCAAATCATACAAAGTCTTATTCACAGAAGTATGATTTCTAGACATCATACGGAAATCTGCTGTTGTTTCCAATTTTGTAAATTTCATTATATACTTATTCTACATTTCTAATTAACATTTAATTTCAGGATTTAACGAGACTATGAAAGTCAGTTGCAAATTTTATTATGTATCCATGCCCGATCTGCTACAGATGAAATAATGAAATAAAATATATAGTTGAGAGGAATTACTAATAGATTTGCGGTCGGGGTAAATATGAACACAACTTCGCTTTTGTTAAATATATATATCAATTTGCTGGTACTTTATCAACGACGGTAGTAAGTTTAATGTGAATTGTATTTGCAGTAAATTATAGTTTCCTCTTCATTCTAAACCTCGATCAGATTATGGCGCAATTTGGCACACGATGCTTCATCACCACTAATATAATTCTACCCGACACGTTGTATAAATCTCAGCACTAATTACTACAATTTAAAGTATCCTGTTTCAACCTGAGCCCTCATGAGCGACAATGAAACACAATTTTTACAATCGCACTGCCTGTTATATATAATGGTTTGGTTTTAGTGAATTTACTCCGCGTTTGACGTTTATTGCTAGTTTTTTTTTAGCTAGTTGCTTTACGTCGCACCGACACAGATAGGTCTTATGGCGACGATGGGACACGAAAGGGCTAGGAGTGAGAAGGAAGCGGCCGTGGCCTTAATTAAGGTACAGCCCCATCATTTGCCTGGTGTGAAAATGGGAAACCACGGAAAACCATTTTCAGGGCTGCCGACAGTGGGATTCGAAATTGCTAGTTTCAGGTCGTTTGAAGATCAAGGCAGTAAACATTAAATGCTTTGTCTGATACTGTATGTGTGTGTGTATCTGTTTGTCTGTATATTTATAACGGGGAAGATGCTGTAGAAATAGCTCGCTCTGCGGATCAGAGGTAGTAACGGCCTCCGTATTTCAGGACCACGGGTTCAAACCTGTTTTAAGTTCCCAATTTCGAAGGGCGGAATATGTCCAATCGACACCACCTGTCGTACAATGTCGGCATGTGAAATATCTTTGCTGACACATTTGGTGTTTAACAGACAAAATTAACTCAATTTCAGTTATAGATTGCCCAAGAGAGCCCTGTTTCTTTTCCATATGCTACTTCTTGAAGGATGCAGAACTTCTGCATTTGTTACTTGACATAGGCCAGAGTAAGATGTAGCTTCCACCAAAGTCCCAGTATCGCCCACAGCTGTGACAATATTGAAGCTGCTGAGGTATAGGTAGTGTTGAGAAATGACAATCAGAACACGACAAGTAGCAAGTGGTCAATTCTAATAATTCGTTCCGAAATCAAAGAGTTGACAATTTATACTCGTAAAAGAAAGAACATCATGATTCAACCAGGCAAAAGCCTTAGAAATGTTCAAATATATCACATCAACAGGTAAACGATGATTCATAGAATTAAACACATTCTGAAGAAAGTTGGTTGATCGGTTAGGATAAAATCTACACTTATACTAACATGTGGTTTAATGCGATGAAAGACGCGACAATACAAAATCTGTCTTTTTTTGTGTGGCAGAAGTACAAATATTTGAGACTGGTCAAAAATTATCTATTAACGTTTATCTCATGATTTGAAGATGGTACAATTTCGCCTCAATATCCCAAGACGGAGGATATATGATTTTTTAAAATTATATACGTGCACAGTGGCATTATGCGCATCCCTTTATTAAATATGTTGGTATACCATCAGGACCACTTGAGTTCCCCCGGTTTAAGTTTACTAATAGCTTGTTCGTATTATTTTTCACCAATACATTTTACTAATAAAGTGTCCGACGTCATCAGGTAATTAATCATTTATTGAATATGAAAGAAAGCCATAAATATACACAATCTTGAAATACGTGGCATAAACAGGGATATGTTAGGCAGTTGTAAAACTATCGCCATTTAATGACATGTGATAGTTGGATTTGATAAAGCAATTTGATAAAGCATTGGCATTGGCTGTGATATGTAATCAGTAGGAGGTGAGAGAAAGTGTTAAATTGGCGTAGGCTCTTGATGTAGGATGAGACTAATTTGTATAAAAATAACTCAGCACAGGTTTGTTTATGGAACTGGACATACATAGCATTTCAAAGCTTAGTGATAACATGCGGGCAACTCCCTATAATTGCTATAGGTAGAGTTTTCCAATTTTGTCCCGAAAAGCGACAAATTAGCATGCAAGTAAACCTACTGAAAGTGCACTCTGATATGTAAGCACTCTTAAATGACATCTAAACTTTTAAATATAACTTGAAAGAGTTTCACTCTGGCGAACACACAAGTTAAATATACATATTACACAATAATACACCTGTAAACAACACACTATTAATAAAGGAATAAAAGTACATACTATTGTCACGTGCCAATCCCGTGGTAACCCCTTTCGGTACTTCTAGGAAGGGTCTAGTGACTCACACGACCTGGGATCTCCCAACCGGCTTGTAGGGTGGCGCTAGCCTTTCCGTTTATTGTTATCGCGGGGATGTTCTGCCCCTAGTGACCTCGCGAAAATTCTGGCTGAAAACACCCGAGCTATAAAAGGGAGACTAGCCGCGGACAGTCAGTGACAGTTGGGTTCCGAGGTAGAGTCGGTGTGAAACTCGGTGTGTTACGGTTCGGTGGCTGGGCTGAGAACGGTGTTGGCTGTCGCTAGTGTCCCACCGAGGTCTGAACCAGGAGCTGTTGTTGTGGTATCGGGGTGACAAGTGAGTAAATGGGCTGCAGACGACGGAACGGAAGACGTGTACTACCTGTGTATTTCTGTGGACTGAGGATCTCCGTGAGCCAGCGAGGAAACCCGCTATCGTGAGCGCGACGATAAATGGACCTGTGTTAATGTTCGCTGTTGTGAGTATCGTCCTGCTGTTGAATACTGTTGAACTGTTTAGATGTTCGCTGCATATAACTGTGTGAATCACTGGACTATCTATGGAGTCGAACCAACGAACAGTCGTCGTGTGTCAACTGGCCCGTAGTCCAGTGTTCAGATCCAGTGGTCTACACACAGCTGCTCTATGAGGTGACTGGACATGGGGAAGTGAAAGCAAGGATTAAGTGTCCGCAGGTAGACAAACGGGCTGGACCTCCTTCTGCGCTGTTAGGAAGTGGGACTCGTAAATATACTTTTAATTAGTAAGTGTGGCCATTCATAACTGGTTAGAATTGTGTGTATTTAAATTTGTGTGCGTTTGCATTTATTAGATCATACTGAAATAAATTAGAATAATGAAACAGATGGAGTTTAATTCGTGACACTATCGAAACACCTAGGAATTTAAAATTTGAAACTTATCTCTACAATCCGACAAAGTAGGACTTTATTTAATATAAGTTTCAAATATCAAATTCCTAGGTGATTTGACGGAAATAAACATAAATATTTCCAAACATTGAGCGTGACTTGATAGAATCTGATAATGTTCTTTTAAGAACGAAACGTGCCATTTTTTGTTTAGTAGTGTGCATTTTTATTCGTTGCCAAATGCAGTACCATAATGTGCTTATTTTACAGGTACAGTATGTTATAGTGTAATATTTATATGTAACTTGTGTGTTCGAGAGACTGGAAAGATTTTCAGTTACATTTAACTGAGTCCACACTGGAAAGTATGGCTTACTTCTTAACAAATCTACAACTTTGAAATGGAAAGCAATGCTTCAGATAACTACAGTACGCAGCTGTTATACGTATTGAGTAACGAGTTGCTCAGTTGTTCATTTTTTGCGTAACTTTTGTGAGTGTGTCTCGTTTTGAAATAGACAAGAAATACGTATTAAGGACGAATAACGCCGGTTTACGAGGTGCAATAACTTTGCGCGAGACAATATTTGGTACGGTCTCGCAGCATCATCGCTCAGATGCGAACAGGGCAGTATATATCCAGACATCGAAATTTATGGACGCACGTCAATAAAATTAATGTTGTTTCACGTCAATGGCGTTCAGATGCCATTAACATTAATCGTATTTGCATGGGTTACGAACCTAAGGTCGCTTGAAAGCAATTACTAATGTTAGTTTCACTTACCACAGTGTTAGCCGGCCAAATGGTCTGCGATAGTCTTACGAATAGCACAGGATACACAAATCTGGAACAGAAAGAAATGAGTAATCATTAATTTCAGTAAATGAAAATTTTGTGAAGAGATAATACTGTACATAAATTCTCAAATGTATACATAATTAAAATTTATAAAATGGAGACTAAAAGAAGAATAAATGTTTTGCAGCAACTGGATGTACAGATTTTGAATACTTTCTTTAAGAATGCTACCAATACAGACCTGATAAACATTGACTTGAATATTTTCCCAAAATCAATGAAATCAAGACAGGGAGGAAGATGTATTAGTTAACCTTTAATTAGTCGCTCACGGAGATTTCCTCCGGGCCGATTACATTTTACACGGTACTGAACTTCCCAGTTGAACTGTGGGTCTCCCTATCCCTATACCTTTCTCCTTGTTTATTTGGACTCGTCCTGTCAGCATTTCGGCGCGATCATGCATCCTGTGCGCGGGTGTGGGATCATTGTTGTGACGAGTGACATCGCCTGGACGTTCCCTCCTTGTGCATATTTATTTATTTATTTATTTATTTATTTATTTATTTATTTATTTATTTATTTATTTTGGTGGACGATGACCTTGTTGTTTTGTTCTTCTAAACTTATTTTAGAAAAATATTATTGATGTGATCGTCACAGGTAATGGCGAGTCTCACGAATTTAATATCATAAGATCATTCGACATAGTTGAGGTCTACCGTATTCTGCTTTTAGATCAAACAAACTGTGTAAAAATAACCTACAAGCACATAAAAGGGTTTCTTTTAATTATACCGAAGAAAACTGCAAACGAACATGCCAAAACAACATCTCAAAGGACGAAAATGACGCGCATTTTTAACCCCGAAGGTTATCTCCGTGCGCGACTAGTAACGTAATAATTTTCGCGCGACTAGACAAGGGTTAATTGATTCCATTATTTAATTTAAGACTTGCTGATTACCAATGGTGCTAAAAACACTTAGAAATCCTGCTTGCTCTCTGTAAGAGATTGAGAGAATTTTCCAGATGGGTTGTAACAATTTTTGTAAACATTTTGTCTATCACTGAAACTGAATTAATTGGTATATCACTTTTAAAACGATTCGTATCCCCTTTCTGATAAATCAAAGTGATGATGACACGATTACAATGTTGTGGTGTTATCGTTCGTTGTAGACATCTGGTAAACAGTTTAGCATGTCCCTTGTAACCACTTATTCCTCCTAATTTGATTATTTCAACCGTTGTTCCGTCTTCGTCCACAATGCTTCCCTTCCTCATGTGTTTAACAATATTTTCTTCATCATCATCATTAGCAGCAGCAGCAGCAGCAGCAGCAGCAGCAGCAGCAGTAGCAGAATTTTCTTTTTTTTCTTCTTCTCACTCTTCTTCTTTTTTGTTCTTCTTCTGAAAGGGCACTTAGTACAACATTTTCAAGATCAGAAAAGTCTGTTTCTACAGATTCATTACTTTTCTGCTATAATTCGTAAAATTAATAATTTCAACTCTGTTTCTGGTAATTGTGCTATTTATCTTCATGGTTGACCAAAATGTAATGTTTCACAATATTATTAGCTTTCGGTTTGTGTTCATATATTTATGATAGTATGTTTGTGTGTTCAGATTGTCTCTCGATGTATTCATACGCCATTAAAATCTTAGTAGCGTAAATCCAATTATGCTCTTCTGAGATATTTAACGATTTTTCATTAGTTTCACTGTAAATAGTGGGAAATACAAAAATTAGGTTTATCAAAGGATTTATAAATAAAAGTACATATTTTGACCCCCCAAAATATGCTTAGGATAAATAACGTTCACTACAATTAAAAAAAACAAGAAAACAAAATTTGTTGCTTGGTGAATATAAATATGCTTAAAATAATGTTCACTACAATAAAAAAACAAGAAACCAACATTTGTTGCTTGGTGAATATGTAAAAAATATTCTGGCCTTTTCTATCTTAAAGTGAATGGAATAATATTATTTGTAAGGTGTTTAGGACTTTTCTACTCGCTAATGAATTGAATATTTCCAATACAAAGTAACATCAAGAAATCTTAAAAATATTTAATCTCAAGAATACAGTGTCTGTTTGAAAAATATAACACTATTGATATTAATACGACTTTTACTAACACACTTCTAAATCATTGGAAACGTCAAATAGTACAACTTGTATTACGTATTTATAACCGACTTATACATTAAGGAATTGAACTGAGTATTATTATAAGTTATGAAAACAATATTATTATATTGATCTTATGTCCTAAGGAGGTACTTTTCTTGTATTCGTGAGTTGTTACTGCACTGACAATTGATGACTTGAAACAGTTTGCATTAAGAATAAGATTTATTTTTGTATTCCAATGGGCCACTGTTTCTCTTCAGTTTAGAAATATTTTTTATATAAAAATCAAGCTTCCTCTCCCTCCCTTGATCTGTTGTTTTCACCTGTACCTAATAAAAATGATTATTGATTACTACAGCTATAAAAACCACCACGCCATCAACCGATTTAGTGTTGTGTTCAGTGAATCGTATTTTTTCCGGTTCCAGACGCTTAATAATGAACCAGGTCAACGAATAGAATAATCCTTATAACAATATTTTATGATATAAATTCAAAGCCGGTAATTTCAGACACTTCACTTTGGAAATAAACGGCTCATATACGTTTTCCTGTAAATGTAATAATTTCATGAGACGTTTTATTTGCCTGATTCAACAACCCTTTTAAGGCAGCCTCCCCCCGCCCACCAAGATAAAAGAGACACCATCTCCCGTGTGCAGGAAACTGCGTGTTAGTGTGGTAGAGGATGGTGTTGTGTGGGTTTTGTGACTTGCATCGGAGTTCACATGTGCTGACGATACTGCCCTTACCGGGCGAGTTGGCCGTGCGCGTAGAGGCGCGCGGCTGTGAGCTTGCATCCGGGAGATAGTAGGTTCGAATCCCACTATCGGCAGCCCTGAAGATGGTTTTCCGTGGTTTCCCATTTTCACACCAGGAAAATGCTGGGGCTGTATCTTAATTAAGGCCACGGCCGCTTCCTTCCAACTCCTAGGCCTTTCCTATCCCATCGTCGCCATAAGACCTATCTGTGTCGGTGCGACGTAAAGCCCCTAGCAAAAAAAAAACAGATACTGTCCTTATAGCCATCAGTACGGAGAACCTATAGCAAATCTTGTCATAAATTCCACCTGGAGACATCAACACCTTGGTCTCATCGGGTGAGTTGGCTGTGCGGTTAGAGGCGTGCGGTTGTGAGCTTGCATCCGGGAGATAGTGGGTTCGAATCCCACTGTCGGCAGCCCTGAAGATGGTTTTCCGTGTTTTCCCATGTTGACGCCAGGCAAATGCTGAGGCTGTATCTTAATTAAGGCCAAGGCCGCTTCCTTCTCACTCCAAGGCCTTTCCTATCCCATCGTTGCCATAAGACCTATCTGTGTCGGTGTGACGTAAAAAGCCACTAGCAAAAAAATAAAAAACACTTTTGTCTCAACTTGAACACAAGAATAAATACGTGATTGTAATCAAGGGGCCTGTTGTACATCCCGGTCTGTGTGTTATCTACGGAGTGCCGGGCACTGCGACCATTGCCGGGAAATGGAGTGCCGCAAAAGCCTCTGCTAAGAGCTCTGTAACAGAGAACCAACACTGCAGCTTCGGGCCAGGATTGCACGGTGCTGAGTGTTCTTCATCGTAGTGTACGGAGTCGATTCCTGGACTGATGAAAGTCACCCTGAGGAGATTAGAAGCATTTGAAATGTGGATCTACCATCACAAGCATCGTATCAGCTCGACAGACAGAATACGGAATGCCGGGTTGAGTAGCGCTGGCCTCCTGAGTCCAACTTGGCAGGTTCGAACCTGCCTCAGTTCGGTGATATTTGAAGGTGCTCAAATACGTCAGCCTCATTTCTGTAGATTTAATCGCTCGTAAAAGATTTCTTGAGGGACAAAATTCCGGCAGATCGGTGTCTTCGAAAGCCACAAAAGTAGTTTTTAAGACGTGAAACCAATAAACATATTATTAGAATATGGAATGAGGGCAATGGACCAAAATGTATAAAGGAAGAGGTAAAGAATCTCTCCTATCTCGGCCATGTCACGAGGCACCAGGAAATCTGGTGTGGGGGCGGAGAGACCTTGCATGTCTTAGCTGGAGAACATGAGACAGTAATTCGAACAAACATATCGTTATTGCGCGCAGTCAGCAACAAAATTAACAAAATTGATCGCGAAAGTCCTATGACGGGTACGGCACTTGAAGAAGAAGAATTGTTTTTTTTTTTTAACTAGTTACTTTATGCCGCACCTACACAAATGGGTCTTCTGGCGACAATCGGACAGGAAGGGTGTAAGAGTGGGAAGGGAGTGGCCGTGGCCTTAATTAAGGTACCGCCCTGGCATTTGCCTGGCGTGAAAATGGTAAACCACAGAAAACAATCTTCAGAATAAGAAGAAGATGAAAAAGAAAAAGAGGGACTACACAAACACACAGAATCCGACACAAGGGAATTAAAACTTTTAATAAAAATCACCGACCCGAACGAGAATCAAAGCCGGGATCTTCTGAACCGAAGGCCACGACTCGGACCATGCAGTTAAGGAGCTGGACTTGGCTTTCTGGTAAACTGATTTGACTCGACCTTACAATATGTGTGGAAATGAACTCCGATTATGAAGACGTTACCTCGGATACAATAATTTAAAACCATTAAGAACCTTCCTTAATGGCTGGCACAGGATTTGCAGAGAAGGCGCGGGATATGATAGCGAAGTAAGCGCGTCTAATATCCGTCTCTCACTTGATAATACCAGAAGATAAATCCCCATGTTTAAATTCAGTAAGAGGGAGAGAATTCAGTGTTTCCCAAGTTCTTGAAATCTCATGGAAGTAAATCCCAGCAACTCAGGATTTGTTCACTGGAGTTTATACTGTGTGAATGGGAGAATACAAATGGAAATGGTGTGTAATATTAACTGATGTGGTCATTACAGAGCATGAGATGGCCAGTACGTCACAGGGTTGACTTCCCCTCCAGGACCAACTCCCTTGCACTGGAGATTTGCCCTGTAAGCCCCATGATTGAGCTGGCGTCTGGAAGAAGGAGGAGGAGGGTGTTAAGATTTAAGGAGTGCAGGGAAGAGAGAATTAGAAGAAGGGAAGGGAGTCTGCTAGAAGGTCGCGGTCCATTCTGTGTCTTGTCCTGTTCACTTTAGGCCCAGCCGTGCCCTTTAGCTGATAAGGGAGTTGATACAGCTTTGGTCAAGAAAATATCAGCCTTGCAACATCAAGTCTAGACTTCTCTTGGCCAACAAAAGAACTGTCTAAAGAACCATTTTTATATTTATAAATACGCGCAATTTAGACGTGCTGTATTACGAATTATGTGCTAGAATGCGAGAAAGAGCTAACCCACAAATTATTAAAAAAGTGAGTTACTGACATATTTTGATATTACTATCAAATATTTATTATCCCACAATACATGAAAAATTATTATCGACTTTTATTCTCCCTGTGTGCAAGAGGGAGCTAAGCCACGCGGTAACATAACGTCAGCCAATGGTAGCCAGGAGCACAAGCGTCTTAGCTGACGGTGACAGATAGCTGTTTCGATCGCTGTGATTTAAACTCCAGACTCTACTAGTAAACCTTAAATGTAACAAGAAATTCATCTTGAAGTAAATCTGAACCCAACTGCATTTTAAAACAAGTAATTGATGTAAATTCGACTGTTGTAAAAGTAACCTTCTTCTTCTTCTACCCACACCTGTGGGGTCGCGGGTGAGAACTCTGTCGCACATCTGGATTTGGTCCTATTTTACAGCCGGATGCTCTTCCTGACATCAACTTTATGTGGAGGGATGTATCCCCAATTGCGTGTTCCTGTGATGATTGGTAGTGTGGTGTGTTGTATTGTCTGAATATGAAGAGGAACATTTTGGGACAAACACAAACACCCAGTCCCCGAGCCAAAAGAATTAATCCGATGAGATTAAAATCCCCGACACGGTCGGGAATCGAAACCAGGACCTTCTGAACCGAATACCTCAACGCTGGCCATTTAGCCAAGGAGTCGGACTGTTGTAAAGTTAACTGATTTTTAACATTTGACGATTTGGAGTTGATACTTTTCAGATAAATTAGGGATAATAGAAGACGATTTTAATTTTCCTATATTTTTTGTACTATAATTATGAAACAAAAATGTGATTGTTAATGTGCTCAATTCACGCAATAAAGACAAATGCAAAATTCAAAATATCTCAATGTCTGCTTGGGTTAGCTCTCTCTCTCGCATTCTAGCAATCAGTTTACGTTTTTCTTTATGTACGGTCTCCTCTAGGAATGCTGGCAATCATTTATCTTATAAAAGCATCTCCAGTCTGACATTAATGAGAATGGGGCGACTAAATGCGAGTAAAAAATTGTTGTTTTTTATCGTATGTTATGGAATGTAATCATAGGAATTTATGCCTTTTGTTCTAAATAGTTTAAATAGGTTTAGGTTAGTTAAATTGTGGTTTCTTATAAACTACAAAGGTAATGCATTTTACTAATTCATCATGTAATTTTAATTTTGGTCTTTTATTCTACAGTTTAGTCTTACAGCACTACGTTTCTCCTAAATTCTAAATGTATTTTATCTTGTTTATATAAGGCGTGAACAAAAGTTTCCATTTAGTGTACATGAAACGTAGTGCGACTCCGATGCGGACATACAGGCAAAGAGATTAGTGTGGCGGTCTTGTCGTACCGAGGTGTGTGCGTTAAATGCGGCCACGTGAACTATGGTGACGTTATTACCAAATGCGTCCAAACAGGACCAACGTGCTGTTATTCTGAACAAACGTCGGTGGACATCGATCGGAGAATGAAGACTGTGTATGGGGCAGCATGTCTGTCGAAAACCACCGTTGTGGAATGGAGCGCAAAGTTCCGCGCGGGTCGCATTTCGACACAAGACGCCCTACAGTGCGTCGACCAATGGACAAAAAAAAAAGTATCTTAAGCGTGCGTAGCACGAAATGAATTACAATTGATTGCTAAGAAAGAAATCCCACGTTGCAAACATATGAAACTCCCACAGTCAACAGAGTGAACGCTCCAAGCGACACTATTCGACCAATTCGAGTCGTTACCTCCCCACATACCAGTCAACTCGTCCAGCGTGCGCGTCGTTCTTTGAGACCACAGTGAAGGCTGAGGCTTCTTGTTATTAGTGGACTAGTGCTGGGGACGGAGCGGAGCGGAGCGGAGCGGAGCGGAGCAGTTGTTGTGACGTCATCACCCGATAGTACCGAGTGAACTACCGAGTGAATGTCCTGACGCGGGACGTTTAAACACGTTATAGGTATGGCACTGCGAATGTATTGCATCTACCTATTAATACCCTTCTCTCACAACGTAACAACTGTAAATAACTGCATATATATTCACTATAATTGTTATATACGTAACTGCTAGGGAGTAGGAGGTAGTATGTGGAATAAATGTTAGTAACTCGTATAGTTAACTCATTCGAATAGTGAAACAAAGTATGGCGCATACCTACCGAAAGGGTTTGTTTACAAGGGGATTGGAAGTTAACAGAAAAATAATGTATTAACAATTATTTCGTAAGTTCATGTGATACGGTACACTGTTAATGAGAAGAATAACCTGAATATGATGAATCTTATCAGAATATAATGAAAAACACTGACATAATTTCATCTACAGGATGACAAAAGTAATTACGTAAATGAACGTTGACTGGAATGTCCTTCTATGCAAATGTGATTACAAAACATATCTGACAACATACTACTACACGTCCCAATGCCAAACAGCTATCAGTAGAATGCTTCTATAAATACAGTTATTATATTATATTATATTATATTATATTATATTATATTATATTATATTATATTATATTATATTATATTATATTATATTATATTATATTATATTATATTACATTTGATGTGCCACCACCCGTCGCGTATGTGCGGCCACAAAATTTGCATTTCCTATTATCAGTGATGTCAAAAAACTGCCAGGCATCCGACGGTTTTCGTGGCATTTGTGGAACGACGTTCTGTAAAAATTTCTTTAAATGTTCTAAAAATATAACTACTATCTACGAATATGTTTAAATATCACACTAACACCACAAATATAATCTAACAGACTTTACATTATCTACAAAACATAACAAGCGTAGGAAATATATACGTACATTCGAAACACACAGATTGAATACAGGTACTTTCGTACGTGTGTTGTGCGCTGCACTGTGCTCAGGTCCTCCGCGAGTACTTGCAGTTGTAAGCGGAGGGGATCGGTGGTGCGCTCTACCGCTACAACCGGATTATTCATCGGTATTACTTGCTCCGTCCCCACCTCTATAGTGGACTGTTTCTGTAAAGATACGTGCTTTCCTTTATGACGAACGTTTGGTAAACATTTTTTCTCTGGTATATCAGGGATAACTTATAAAAAAGCCAAAACATGATCGAGATCTCTGCAGTAATATATTTATCTAACATTTCTATTTAAGTTTATCAGTACTTTGTCGGCATGTGTCTGCAAGTTTGACATTTATGGCGTTTTTTTCAGGAGAATGCTCCATAAAACACCAATGAAAATAAAAATCCACAGCCTGTTTCCAGTCATTCAAACGGGTCTTCTACTGACACTGGACACATAGGTTAACATATCATTGAACAGAATAACTACTATGGTTTTTCTGCCCGCATTGCTTGCTCCGCTGAACAACAACTTGAATCCACTACCAAGCTTCTTTAACTAGTTTTCTGGACACACAGGATTTATATCCTCCTCATCGTTATGTCCACAAGCTATCTTTCTTTTCCGGTCATAGATACGATGATCGGGGCACCAATTTTCATTCGAAGGTCCTCCTTTAATCGAACAAGCATATGACTCTCTAGCATTTCCACATTTCTTACTGAGGGCAGGCGAGACGCTTGTGCGTCACTCCTGCAACACGCCTTAACAGTGTCTGAGGTCAAACTTTAAGAACTTGCGTTATCTGTTTGGTTTTGGCGGGTGTGTTTTACAGCAGGATACCCTTCCTTATGCCAACCTGTTAAATATTCTCCGGTAACAGAACAGCTCAGAGCCAGGCTCAGTGGCGCAGATAGTTTAGGCGCTGGCCTTCCGACCGCAACTTGGCAGGTTCGATCCTGGCTCAGTCCGGTGGAATTTGAAGGTCCTCAAATAGCTTCGTGTTGGTAGATTTACTGGCAGGCAAAAGAACTCCTGCGGGGAAGAAATACGGCACCTCGGTGTCTCCAAAAACTGTAAAAAATAGTAAATGGGACGTAAAAATCAGTAAAATTATTATTATCGAACATAAAATTCCTAACATCCGGAATCAATTTTTTTCACCGACCCAGATTTCCGGTTGTGGTTGGTACCCACTCTTCCACTAGGTTCCTCGGTTTAGCAGGGACACCCACGTGTAGGTTTACTTCTAGAGTTGGAGTAGTGAGGCTGTGAGAATTATTGCTGTTAATCGCTATTTGCTTGGTTGTTAGTTGAGAGAAAGGAATGTTGACAAAAAATACAAAATTCTGTCCTTGTTCTCGTTATCCTGTGACGGCATTTCGTCAATAAAAAATTTGGAAGACAGGTTAAGTTTTACATTCAAACATGACCATGTAGTCACCAACATAAACCGAACCTGCTGCGCTGCTATGATTTTTCTCAACTCACTAAATCTCTTTTTGTTATTGTTTCATCTGTTATTTTGCTTTACGTCGCACCGACACAGATAGGTCTTATAGCGACGATGAGGCAGGAAGGGGCTAGGAGTGGGAAGGAAGCGGCCGTGGCCTTAATAAAGCTACAGCCCCAGCATTTGCCTGGTGTGAAAATGGGAAACCACGGAAAACCATCTTCAGAGCTGCCGACAGTGGGGTTCGAACCCACGATCTCCCGAATTCTGGATACTGGCAGTAATTAAGCGACTGCAGCTATCGAGCTCGGTGTTATTGTTTCATCTGTTCTGAATTGTCATGCTTGTACTGTAAGCGTTCTGCTTGTATTATCAGCTAGCCCTAACTGCCTTAGACCTCGATATATGCATGTGTCTGAAATTCACGATGTGTATTTTATTTCAAATGTCCTGCTTCTTTCAGTTTATCACCTCTATATTTAATACGACAGGACTCCATCCAATTAACTGTATATTGCCGGATTTTAGAAGAGTCTGAAATATACTTGCCATCATTTACAGAGATTTTCCAAATAACTCAGTATTAACTCCCACTCAATAGACTCCCCCTCAGCCAATATCCGGAATCAATAATCCAGCTATATGCAGTCCTTTTATATCCCTCTATAGGGAAGAGACTAGTGAATGCTCAAAGCTAAGGTGGCGTAAACGGACTTTGGACATTTTTGCATGTTGCTATACTGTAAAGTGCTTTTTTTTTTCCTCAACAGGCCACGAGTCATTTCTCGAGAAAATTCCCTTTTAACAGTTTATAGCTTTGTTAAGTTCGTGTTATAATGGAATGGAGATTAAGTCCCACATTATTACTATACACCAGGTAGACCTCCATCCCCGTACATTTTACGTGTAAGTGTCCCGTATGCAATGGTGATGAAAGGAAAGCCTAACCACTGTTTTATAAAGGAGCACTATAACGTGCTATACTTCGAATGTGAAACAAATAGCAGCCACGTTACCGCACACGTTCTGCAACTGGATGCATTTTGTTCATACGCCAAATACGCTGAAAATAAAGTTTAATAATTATTCACGTACAGAAATTCCACTCTTCCAAAATGCATGTGGTATATGTCCATTAGCTCTTAATTGCAACTCTGTGTGCAAACGACATACATAGAAGTCAGGCAGCTAATTGGAAACTCCTGTGCATACCGTCTGCAAGCTTCGGTTGCATTCCGACAACATTCTCCATAGATTAAAGTTATGTTTTTGTATTCGCCATTACAGAACACACCAGCCATTGTCCATAATCATGTTGACAACGACTGTAGTGATACTGTACCAAACACCAGCCGACTACTGAGCGTTCGGAAACGAGTCTTACTAACGCAATGGGAAACGCATTAGACGGGTAGCGTTGAGGAACATACAGCGAGCGGCTTTTCGGTTGTTATCTCTTCATATGCTGACATAACCTGCGTGAGGCAGTAATACCCCTGTGAAAATCAGTTATTAGATATTCCATTCATTATCATTGCATGCGGGACACTTACAAGTAGAAAGTACAGAGTTGGTAAGGCATATGGTGTTGAAAACCGTCAGTTTTAGGACTTGTGCACAGTTAAGCCACTGGTATATAAAATTATACCCTTCTTCCTAGTTTGATTCTACCTTTCTTTTCACTTTCTGATGTTTATCTTGTTCCCACTCTATTGGAATACACTAACAAATGTACCCTACTTCGCTATGGTATTCTAAATTGTACGCAGATATCGAAGTAAATTACTGTACCTACGTGCAGAGAATGAGATTTTTTTTTAAAATTGCATGTCTCTTAGAGTTATGCAGAAACAGCAGAAAGAGGTTCCCATACGTTGTTTCCAACGTAAAGTGCGAGTTATTGAGTTGTGATGATAACGGAAGGCTCACATGCCTACTACCATTCACAATCGAGTAGGTAGGTTTTCATTATAATGGGAGGCCTCGTCACCTATTGCGCGGTCACAATCGATTTTTGGGAGTTTTTGTTACAATGGCAGACACCTTTTTCTACTTCCAGATAGATTACAGTTGAGGAGTTTTTATTATAATACATAGTATAATTTCTACATTTTTATTACAACATCTTCCCTGCCAGTCAAAATTGCGTAGTGCTGCTATCATTATAATGAAAGGTCCCTTTCCTTAATGACAGTCACACCGTGTTGGTGAGTTTCCATTATAATAGCAAGGCCACTATGACTAATACCAGTCACATTTTAGATGGCTAAGTTTGTTTATAATGATGGGCACACTTGCCTACTCCCAAATGCAATCGAATAGGGGAGTTTTGAACAAAATTGCGTGCTCCCTTGACTTCTGCCAGTTAAATCGAGAAGGTGATTATTAACTACTATGGTGGTCTCTCCTTACTAATGCCAGTTACTAAGGAGTTGGAGAAGGATCCCATTCCTACTGCCACTCAAAGTCAATGTGGAGAATAATGTTTACAACAGCAGACACCCTCCTGCTGAGAGTCACTATCTATGTAAAATATTAATTATAATGGCAAATACACCATTTCTACATCGCTACAAATCGACTTCAATGAATATATATATAGATCAACATCCGAAGTATATGCATGTTTACAATATTGCAAACCTTTATTTACAGATTACCTGCTGCTAAACGATACATCATATCGACAAACGGATTGTACCATAAGACGCCTCATTTAGCAATCTAAATGCCTGGTCTTAAGATATTTTTCCCTGTCTCATCTATTTATGGGTGAAATTGAATTAGGAACATTGAATAGGGTGAAATTTGGGTACGTTTTTCTCACAGTGCATTACTTTTTGGGTACTAACATGACAGCTAAAAACATAGAATTTGGCTCACATTTTGAATAGGGGTGAGCCAATGTTCGTGTAGTATAAGATTTTTCTACCTTTCGTATAAGTGATTCGAACTACGAATTATACGTGTACAAAGTGCAAAATATGGATATAATCGACGAATAGAGACAAATCTAACACACAAGGAATAGAGATACGACGAATCGTCATTTGACCAACATTGTAGATCACTCCAAATTGAACCGAGATTGTGCCATCCGTTTTGCGAGAGGACTTACCGTTTAGCCACGAAATACCTCGAAACGAAGGCCTGCACCGTCATTAAAATTGCCTCCATACTTCGATATTCTTCGGGGATTAAAAAAAACAACGGTCGAGTTGGCCATGCAGTTAGAGGCGCGTGGCTGTGAACTTGCATTCGGGAGATAGTGAGTTCGGCAACCCTGAAGACGGTTTTTCGTGGTTTCCCATTTTCACACCAGACAAATGCTGGGGCTGTGCCTTAATTAAGGCCACGGCCGCTTCCCTCCAACTCCTAGGCCTTCCCCATCCCATCGTCGCCATAAGACCTATCTGTGTCGGTGCGACGTTAAGCCACTAGCAAAAAAAAAAAAGTGAAACATTTAATGATCTTGGAAGTTTTCTATCGGTTACCGGCTAAAACGTGTAAGTTTGCCTAATTACAATTTTCTAGCTCGCCTGGCAGATTGTACTGCAATCTTGATTTTGGGCGAGGGGGGTAAAATTTAGGAAATTCAGGAAACTATACCTAAAATATGCAGATGTTCATTATTACCCCTGAAATGGATAGCTGTACGAAAATTTCGGCGAAGTAGTCAATGCACAGAGACACGGTCGTTACGATTTTATTTATATAGAATAAGGAATCTGCTTCACGTACAACATATTCTGGGCTGTGTCCACCTGACTTAGGTGGCAAAACCGACCGTTCATGATATCTCCCTTATTAATCCTCGTGTCGAAAAAATGCACAGGAGAAAAAAGTTTTAGAAACGGATTTCCATCAAGGTTGGTCGATTTCCTGTCAGGTTGGTCTTGTATATATTGTGGGAGAGTAAAATCACCGTTCCAGTTCCCTGTAAACCCCCGTCTATTCTGGGAATTTGAAATGGTATGGACCTTAAAACCTACGTTTGGACAAGTGGATGCTAAATATACAGTTTCGTTGAAATATCTTCAGTACTTTTCAAGTTTTAAGAAATAAGCTTTACACGCACCCGATCTTGAGTTAAGTCCGGTGGGACTTGTACCGAAAAACGGTCCGTTAATGATATCTACCTTATTAATTCTCGTATCGAAGTGAAGCACGTGAGAAAAAAGTTATAAATACTTGTATACCGTATGACAAAAATACTATTACTGAATGATGTAGTTAATTTTAGTGACAACTAAATGATAGACACTCATCAAAACAAGGACAAACAGTGTGTTACGCTAACTGGCTTACGCGAGATAGAGGGACTTAGCTGTCGCAAGTATAGTGGTTTACGCCAGTTCACTAGTACAACGTACTATTAACTGTGGGTTACGCCAGGCGGCTTGCCTGACCTTGCCATGTGTGGGGTTATGTCATCAAATTCCTTCTGTTTCTTTTTTTGCATTGAAGGAAGGTGTTAAGTGTTA
Organism: Anabrus simplex; assembly: GCF_040414725.1. Taxonomy (NCBI): domain Eukaryota; kingdom Metazoa; phylum Arthropoda; class Insecta; order Orthoptera; family Tettigoniidae; genus Anabrus; species Anabrus simplex. Next base: position 61,419,594 of record NC_090272.1, on the reverse strand, counting down.
CGCCTGTTTACCAGAATGTGCGTTACAGTGTTAACAACTTGATTCAAACATAACGTCAATTCGGAAATTCAGGACAGTTACGCTAATTGGCCTGTACAAACATCGATATAATGCTTCTCCACACGCATATAATCGCATTACAAGAGGCCGCATACAGACTAAACGTATGATTCCTTCATCTCTCTTCAATCCTTGCACCCATCACAGGGTGTAGTGGCATGTCATGTGCGGTTGCACAATTTTTGCCATTCTCTTCTGTTCTGCGCTAGATGCGTCTCAACCAGCTCCTTCATTAAGTCAATCCGCCTTTCTGGAGCTCTTCCTTGCACTTTGCCCTCCACGATTAGCTTGTACATACCTCCAGTTCTCCTTGATATGTGGCGAAAGTATCTTAAATATCCCTGGCTAATTTTCTTCCTGTCCTTTATCTTGAGTTCATGTAGGACAGAAGCGTTCGTCCGGTGATCGATAGAGGATACGCTTAGAACTAGGCGGTAAACCTACATTTCCATCGCTTCAATATTCCTCATGTCGGCTTTATGATTTATTATTATATTATATAGTATTCTGCCTATTGGCAGGTCCGTGTCTTCGTACGGAATTTCTAACGCCAATGTTCCCTGTTTTCAGCTTCTTCCTTCAGCCTGCTGTATCTGCTCCCATCTTTTATATCATCCATATGTTGAATTTTTCTGCTTCCTCGTCGTGCAGTTCCTTTGATCTTCCCTTCGATGACGTCGTGTGTGAGCCCTCGTGTCTAAGTATGTGTCCGATCCTGTTGGCCTTCCTCTGAAGAATTGTATTCAGAATAGTTTTCTTCCCTCCTACTCTTCTCAGTACATCATCGTTTGTCACCCGATCTGTCCACTTGATCTCCTTTATTCTCCTCCAACACCACATTTCAAAACTTTCTAGGTGTTTTATCTCATGGTCCAAATCTCTGCTCCATACAGTGCAATGCTCCAGACGTAGCACTTCACGAGTTTCTTCCCTAGTTCCAATCTCAACTTACTGGTCAACAGAGCCCTCTTCTTGTTGAATGCCATGCCGATTATTGCTTAAAATTCATTTGTGCAGTGGGAATCATTTGTCAGCAAGCTTCTCTAGTACGTGAAGTGCTTCACATTTTCCAGTTCTCTATTGTCAACTGTTATCCTCAAAAGTATCTCCCGTTTTGATATCCTCATCGCTTTAATTTCGAAATGCTGATTTCCATGCCGTATTTCCTTCCAGTTTCCACAACCAGTTCATCTTGTTTTGCAGTTGTCTTTGACTTTTGGTGAGCACTACCAGGTTATCTGCATACTTGATGATGTTGATGAGGCGTCCTCCTATCCTCAAGTTTCCTCATCCTTTCAAATACTCTCTCGCCAACTATTCTCCATGCATGTTGAAGAGACTCGGTGATAGAAAAAATCATTGTCTGACTCCTCTTCCTATTTCCTATTTCCACGCTGTTTGTTTATGAATAATAATAATAATAATAATAATAATAATAATAATAATAATAATAATAATAATAAATGGATATGAATCTAAACAAGAACATGATTATGAAGTTCAGGAAGGATGCTAATATCAGCATTCGTACAAATAGTTACGAATAATATCCCTCCAAAACATCCAGTTAAAAGATTCTCCGAGCACATCCAAGAAAGAAATAACATTACTGATAAAGCAATATTTAAAATCAAGGATCTGCATAAAATATCAATCAGTTATTTTTTTCCTGAATAATAACAGTAGCAGAGCCTCCGTGGCTCAGGCAGCAGCGCGCCGGCCTTTCACTGCTAGGTTCCATAGGTTCAAATCCCGGTCACTTCATGTGAGATTTGTGTCATACGAAGCGGAGGCGGGACAGGCTTTCGTTTGGTTACTCCAGTTTACCCCGTCTTGTTTCATTCCAGCGACACTCTCCGATATCATTTCATTCCCCTGTCAGTCATGAATCATTAACCCAGAGGGCTGCGAGAGGATTCGGCAGCCGGCACAATTCCTACCCTCGCCGCTAGATGGGGGCTTCATTCATACCATTATGACACGCTCGAATGACTAGAAACAGGCTTACGATTTCCATTTTTCAAAATGACTAGCAGTTTATTCACTGAATAATATTTAGGAACATCTAACTATCGCAAAACTGAGGACTTTAGTGAGCCTTAAAATTACTTCCCCAAAAACAACTCTGTGTCTCTCAAACTTTACACATTCTTGCCTCGTTTACAAATTGATGGAATTTCAGAAACATCATCAGAGATCTAGAGACGATGCACAGTATCTAATACTTGTTGATCCGTCACCATAGTGTTACGAGAAGGAGATCAGAAGCAAGAGCTATGCTAGGTGCGCATTTGCGGTTTCTGATCTCTGGCATAAACAAATTGCTGTCACAGGAATTTATTCTGACGTACGTACTAAGTCTGATACGTCGCTGATTCTTTGCAGTTGAACGATGGCTGCGTGATTGTTGTTTTACAATGGGCAGTCTGTAGAGTTCAAGTTGGCGTGTTAGATCAAAGCTTAGTCCGATGATATTTGAAGAGGCTCAAATACGTCAGCCTCGTACCGGCAGACTTTCTGGCACGTTAAAGAATTCCTGCGGGACAAAATTCCGGCACTTCGGCGCCTCCGAAAACCGTAAAAGTAGTTAATGGAACGTAACATCATAACATTATTATTTTTATCATCATCATTTATCAACTTTGGCCATCTTGGGACCGCGTAAAATAATTCCACTGCGTTCATTCCTCCTCTCTTCTGCCAAGATGTTATTCCGTTCCTTCCTTTCTTACCCTTGGAAACCCTTGAAATTTTGTATCAATCTCCTAAACGTTGTTCTCTTCTGTGATGTGTCTGCCATATCTCCCTTTCTACCCATTCTTACTCTTTTAGGCATGTTTTATGAGTCTGGCATTGTCCATCCTCATTATGCGACCAAGCAACTTCACTCTCCTCTTCCTGATCGTATCAGACATTTCTTTCCAGTTCCCTAATTTTCTAGAAGTCTGCGTTCTTCCTATGTCTGATCGCACCATGTTCTTAGATTTTCCTTTCCTTTTTCTCTAGCTCTTCTGTTTCTTCTGCTTTCATGGAGAATATACACTCTGCAGCAAAGATATGTTCTGGTTTAATTACGGTGTTTATTGCCTGAATTTAGTTTTGATGGAGAGACTCTTCTTGTTCCTGTCATTCAGTTGGTAGGCTTGATTTATGTGCTCTTTGACTAGACAAATAATTTGGATTACTTCCCCAAGTACTTAAACTTTTCCATCCTGTCACTTTTTCCATATTCTGATATTAACACTATAGGTGAATTTCCAATGTTAATCATAAATTTGGTCTTCTCAAGGGATGAAAATGAAAACCTACAACCTGTTTTCCAATCATTGACCGGGTCAGGGATATAATGAATGAAGCAGATATAGGCTGTTAGTACGATGGGGTCGCCACTTCCAAAGTGATTTATTAATGAATGATAGATGAATGAGAACGGAGAGTGTTGCTGGAATGAAAGATGACAGGGAAAACCGGAGTACCCGGAGAAAAACCTGTCCCGCCTCCGTTTTGTCCAGCACAAATCTCACATGGAGTGACCGGGATTTGAACCACGTTATCCAGCCGTGAGAGGCCGACGCGCTGCCGTCTGAGCCACGGAGGCTCCTTCTCAAGAGATATCTGAAGTTGTTATTATTATTATTATTATTATCATTATTATTATTATTATTATTATTAATATATGCCTTTGCTGGCAAAACCTATTGTTTACAGTGCACTATGTATTCAGGTGTACGCTAGAACAAATTTGACCGGGCGAGTTGGCCGTGCGGTTAATGCGGTTAAGGGCGCGCGGCTGTGAGCTTGCATACAGGAGATAGTGGGTTCGAACCCCACTGTCGGCAGCCCTAAAAATGGTTTTCCGTGGTTTCCCATTCTCACACCAGGAAAATGCCTAAGGGCACGGCAGCTTCCTTCCCATTCCTAGGCGTTTCCTATCCCATCGTCGCCATAAGACCTATCTGTGTCGGTGCGACGTAAAAAGATAGCAGAAAAAAGAAAAATGTTTTACTTTCATTGACTTGTCTCAGCTTTATCCTTGGCTTTGACAAAATGGAAGTGACTGGGGTATGATTGATGCTAGTAATGCCATTCCTTTTGCAGCCAGTCCCCTTTATGAATGGTGTGAAAATGACGCTCATAGGGTCGGTTGGTGCTGGCATTTCAGTGGGCTTGGCAGACTGACAGATAATAGCAACTTTCGACTCAGTGAGGAAAGCAACGGGAAACTACATCGCTCCTTACTTCCCTAGTACACCTCTTCACTGATGCCTGGGCCACCTGTGATGGCTGACTGCGGGGCTGTTGAGATCCAACCAGCCTCCGGGTTGAGCATTCAACATACATTATTATTATTATTATTATTATTATTATTATTCAGAGTAACCGACGATGCTGTGGGGTTCATCCGATTCCAAGTCAAAGAATACTGAAAGGACAATTCTACGAGGTATATAAAGGCTTATGTAAATCGAAACAGACTTTCAACGTATTAGGTCGTTTTACGTACATGTAGTACGTGTTGCAGAGATGTTAAGTACAGAACAAAATTGGCCAGCCGGACACCAGTGGGATCCGAACCCACAACCTCCCGATTTCGCGTCGGTTGCTCTACCAATTGAGCTATGGTGGCCTAGGCCATCTTTGTTCTGTTTGAAAGGATCTGAGCTACAGGTCTGGCACTGCTGCTAGCACACTGTAGAGTGCGTTTAAGTCGCCCGTTGTGGGGCATGTCAATGAATATGAATTTTCACGACCGCATTGTAATCGAAACGGACTTTCAACGTATTAGGTCGTGTTACGTACATGTACTGTAGTACGTGTTGAAGAGATGTCGGTCGTGAAAATTCATATTCATTGACATGCCCCACAACGGGCGACTTAAACGCACTCTACAGTGTGCTAGCAGCAGTGCCAGACCTGTAGCTCAGATCCTTTCAAACAGAACAAAGATGGCCTAGGCCACCATAGCTCAATTGGTAGAGCAACCGACGCGAAATCGGGAGGTTGTGGGTTCGGATCTCAGTGGTGTCCGGCTGGTCATTTTTGTTGTACTTAACATCTCTTCAACACGTACTAAATGTACGTAACACGACCTAATACGTTGAAAGTCTGTTTCGATTACAATGCGGTCGCGAAAATTCATATTCGCTTATGTAAATGTTTAGAATATTATCGATTGAATACAAATAGTTCTGACGAGTTACTTAAGGTGATTGACTAAATTACGTACAAAATACGAGGAAAGGAATGACTAGACTACTTGTGAAGCGGTTATCAGTAACCTTGAGGTAAGTGCAGTTGCATATTCATTGAAAAATTTGTTTGTACGTTATCCTGATACACGGGTATCTTGAACTACGGTTAAATGGCCACTTGTGCTAACTTCTTCGATATTGCCTAAATGACTCATTTCGAGACAGCTACAGAAAATAGGTGTGGTTGCATCTTTCTAATCACTGCCATTATACAGGAGCATGTATAGTAAGTGTATTCATATTAGTAGCAACGAGTTTCAATTTAAGGGCTAAATAAAAGCACGACTATAAATCGCAAACGCGCTAAATACAACCAGAGTTCTTCACTACTCCAGAAATTAAATCAGACGAATGCAAGAAGTGAAATTCCTCTGTAAGACACGTCTACACATTATTTATTCTTACTATTTTTTCATTTTTTAAATTTTTTTTCAATTTGCTTTATGTCGCACGACACAGATAGTTCTTATTGCGACGATGGGAGAGGAAAGGGCTAGGAGTGGGAAGGAAACGGCCGTGGCCTTAATTAAGGTACAGCCCCAACATTTGCCTGGTGTGAAAATGCAAAACCATCGAAAACTGCCTTCAGTGCTGCCGACAGTGGGATTCGAACCCACTATCTCCCGGATGGGAGCTCACAGTTGCGCACACCTAACCGCACGACAAACTCGCCGCGTTTTATTATTATTATTATTATTATTATTATTATTATTATCCATCTCTTAGCACAGGCCAGAGTTAAGTGTAGCTTCCACCGAAGTCCCAGTCTCATCCATGGCTGTGACAGTATGGAAGCTGCAGGGGTATGGGTGGTGCTGAATAATGACATTCAGAGCACAACTAGTGCATCTGAGTTTTACGACAGGTGTCGCTCATAGGGTCAGTCGTGCTGCAGTAGCACCTTCTGGTCCAGTGAGGAAAGCAATGGCAAACTACTTCACTCCTCGTCTTGCCTAGTACGCCTCATTTTGGTGCTGCCATTGGTTTTTGGGGTTTCCTTATAACCGTATAACTTTTGGTGGTGCTATTTGAGGATCCAACCAGCCTCTGGGCTGATGACCTAACAGACAGACATTATTTACATATTTTTAGGTCGCTCCAACACAGATAGTTCTTACGGTGACGATGGGATAGGAAAAGTTTCGGAGTGGGAAGGAAGTTATAGCCCCGACATTTGCCTGGTGTGAAAATGCGAATCCACCAAAAACCGTGTTCAGGGCTGCCGACAGTGGGATTCGAACCCACTATCTCCAGAATGCAAGCACATACAGTAATTACGTTTACCAAATCGCGCAGCCACTATACAGGATGGGCAGTCCAGGTAAGCAAAGAGGTTATAATGGACAAACCAAGGAACGTGAATGCAAGTTCTGCCGACAGCAGTGTGAAAACTATTACTTACTGCACTCTTCAGCAAGGAAATCATGCTAACGATAATGGTAATAATTTTTAATAATTTATGTTTACAATTGTAATATACATGGTAGTCAATAAAATCAAATTATCACACACTGATTATTTCATTCATTCCTGTCGTATCGGCCAATTTTGGACCACGTTATTTCAACTGGCTACTTCTGCCTTTGATGTCTGCCCAATATTCCGCATGCGTTGTCTCCTGCGTCCATGCCTTTCCTGTTTTTAATTTTAGCTTGTCTCGGACACCCTGGAACGCTCGAAGTTTCTTCTTAAGTGGGACATGCTCCTGGATGTCATTATGTGTGATTCCCACTGCTTCAAGCTCTCCGTCAACCTCAATGAACCAACCCCCTTTGGATTTCTTCTGCTGAAAGAAGGTGATGATACAGTTGTCCGTCTTGTTGGGTGAATTCGTGCTGCATACCCATAAAAGGTAATTATTCCTTTCCGGATGGTATCGGGGATCTTCTCTACGTGGGTGTGTAGTTAGTCGTTATGCCGTCTTCTGTATTACCCATTGTCTTTGATGGGACCTAAGTTATTTATCAAAATATTCCTTTCTATGGCTTTCAGTTTGTCGATCAGGCCCTTTTTTTAATTACAAAGTCATTCTGAAGCGTATAAGACCTCTGGACGGATGACACTGCAATAATGTCTCAACTTTGCTTTGAAAGATATGCCTTTGGTACACCATTTCCATTTTGTTCATCCGTAATGTAAAGGCTTCTTTATATGACAAGTTTGGTGTTAAAAGTTCTCCCTGATTCTTGAACTTAGCTACTCGTATCATTGTGTCTTGTCCCACTGTGAACGCTGTGGGCGCCAGCTTGATGTTAGTTAAAATATCTTTTTCCCCTCAAAGGGACCTGGAGGCCTGTCTTCCCTGCTTGTGTTTTACGCTGAAAACCTGTTCCTTGTCTGTGTTTAAGGAATTTGAAAAATTGCAAGGTCATCTGGAAAGGCTACGATTAATATAAAAAGTTTGGCTTTTGCACCCTAGCCTGACTCCGATTTGAACTCCTTGATCATTCAACTCTTTGCGCCACTTTCGGGTGACCTTTTCAAGGACACAGTTGAAGAGTGTGCCAGAATCCTGCCTTGATTTCAAAGGCGTCTGAAATCTCTCCCCTGAACTTCACTTTCGAAGTGGTGTAAGACAATGTTTGTTGAACGATTGTTCTGGTTTTGTTGTCTAGGCCAAATTCCTTTAAATTTCCTATCAGAGTGATACGATCTACCGAGTCATATGCCTTTTTGAAGTCATGACACCACCATTTTTTATTCCTGAGTTTCAAATATGAAAGGTTAGATTTGAGGTTCAAGATTTGTTCGATGTAAGAATACCCTTTCCTGAAACCTCCTTGATATTCTCCGATTTGTGGACCTAGTTGTTCTTCCGCCTACATTTGATGTGTTTTAGGCAGAATCTTGTATATTGTTAAACAAAGGCTAATAGTTTCCACCTACCACGGTAGTTAATTCATGACTGTTTTATCGTCTTACTTATGAAGTGGGTGAATCAAAGTTGAAGTATAGCTATTTGGATGTACCTCTTTATCTCAAATCTCGCAGACATTTTCCGTTACTGTATCCATACTTTTGTCTTCTGCATGCTTCCAAACCTCAGCAATTATAGATTCTTCGCATGGTGCCTTGTTGTCCTAATTATAGGGTTGCCACTGGGACTTCATTTTTCAATACATAACTTACCGTCACTGCTAAACAGGTTATAAAATATACTATATAATAAAACATATCAGCATTGAATATGAAAAATATTTCACATACAATACAAAAATGAACTAAGAAGCAAAGAGTACAAAACTACTGACTGTATACATGGTTTTTCAAAATTAATATTGAACCGTGGATAGCAGCAACCTCTTTGTTTGTCAACATATTTCTTCTGTGCTTAATGAAGTACAAAACTGTGATAACTAACTTCTTATTCTTCATCTTCTTGTAGTGCCTTCTCCATTACTGAATGTTGGCCAACAATCTCAGCGAAGTCTGTCGGCTCTCCTCATCAGTCTACTAGAATCTAGTCCTGCCAATCGGGCAAGTTCCTCAAGCGAGAGTGTTTCCTTCGACAGCGACCCCTACGTCAATCAATTTTACCCTGCATGTTCAATGTAAGTAGGTTGTACTTTTAATTCCTCATAGCATGCACCAGATAGGCTGACTTTCTTTCCTTGATTGTACACATCAACATTCGTTCCCTTCTCATGCGTTTGAGTGCGACAGAATTGGAGACGTAGTCAGTTTACAAGATCATTAACATCCTTCAGAACACCCACATCTCGAAGGCATTTATTCTCCTAATGGTGTTACATTTCAGAGTCCATGTTTCAGCGCCCTATAGAAGCACTGAATATACATAGCATCTGACAAATTTTTGTCGTGTCTCCAAACTGAGGTTACTGTCGCACAGTAGATTCTTCAGTTTCAGAAAGCTAGTAAGAGCTACTTTTATTCGTACACGGATCTCTGAATGCGGGTCCAAGTTCCCAGTGATCCAGCCTCCAAAGTACTTAATCTTCCACACTTCTTCAAGTGGTTCCCCATAAATGGTCATAAGAATGTGCATGTTACGAGTTCTGGAAATGGCCATCACCTTGGTCTTGCCGGGGTTCATTCTGAGACCAAGTTTATCCCCTTCTGCTACGATTCTGTTTAACAGGCGCTGAATACCTTCAGTACTCTCAGCCAGGAAGACAGTGTCACCTGCATACCTCAGATTGTTGATCAACCCTCCATTTTCCACTTCTTGAAGTGCAGCTCGGAAGATCTACTCAGAGTACATATTAAACAGCAGGGGAGATAATACACATCCTTGAGGTACTCCCTGTTTGATCCTAGTAGCGCAAGTCTCGGAGTTTCCAATTCTTACGGAAACTTGTTGATGGTCATACTAACTAAATTAATTAATAAAATATACTTCATGAAACTTGAGATGAGCTGTTCTTGTTGAAGTTATTCTGCCGTCCACACCTGCTGTTCACACAGCTGAAGGTAAGGTTTGTTTGGCCGAGGAGAATATGGGGTCCCTGGCGTTCCCTGCCATATATAAGCTGTGCGTGTACAGCGTAGAGCGACCGAACGTGGTTCAACAATGGCATCAGTGGGCCGTGAGTCTCTAGCTCTCCACTGATTGAGTGTGTGCGGGGTGATAATGTGAGGCGATAGTTGTGGGTGTATGCGTGTGTTGGTGTCATCCCAACACCCTGCACCACCCCAGTCGCTGTGTTAAATCCTCTTTTCCATTCCACAGCATTTCAATAGCAGGAGGGGGGGGGGGGTAAAATATGGCGTGGAAGCCATCTCTATTCTCACACTCATATGTTTCTCGTGCCTACCGACAAAGTGCGCATTTTCGGACAGAGTAAAAATAAAAGATCGAGGGGAAATAATGAAAAGCGTTGAGCTATTTTACCCGCGGTTATCAACACAAAACACTTGCCTGCGAGGGTTCGCAGTTTGTGTTATGAAGCGACAGATAGATATTAATCTTCAAGGACATATTTGAAGCTATTCTGCGGTAATGGAAACCAATTCATATTCCGAGGGGGGAAATAAAATCAGAGATGGTCAGTTAAAAATGTTTTGCTATCAGTTTTTCTATAGCTTCTCAATAAATGATACATTAGTTAACCCATTAGTTATATGAGATATTTTATATTTTTTATGACAATGCATCCCGGGGATTTCCATTGAAATTTGAGAGTCAACGAATGGAATTGTAACATTTATGTACTAACGTCGGAACTGGGTTGAAACAATGAATCCCGTGAGATCTTCGAAGTTAGGCAATATTAGATATTATGTGTACGTGGATGGATGAAACTGTGTTATTGGAGAAACGAGATATTTCTTAGTAAAATCTGGGTCCGTTTCCTAGGCTGAGTGATTAGTTACACGGCTTTCGGGTCTGAGGTCACTTGGTTCGATTCCCGACCGGGTTGGGAATTTTAGACGTGTGTTGTTAATTCCTCTGACTCTTGTACTGGGAATTTGTCTCATATACACAAGACATGGTCAAGTTAATTGTGTGACGCTGTTCGCACCGAAGACCCCATCAAAGAATACGGAAAATTACATAATAATAATAATAATAATAATAATAATAATAATAATAATAATAAACCAACAACAGTCCATTGAGAATAGGACCCAAATCCAAGGGGATCGCAACAGACTGCTTAGCATTTGCCGATGATATTGCTGTTCTCTCAAACGACATAGAAACCGCTAGAGCTCAAGTTGAAATTTTAAAGGAAATTGCCGAACAAACTGGTTTGCAGATATCGTTTGAGAAAACAGAAGTAATGACTAACATCAAAGAGGCTCCACCAAAACTCCATACAAAATACGGGGACATCTCCCGAGTAGACAAATTCAAATACCTGGATGAGATCATCATGAAAAATGGACTGGACAAAGAAGCACTTCAGGAGCGAGTACGCAAACTGGAAATAGCCTACCAAACATCACGCACAATCTACAACAAAAAATGTCTTTCCCAAAACACCAAGATACGTCACTATGAAACAGTTCTGAAGCCAGTAGTTCTATATACAGCCGAAACCTTGCCTCTAAATGCCAACAAAGGATTCCTTGAAGAACTGGAGAAAAGAGGACGCAAAATTGTGAGAGGAATCTTGGGATCAAAGTACAGAAATGGAATCCATCAAAAGAGATCCAACAAGGAAGTCTACAGCAAAATAGAGAAAATTACTGACACAATCAGAAGAAGACGGGCACGATTTTACGGTCATCTGAAAAGAATGGATGGAAGAAAGTTAACTAAAGAAATCTTTCACTTTTTTGATTCAAACCCCAAAACCACAATTCCCTGGTTTAGAAATACCAAAGAAGACCTGCAAATGCTACATATCTCAGTTGAAGACGCCCTTAACAGAGATCTCTTCCGCAAGAAAATATTGACGAACGGGCTAAACCGAGACGAGCAACCGAAGAGAAGACACGGTGCCCCTTGGACAGAGGAGCGTAAGCAGGCCCACTCACAAAGAATGAGGGAAATTTGGGCTCTAAAGAAGGCCAAGTTCAGTGTCAAATGCAACAAGACTTAACGTGGTCCTTGATGGCCCCAGCGAATTATATATAATAATAATAATAATAATAATAATAATAATAATAATAATAATAATAATAATAATAATAATAATAATAATAATAATAATGCTATTTGTTTTACGTCCCACTAACTACTTTAACAGTCTTCGGAGACGCCGAGGTGCTGTCGTATTTGAGCACATTCAAATACCACCGGACTGAGCCAGGATCGAACCTGCCATGTTGGGGTTAGAAGGCCAGCGCCTTAACCGTCTGAGCCACTCAGCCCAGCTGAGAAGAAGAATAAAAATTTCACGATTGCAAGTAAAATCTTCCCTTCGTTGTCTGACAAAGGATTCTTTGATTTATTTGGGAACACTGATGAAGTCATCATATTGCATTGAGGTGGCCACTCTTGAAATCCAGGACAAATTATTAACAATTTTTCGAAAAGTGATATCATACAGTTCTGGTTCGGTTTCCGTGTTGGTCCTGTAGCAGGATTACGATATCAATAGTGACGTGAAGCTTCGTTCTGCTCGGGATACGAACGCAAATATTGTTTTAGTGATTGTAAACGGCTAGGACTTGGAATATGTGACCACTTTTTCATCGAGGAACAGGCCCGGAATTTTTACCACGTGAATTTGGGAAGCCATGGAGAACCATCTCCAGAGGGGTGCATATTAAAATTTGAAATGACCGGGCGAGTTGGCCGTGTGGTTAGTGACGCGCAGCTGTGAGCTTGCATCCCGGAGATAGTGGGTTCGATCCTCACTGTCGGCAGCCCTGAAAATTGTTTTCCATTGTTTCTGATTTTCACACCAGGCAACTTCTGGGGCTGTACCTTAATTAAGGCCACGGCCGCTTCCTTCCCACTCCTAGGCCTTTCCTATCCCATCGTCGCCGTAAGACCTATCTGTGTCGGTGCGACGTTAAGTCAATATTTAAAAAAATAATATAAATGTGTATTGCAGCCAATGTCCAATTAAGTACATTAAAACATGCAATTCTACAGTAGCTACTATCATTTGCTGTATTCGTTCAAAGATTTACTTCTTTTCGTGATATTTCGATGTGCACTGAAGAAAATGGAATTTGCAACACCATGAAGGCATTGGTCGTTTGCGTTGATTTTCAAGATATGGAACGATGCCATGTAGATGTGTAAACTATCAAAGTTTCAGATCCATTGGATTGTTGCTACAGGTCTCCCCACGTGATTGCTCGCGGTGGAATAAACTCCAGTATACGGACTCTGGTGTAGCGTAGTTGACTTGCAGTCTGTGCAGTGAAGTGTTCCCCGTCAAACATGCCTCTACGACAGAGAAGAGCACGCTATCAACAACTGTCGCCGTTTGAGAGGGCTCGGATAATTGGGCTGTGTGAGGCTGGATTATCGCTAAGGACTGTCGCTGCACGTATTGGCCGACAGGCATCTACGGTACAACGTGTATGGCAGCAGTGGTCAAATGAAGGTACCCACACTCGCAGACCTGGCACAGGCCCAGCGCGACAGAAAACTGTGGGAGAGGATCGCCGCATCATTCGGATGGCCCGGATGGAACCCCATGCAACAGCAGCGCAAATTCGAGCAGCTGTGGCAACCCACGTTACACAACTAACAGTTGGTAATCGCCTACATGCAACTGGCTTACGAGCCCGTGTCCTTGCAGAAGGTGTTGTATTGACCCCACAACAGCGACGTGTAAGGCTGGCCTGGTGTCGAGAAAGATCGACGTGGGTCGACGAATGGCATAGGGTCGTCTTTAGTGATGAATCGCGCTTCTGTCTTGCCCGCAGTGATCGCCAGAATCGTTTGCGCCGATGTACCGGGGAGAGGGGCCGCCCAGATCTTATTGTCGAGAGGCACACAAGGCCAACACCAAGCATTATGGTCTGTGGAGCTATTGGCTTTAATGTGAAATCACAATTAGTGCTTGTTGAGGACACTATGACTGCTCGACAGTACGTTGATAGGGTACTCAATCTAGTGGTTGTCCCTATGATGGCGAACATTGCGAATCGGATGTTTCAGCAGGACAATGCCCGGGTTCACACTGCACGCATCTCTAGAGAAGCTCTCCACGATATCACAACCTTAGAATGGCCCGCCAGATCCCCGGAACTCAGTCCTATTGAGCATGTGTGGGACATGGTGGGTCGACAACTGGTCAACCGCCCTCAGCCACCCATAACTCTGGAACAACTGACCCGTGCATTGCAGCAAGCATGGGCCACAATTCCTCAGGAAGCGATCCAGGGCCTTACTGACTCCATGCCTCGACGAATTCATCAATGTATTGCAGCTCGTGGTGGGCACATCCTGTATTGATTGTTGTCCAAACGTACGGTCAGAGGGACCTGAAACTGTAATCATCGAATCACAACCGAACACTCGTCCTGCATGTTCAATTGCAGCAATGTAGCGCTACTCCTTCTGGGTGTTGCAATTTCCATTTTCTTCAGTGTAATATCTTTCGCCGCGTAGGGTACCCACGCAGTCGTCTTTCAATGTATGATACCGTGCGGTCGCACATAATTTATGATGAAACTTGTGTATGGCCATTCTTGTTTGCACATGTCTGAGCTCGTGGTTTGGACCCGTCCATTTTCTCTCCATTGTGCCATCAGTTGAGTACAATTCAATCTATATTTCTTTATTTTTCTTCTTCCTTTCTTCAAGAATCTGTATACTTTGTCTTGTAGTTTGGAAAAAGGCCTTAAATTTCAAATCTTCGACGTTGAAAGTCACCTTAACTAATACATACACTAATTTGGACTGTTTATTTATTGGTAGGCACAGAGCTCTCTTCAGGTATCTTGACTTTATTTTCTCAATAGTCCTTAAATCAACCAGATATTTTTTTTATTAAATGAATCCCATAAGAAATGATCGGGCTTATGGCTGCACGGAATATCTTCATTGCTGATTGAAGTGAATTGTTATGTAGGTCCTGAATTCCGCAAATTACTTTGACGGCCTATTGTTTGCAAAAATGCCTAATTTTTTATTCGTGTCTGAAGTATCGTATTGCACAGACATAATTATACAATGATAACCATAGCTAAACATGGAAATTATATACACTGCCGTGCATAGACACTTAAAATTGAGCAGAAAGAGTTAAAGTCATAAGATTACTATAGAAAGACGCAGTATACATCAAAATAATGCATACTGAGTTTTGAACAAACGTTAATGTTCTAAATTACTAATTAACAGCTCTTTGGTACAGAGCTCGATAGCTGCAGTCGCTTAAGTACGGCCAGTATCCAGTATTCGGGAGATAGTAGGTTCGAACCCCACTGTCGGCAGCCCTGAATATGATTTTCCGTGGTATCCAATTTCCACACCTGGCAAATGCTGGGGCTGTACCTTAATTAAGGCCACGGCCGCTTCCTTCCCGCTCCTAGTCCTTTCCTATCCCATCGTCGCAATGAGACCTATCTGTGTCGGTGCGACTTAAGCAACTAGAAAGAAAACACACTTCTTTGGTCCAGGAGAGAGAACTATAAAGCACAAAAACAAACCGTTTGGACCAAAAGGACAGCATATTCTTCCCGTTTTAGACTGTCCAATGCATGCATCCAAGGTTACCTTTGTGGATGACATATAGTAGTTTGAAATATTTTAAGCACTTCAGTCACATTATATTAATTAATTAATTAACCGGCTTCGGTGGTGGGGTCATGTGAGGCGAATGGAGGAGGATAGGTTACCTAAGAGAATAATGGACTCTGTTATGGAGGGTAAGAGAAGTAGAGGGAGACCAAGACGACGATGGTTAGAGTGGGTTTTTAACGATTTAAAGATAAGAGGAATAGAACTAAATGAGGCCACAACACTAGTTGCAAATCGAGGAATGTGGCGACGTTTAGTAAATTCTCATAGGCTTGCAGACTGAACGCTGAAAGGCATAATAGTCTATAATGATAATGTATGTATGTATGTATGTATTAATTGGGGCTGAGGTGGTTGAATTGTATATTTTAGAAGGAATAGATAGGTTCTTGGAAGGTGGAGTCTTTTTCCACTTATGTTTATGACACATAGTGTAAAGTTTTAGTTGTATGAAACGTGTCAGCATTCGTACATAAGCGAATTCTATCACTTTATCCGTAAAGTTAACACGGAAGGAAAGAAATTTTGAGGAATGAAACGAAAAAAGAAAATTTGCCGTGGCCGAAGTAAATGGCCAGAATATTTTTGCATGTTGCTTTACGTCAAAAAAATTACGCCCGTATGGTGGCCATGATTGATAACGCGTTGAAGTCTAAATGGTCTGACACCGAGTTTGGGCGTTTCGAGTCCCGTTGTTCGAAAACATTTTTACCATCAGAATGTTGGTCGTTAGGGTAGGGGAGATGGTGGTATACCATTTTTAATCACTACATTACGTGCCAAAAGCTTGGATTAACTTCAAAACCTCTCCGCAGTTCTCATATGGAGTGATGGCATATGGCGCTGTTGACAGTGATTCGTCCGTCGGATGGAGACGTTAAGCCTTGAGCAGACCCCTTGGTGCTATTCGACAAGAGAAGGGCACGTGCTGGTACCGGGTTTCACCCTCTCCCATCCTAGTATTATATATCAAGTCATTCATTTCATCTCGTTAACTCCTGTGATGAGGTTGACGTCAAGAAAGGCATCCGATCATAGAAACCCGCCACGACAGATTCATCTCACCTCATACCCGACCCGTAGAGAAACAGGACAAGGATTGGACAAACAAACAAACAAACAAACAAACAAACAAACAAACAAACAAACAAACAAACAAACAAACAAACAAACAAACAAACAAACAAAAAAGCAAACTAACAAATTTTACGTCACACAGACTCAGATAGATCTTATGGCGACGATGGGATATGAAAAGGCTAGGACTGGGAAGGAAGCGGTGTTGGCCTTAATTAAGGTACAGCCCAGAATTTGCCTGGTCTGAAAATGGGAAATCAGGGAATACCACGCTCAGGGCTGCCGACAGTGGAGTACGAACCCGCTACGTCCCGAATGTAAGGCTGATAGCTACGTTATTCAAAGCGTGCAGACACTTACTCGGTAACGTAAATGGTCACATTCTTTCTGTTCTCAGATTATTAACATTCTAAAGATGCACATCTATCAACACTCTGTGGCGATTACACGCTTACGTCGCTGATATAAAGGACGTTTGATTGGAATCCAATGGACAGTAACTGTCTCAGGTCGGGCTGCAGTTATGGCGGACAACATTGATTGCGTCATTCTCATAGGATTACTCATCATCATCATCATCATCATCATCATCATCATCATCATCATCATCATCATCATCATCATAACCAGGAAGGCTCCTCTCATACAAGATTAAGCTAATGTGATTTTCAATTTAGAACAAGCGATTATAGCCAACGGCTCGTGAACGCAGTGCTCCAGGGATTGCTCCCGCTTATGCTATAGAAACGTAAAACTAATGTTGTGTACTGAAGACAGAGCAAGCATGTTCTCATTCATTAAGATGAGACCAACAATTTCGTGATTTCCTTCAACGCCGCTTGCCCACGTTTGTATGCATATTCACTTCACTCGACAATTTGGGAATCTTCTCTGCACCCTCGGCATTCCATACAACTCTCATTTGTCATTGCTGTTTCGTTCGATGCTAATATTAGATTGCCTTGTAGATACGGCCCCTACGCATTTAAAATTCATGGAGGTATCACCTCAGCAGTAGTTCGTTCTCACCTAATTGACGCGTAACACCTGTATATAATTAGTAAAACTACCTAATGCCGTGCCTCTGTGGCTCAGGTGGCTGTGCGCCGGCCTCTCATCGCTGAGTTCCGTGGTTCAAATCCCGGTCAGTCCATGAGATATTTGTGCTGTACAAAGCGGAGGCGGGGCAGGTTTTCCTCCGGATACTCCTGTTTTCCCTGTCATCGGTCATTGTTCATTCCAACAACACTCTCCAATATCATTTCATTTCATCTGTCAGTCATTAATCATGGCCCCGGAGGAGCGCGATAGGCTTCGGTAGCCGGCATAATTCCTATCTTCGCCGCTAGATGGAGAATTCATTTATTCCATTCCTGATCACGTCAAATGACTGTAAACAGGACGTGGTTACTCATTTAACCATACTTTGTCCTGAAATAGGCTCGAAACACGTGAATATAATCATTTTTACTGACTTATGTTTTCCTAAAAATGGTTAGGAAACACCTGGATATTATCAGATGGTCACCCTTTATGCTTTACTGGAAGTGGTGTCCGGCTCCATGGCTAAATGGTTAGCATGTTGGCCATTGTTCACAGGAGTCCCGGGTTTGACTCCCGGCAGGGTCGGGAATTTAACCATCATGGGTTAATTTCGCTGGCACGGCAGATGGGTGTATGTGTCGTCTTTATCATCATTTTATCCTCATCATGACGCGCAGATCGCCTACGGGCGTCAAATCAAAAGACCTGCACCTGGCGAGCCGAACTTGTCCTCGGACACTCCCGGCACTAAAAGCCATACGCTATTTCATTTCATTTTAATGGAAGTGGTTGGAAACACCTGTGCAAAATCATTTGTATTGCCATTATGCTTTTCTTAAAGTTCTTATAAATACTCGCAGATAGACTGCTGTATTGATTTCCTATTTTTTTCTGAAGATAATTAAAAACCGCCCGCCTCTGTGGTGTAGTAGTTAGCGCGATTAGCTGCCACCCCCGGAGGTCCGGGTTCGATTTCCGGCTCTGCCACGAAAATTTGAAAAGTGGTACGAGGGCTGGAACGGGGTCCACTCAAACTCGGGAGGTCGACTGAGTAGAGGTGGGTTCGATTCCCACCTCAGCCATCCTCGAAGTGGTTTTCCGTGGTTTCCCACTTCTCCTCCAGGCAAATGCCGGGATGGTACCTAACTTAAGGCCACGGCCGCTTCCTTCCCTCTTCCTTGCCTGTCCCGTCCAATCTTCCCATCCCTCCACGAGGCCCCTGTTCTGCATAGCAGGTGAAGTCGCCTGGGCGAGGTACTGGTCATTCACCCCAGTTGTATCCCCCGACCCAAAGTCTGCAGCTTCAGGACACTGCCCTTGAGGTGGTAGAGGTGGGGTCCCTCGCTGAGTCCGAGGGAAAAACCGACCCTGGAGGATAAACAGATTAAGAAGAAGAAGAAGAAGAAGAAGAATTAGAAACCTCGCTCTTGCTAGTCAAAAGTGGAAGCATGTTTTTGAGAATAAGGCAAAGAAAATTTAATTTCTGTTCTGACAACAAAATTACCACGAAACTTCTCGACTTTGAAGTAATCGTTTGGGAATGACCACAACGACATAAAGGAGGCCAATGCTGTGAGCAGCAAGGAAACGTGGTTTCAAGGAAACACCCTTCAGATCAATCTTAAAAGAAATATTTTGTGACCAGTTCAGGCCAAAATCTGTCAAAAGAAAGGTACGCTCGTCTAGTTACGGTTACATACTGCACAGTATTGTTGTCAAAACAGACCATATGAGGCTATCGCCCTCCTTTAACCACGAGACTACACCCATAGCAATTTGTGCTCGCCTCCCTATTGTAAGAATACAGTGAGTAGTGACTAACGCTTTGTGAATAATGACTGTATATTTCCGTTTCACGCATTAAACAAAATATGATTCGTTTTTTATGTTAGCTGCAACAATAATACCGGTATAGAAAGCCAAGAATAACGGCCGAGAGTATTGGTCGTGCTGACCACATGTCACCTCGTATTCTGCAGGCCTTAGGGATGAGCAGCGGTCGCTCTGTAGGCCAAGGCCCTTCACGAGCTGTTGCACCAAGGAGTTTGGTTTTTGTTAATAATAATAATAATAATAATAATAATAATAATAATAATAATAATAATAATAATAATAATAATAATACCAAAATTCATCATTACAACACTGGCGTCAAATCGGTATCACCTTATTCCTCAGAATGCATCATCCTCTCTCAAAAATTTGCTTTCATTAAGTTAGAGCAAAAAGAGAGAAGGATTTTCAGCGGCATAATTGGCACAAACTACAAAAAGCGGGAACTATATAAGAAAATACAGACAAGAAATCTACTCTAGAGAAAATTACACCGGGCGAGTTGGCCATGCAGCTGTGATCTTGCATCCGGGGGATAGTGGGTTCAAACCCCACTGTCGGCAACCCTGAGTATGGTTTTCCTTGGTTTTTATTTCCATACCAGGCAAATGCTGAGGCCACAGCCGCTTACTTCCCACTCCTATCCCATCGCCGCCGTAAGACGTATGTGTCTCGGTGCAACGGAAAGTGAAATATTTATTTAAAAAAAGAGAATAGCACGGACACGTACGCAAACACAGGGCTCGTGCCACCTACGACGAATGGACTACTCCATGAGCTAAACGCATTTAAAACGCACCGTTAACAATTGAGAACCAAAACCAAAAATAACATTACTGTACGTCTACGATAAATTCCTATGTTAAGGCAGTAAGCACACCCACACCCAAAGACGGAAGAATTAACTGGTGAAGATTAAAATCTCCGTCAAGCCCGGGGATCTAACCTGTGATCCTCTGGATCCAAGGTTAGCATCCTAACCAATTATGCTTGGAGCCGAAGTCTCTACTCGTTGAACATACCACTGTTACGCCATATAGCCTGGAATTCCACGCTTGATCTTTGTGTGTCCTGGTGACATTTGTGCTTGCCGTACTCAGTAAAAAGCGTAATATACTTTGTATTTCACGGAAGCATAGAGCACGCAATTTGCATTACGCAGCTGATAAGCAATTTATTTTATGACGGAAGCTATATGGCCGAAAATGGTCTGCATTTCTAAAATTCAGCAGTACCAGTTGCACTAGCTTATGTAGAAACAGGCAGAGCCTGAAATTATATTATGACAACTTGCGTAAGTTCCGATGTATGTTCCTAATCTCCCCCTTAACGTGGGGAGACAGCGCTGATGGGGCGTCATACCACGGAAGCTGTCATGTCACCAAGTGCTTCGCACGTCACAGCCTGATGGATATACCTGCCTCCCAGCCAGTTTTCCACTGTCGCTCAACATGACTTCTGCTCGCCCTATCTCACGTACTGAGCACGTTGAGATCCATGTTTAATCAGATTATATATTACAGTGGAGAGTGATGAAATTCATCTCATCTCAACGACAGCTATCAGGTTGACAGGATTTGTTTCTGCTCCTGTTTATTTTCGTTTAAAAAAAGATTTGCATATAGAGGTAGACAATTAAAGGAATATCCTTTCCTTAGGATACATCAAATCCATGTACTCAACTTCACAAACTTCTACCTAACTTCAGTGATTTATTTCACGCAAACATAGGGCACGCAATTTACATCATATGTAGATGTTCCTAACTCAATGACTATCTTTTGAAACATATAAAACTGCATTTAAATTGAAAAATATGAAATTTAATATTCATTAAATAAAATACATAATCGTTGGACGTTGTACTTACACTTACTTCTTACCTGCTTATTTACACATACGTTATTTGATGGGCGCCAGCTACCACTCAGTGCAGCAATAATAGAATGTGAATCTTGACTATCTCTAGGGTGTGTAGCTTACTTTTGACAACATACCATATACGTTCTGGGAAAAGGAGATTGGCGTTCGGTTTCCCCATTAAATTTGAGGTTATGTAATTCTATTCTGGAAATGAAACGCTAAATTATTTTGATAGAACAAAATATATTCTTGAAATAATTTCAATAAAATATTGAGAACTGCTGCGATTAAAACAGATGAGAATATGAAATTATGACATTGCAACTGAAAGAAACTAGGCATGAATTTGAATTCTTCTTGACCGGACATTTAAATTTATACGAAATATATCCCTCACTGGTTCACTTGACTGTACCTTCAACACTTTGAGTGTAATTACGACGTATTCCTTTGATCTGGTGTTTACTGTAGATGTGTCAAGCCTAATCTGGTGATGTATCCACGTGACTGCTTCTTCTGCATCCTGATGACTACTTGGTAAGTCTGCACGGTATGACTTAATTGCAACTGTCTCCTTCTATGACTCCATCACTGTTCACCATCCACTTTACTTCTTCTCTCTTCACCTTCCGTTTAACTAATGACTTCCGTTGACTGACTGAGGCAACTCCATCTCGTTCACTCTCCGACCAGCTGTGACCTCTGCTTCCAGTTGAATAATGACTGACGCTACAATATGCAGCCACCTTTTATAGACGTTGGTTGACGCACCTACGTAACCTCCAGAAATAACTATGATCTACTCCCACATCGCGACAAATATTACACACTATGGCGAAATCGCCCGGGACTCCCTAGGTAACTCCAAGACCGTGAACGCATCGCTAAATAAGCACGATGACGTAGCGATGACTTGCCAGTAACGCCAGCAGTATTGCACAATGTAGCAATGCCATATCCACATCTGACATATAGCAACTCTCACTGTACATGTTTCTAGTGTTAATCTACACACACCGGGCAAGTTGGCCGTGCGTGTAGAGGCGCGCAGCTGTGAGCTTGCATCCGGGAGATAGTAGGTTCGAATCCCACTATCGGCAGCCCTGAAAATGGTTTTCCGTGGTTTCCCATTTTCACACCAGGCAAATGTTGGGGCTGTACCTTAATTAAGGCCACGGCCGCTTCCTTCCAATTCCTAGGCCTTTCCTATCCCATCGTCGCCATAAGACCTATCTGTGTCGGTGCGACGTAAAACCCCTAGCAAAAAAAATAATAATCTACACACGTATATATGCATACATTTAACTATAATCACGCAAGCGACAAGCATTGCAGAATTGAATTGAATAATACTGACAATAATAATAATAATAATAATAATAATAATAATAATAATACAGATATCACTTTGTAACGGGGTTTGAACCGTTACACATGCAACTGATCAGCTATTTCTTTTACGACGGAAGCTACAGTAAATGGCAGTTCTTTCCAAGCACTGCAGAAAACATAAGAAACATAAGAAACATTTTTTGGAACGAAAATTCTACAGGTGAAATCCGTCAAAAATTTAATTCTGTCAAAACATATAGAGTAAACAATTTTATAGTCAAACTTCACCAAATCACGTCATTTATGATAATTTTTGAGAATAAATTCCCAAAAGTATATGTAATACATAATTTCAGATAAGAATTGCGCCAAATTGTGTCGAATACAATAAATTCATGTGCAAAGTCTGTCAAAAATATTTCGGCACCGAAAATTCTACATGTATATTTTGCCCAAACATGCCAAATACGACAGTTGCACAGATAAATTCCTCCAGATCGTATCGCATAGGATAATTTGATTCATAACTTCTGCTGAAACATTTCGATTTCACCAATTCAATGAACACATTACATCAATTTATACTAGGTGTGATAAATTCATTCGTAAATTCTGGCAAAATATATAGACAAGTTCAAAGATAAAATCTGCCAAATAAATCAATATGTGATCAAGTTTGGTACCTTCATTTTTTGTTTCGGTCTCAGCCTTGACTTGGCAATATGGACGTATTGAGATATTTGCGAAAGGCTACTACTAATACAATGCAGCCAGCCTTTGTGATGGATCCTACGAAAGGGTTGCACATAGAGAGTGGTAGTGCGTACATTTCAGTGGGCTTGGCAGAATGATATGTAACAGCACCTTCTAGCTCAGTGAGGAAAGCAACTGGAAACATGATGATGATAGTGATGATGATGATGAAGTTTGTCGTTTAAAGGGGTCTAACAGCTGGGTCATCGGCCCCTAAGGGTACGAAGTCAAAGAAATGAAAATAAAAACTTCAAAATGTATACACTGGCTAGAACCTAAAACGAATGTGATGAAAAAATCATCGTGAAACAAAAAAATCAGTGGGTCCAGTTTAGAATGCCTTAATTACTGGGATGATACTTATTATATAAAGGGGTCCAAAATCCAGGTCATCGGAACCTCATAATGGTACTAATAACTGATAAAGCAGAACTATAGTGTTCCTCCTATGGTGTTACTAATCACAGGTAACGCAGACTCATGGTGTTTCTCGTATGGTGGTACTAATCACAGGTAATGTAGAACCATGGTATGTCATATACAATTGTACGACTTACAGGTAACACAAACCCATGGTGTTCGCACATAAGGGTACTACTCACAAGCAACGCAGACCCGTGTTCCTAACACAGTGGGACTAATCACAGGTCACGTATACTTATGGTGTTTCTCACATAGTGGTCCTAGTCATAGGCAGTGTAGACCCACGGTGTGTCACACATTATGGTAACGCCCACAGGCAACACAAACTCATGGTGATACTTACATAATTTTTCTACAGATAACGCTGACCCATGGTTTTCCTCACATAGGGGTACTAATCACAGGCAACGTAGACCCATGGTATTTTTCATAAAGTGGTGCCACTCATAGGTAACGCAGACCCATTCTGAACACAGTTGAACCGACCGATGGAATGCACATGACGACACTTATCACAAGCAATGCCCAGATCTGTAGAGTTCCTCGCATAATGGTACTGTTCCTACCGCGTGTAACGTAGCCCCACGATTTTCCTCGCAAGGTGGTAGTAGTTCCAAGTAATGTCGAGCCATGACGTTCCGCACGTAAGGCTACTAATCACAAGTAGTCTCATGGTTCTAATGTCATCATCCCTTGGTCGCCCCTTATAGACACCTCTAACAACAAGCAAGGGATACAGTTGGTGTATTCTTTGACTGCGTTCCTCCCCTACAGGGGATGCTACTGGAAATAACCTCACTCGTTATTGCCCTGGTACGCTTATTATATGACACCAAGCGCACGATTGATTAAGGATTCAATCATCCTTCGTGATGACGACTCAACATCCATTGTAATTAACAATAATTCCAAGAAAGCATATTGAGTATGATAATCCTACAGATAAATTCCTCTGAATTATTTTCAGGCACGAAAATTCCATATGTATACTCCCAAAACAATTATAAAAATTCCATCAATTCGTATCCAGTATGATAATCCGTAAGTAAATTCCGACGATATTTTCATACATCGATTCTGTAAAACATTTTGAGTTCGAAAATTTCGTTTAAAAATTCCGTCAAAACATTTTGGTGATAACCAGCAGAACTCCTAATCCGATTTCTACTTTGATTCTCCTGTTACCCTTGCTCTTGTCGTATGGTTGTAATACGATTCTTTGAGCAGTGTGACATACTAAAATTTTGCCGGAATACGGACGTATCAGCGGAGTTTCCGCTACTTTTACATAGATAATCACTCTAAATTTTGATACTATATAAAACTGAGTAAATAATATGTATCCATGTTGTTCCCATCACGTAGCGCAGTCATTAGGTTCGTGAACTGGCTGCCTAGTGTCGCTGTGGTGCACTGCAGCGGTTAGTTTGCACCCCTAGTCCCACCAAAAGACAGTGTAAGCAGAACTACAGTATGCTTTCTGTTGTGAAGGGTAGTTGAATGTGAGTGGCCTAATTAGAGAATGTTGTAGTTTGAACTAGTCCACGAACTTCTAATTCTGGTAAGAAATTGTACGCAGTGTTATCTACACTGCAGGTGCCAGTTTACAAACTTCTGACTCTGGTGAGGAAGCGTACGCAGTGTTGCCTACACTGTACATGCGAGTCCACAAACTTACTGACTCTGGTAAGTAAGTGTACGCAGTGTTGTCTATACTGTAGGTGCCAATCCACGAACTTACGGACATTGGTACATAATTATGCGTAGTGTTGCCTGCACTGTAGGCGTCAGTCCACGAACTTATTGACTGTACAATTATTTTATTGTATGCCGTACAATGACTAAAAATACTGCATAAGAAGTGCGTTGAGCCTTAATAGAACGTAAGTTATGAATATGTTAAATTACATTTCATTTTAACGGAATATTGTGTGAATATATTATGTTTAACAGCACAAATATGTGAATTTAAATGAATTTGCGAGTAAGAAATGAAAACACTTGTGTTTAATTGTTAGCAAAGAACCTTCGTAATTGATGAAGTGTTAACGTGAAAGGTTAGCGTTACAGTATTAGAGGGTAAATACGAGGACATATATCATCCTTTCTCAGTCACAACTGCCGACAGCTCCGGACACCTAGTGATATATACACAGGGACAAAACGTCGGAAATAAATGATTGGACCAATCTGTAGGTGCAGTCCACCCTACCTCACTTACTGCAAATGACAGCCCACTTAAAGACAAAATTTACTGGCTGACATTGGCATGCTAACTCCACCCCTCTTAACAGATATTGACTGATAATGAGTACGATGTAGGGACACGTGTCAAGGTAAATTGCCCTCGGTAATGAAGCGAAATAGTATCCCAATTTGTTACCCTTTCATGGAGAGGGAAAGGGTGATACAGTGCTATGTGTTTCACTCACACGGGGCAATATCTGCGCATAAGGTCCTAAATATTCATTGTTGTGTTCTATGTAATGTATCACCTTCCTTCGAAACAATGCTAGTCCATTAATATTGGAAATGGTCATTCTGTTTTGTTGACGTTGAAGTATGTGAGGTATGAAAAGATGTGTCTAAAAATGAAACGCATATTAGAGTAGTTCGTTGCATATACTTTGAAGAGATCGTCTGGTCAGAAGAAATGAAGATGAGTTGATTCGTACCCCACCTATGGCTGTCCTAAGAATGGTTACCTGTGGTTTCCCATTTAATAATAATGCTATTTGCTTTACGTCCCACTAACTACTTTTACGGTTTTCGGAGACGCCGAGGTGCCGGAATTTAGTTCCTCAGGAGTTATTTTACGTGCCAGTAAATCTACCGACACGAGGCTGACGTATTTGAGCACCTTCAAATAACAGCGGGCTGAATAAGGATCGAACCTGCCAAGTTGCGGTCAGAAGGCCAGCGCCTCAACCATCTGAGCCACTCAACCCAGCAGGTTTACCATTTTCACTTCCAAACAAATGCCGGGAAATTTCCATTTCATTTCATCATTAACTCGTACACTGACGCTGGCGTGAGGAAGGGCAACAGGCCGTAAAATTGCCATGTAATTTTATCTCACCGCATCCATGACCCTATACCAGAAAACTGTTCTAAGTGATACAAATACATACGTACATACAAAAATGTTGATATCATGATCGTATCCATGGGGACTCTACATGGAATTCGAGCAACGACACCATGGCATATCATTTCAGGAATCTCCATGCACTGTTCTGGAATCGAACAGTGGCCCCCATGATGAGAAACAAATGCCTACACCATTCAACTACCATGCTTCTCTTGAAGGCTGACAAGGAGGTGACTAAAAAAAAAAACCATGGCACAACAGCCCCGAAAGGCCATGGTCTACGAAGCGACCGCTGCTCAGCCCGAAGTCCCGCAGATTATGAGGTGTCGTGTGGTCAGCACGACGAATAAGGTGGTAACTTGCTTTACCATAAACATGGAAGCTATTGGCTGGTACTGTATAGTTTCATTTCACATTTCATCGTGTATGGTTGATTTTGATACGATTATTGTTGCGTCCTCAAATTAGGTGGGTCAGAGAAATAATGATGTTGCCAAGATTATTTCTAATTGAATTTCTAATTGAAGACATCATTTCGGGGTACGAGGCAGCTTGTTCTCTCCAAAGCTCCTGATGTCACCTATAATTTTGAAGAACTAATTATACTACAAACTTTAGGAAAGACTGCTGATTTCAGCGGTATAATTACTTTCTATATAAAACAATTTAAACACTTATTAAAAATAAAAACCTGAAAAAGTAAATTTAAATCCGTAAAATCGTGTTTTGAAATTCTCAGTAAGCAGCCACGTTTTTGTTTCTTCAGCCAGTGAAATGCTGAGTGGGGGGAAAATTTACAAAATCGTCTGACCTAAATTTTGTGTCTGAATCAAGTTTCCATGAGTCCTATAGTTTTACTGCAAAATGAAACAGAAAGTAACCATATAAATGTCGCTGTATGGCCACGCACCAGCGCAATGCACATGACGTGGTAAGTACTTTCGGATTATGCACTAATCTGTATCAGTTTTATTAAAATACTTTCATTTGTTTATGGTTTACAAAATAACTTTAAACACTTGAATACTATACATTGGACTTTGTGATATAGAAAAGAGAAGTTTAAAGAATGTGTACTTGGGAGCGAAACGGCTTCGGGTAGACAACACTGGACGATCAGCGTTGCCAATCCGTGCTCAGAGATAAGCGACTCTGGACCATCTGTCACTTAGTCGTTCTCATATCTCACAACAGCGCAGTTTTCCTAACCCACCTAGTTCAGTGACCACGGGGGTAAATAAATACCAGTCACAATATTGACTCCAATATCCTGCGTTTAATGTATTTCACGAAAATATTTTGAATATTACTCTCGGAAAATCGCTGCTAGTTATACCAATATGCACCCAAATCATTTCTGAAGCTGGGTTCGCCAAAATGAGACTTGTAGAATTTTTTGGGGGAGCTAATAACACTCCTTTTTTTTCCAACACTCAACGCACATCCGCGCTAGCTGGTGGAGAGTTCACATCTGAATCATTAAGCGATGTAGCCACTGTTTCATCATCTGGGCCAAATCTGTTACTGCGATATTAAACTCCCAGCTGCAGTTTACAAGATAATGAAATCCTGGAAAGTTACAGTGGTCCAGGAACAGAGAGAATTCTCCAGAGCTACACATTCGTGGAAATAAGTCCATCTTCATTGCACCGCAATTGGAGCATTCGAAAGCCTCATATTCACATAGGATCTGTGTAGTTACAAGATGACTAACAAACAAAGAAGTCTCCTCAACTTTCCTGTTTTAATGAAAGCCTATATACGTTTTCTACTATGGTAGTTCGATAGTAAGGTCATCATCATCAATCTATTAACTGATTTTAGAAATATATGGTTCCAATTTTTTATGATTATAAATTGTACATACTTGGCCAGACGATAACACAAGCGAACTTCAGCTCTTGTTAAGACAAGACCAGTGCTATTCCAGCCTAGTCTATGCATCCACTTGTTCCTCTTCGTCCAGATCTACTGCCTTCAGCTTTGCTTTGCACAGTAAATTGATCTAAATTATGATCTCCCCTCCTTAAATTCTGCCCTAGAATCTGAAGGATTCCCTCACTGAAATGGGAAGAAATACATTCCAAAATTTTAAATTATTCAATAAAGGGCTCATTGTCTCTTATTTCAGTTAAAGTTACATACAGAAATCTTCTTGCAACACCACATCTCAAAGGCATGTACGTGCCTGTAGTCTTTAACATTTACGATCCAGATTTCACCTAAAGGAGAAGATGCAGAATAATGCGTTATCCAAATACTGTACGATACATGTAATATCTCTATCAATATACGAATAGAAATTTCAGAATTGTGAGACAATCAAATGTATAATATATTACACTGCTTTTCAACAATTTTGTAAGACCAATCATTTCTTGAACACAGCCACAAGGAATCGAAGTCGGGAATCCGCGATCCGAAGGCCACTACGCCGACCTTTTAAGCAAAGAGCCAGACCGGTTGTCAGCTAGAATCGGCCGGTAGTTAAGCCTGAAGCAGTCATGCGGAGGAATGGTAACTAATGAAAACTAAAAAGAAAATAAGAATAATAACATCGTCGTTATCCTCGACGTCGAAATTATTTACATTTTGGTGTCTTCTTTTTGAATTTGGAGTCTCTTGTCAGGCCTCTTAACACGCGAGAGGTCGCACCCGTTTTAGAACGCGAGAGGTCGCGCGAAGGCAAATTGCTCAACGCTTAATGTTCTAATGAGCTGCTATTTTCCTTTTGCAGTGAACGCTCTGCTAAAAATGTACCCTGTTTAACTGCTTTTCAACTAGTACTAACATAATTATCCAGTAACAATATTTTCTCAATGTAAAAAATTAATGTGTTTTTTTTTTTTTTTTGCAAAATCTGGTAAAATTACGTGAGTTTTTAAAGAACGCGTGAGGTCGCGCGTGAGCAAATTGCCTCAACGTTTGCATTTGTACATTTCAATGAATGATTTGGTCACAATTCAATATAAAACTACAGCACCACACTTCATAGAAAGCCACCATAAACCTCATAAACTTTACTTAAGAAATTTTCTTGGAAATGCAGTCCTGTAAGAATACACTACGCGAGGGGTCGCTCGAAGGCAATTTGCAGCGGCAGATGGGAAAGTGAAAGAAAACTTAAACTACTCCGGAACGCAGCAGGCAATACGCTGACGATAATCAACGTCAGGTGGGAGAGAGGGAGGGGAGGGATGAAACGAGCGCCCTAAGCCCTACAGCGGCTAGCAACGAAATTATTAACAAATATTTAAAAAGTGCAGCAAATTGCCGCGGGTGCGACCTCTCACGTGTTAATCGGCAAAACCGGAATTCTGTAATACTTAATAATAAATAATTCCACCTACTGTTATTTTTAAATGTTATTGTGCTTGTATACCTGGTAGAGACGAGGGAAAACTGTAGCATTCAGTGAAGTTTCAGTGTTATTTATGGCTATGACAATTTGGAAACTGCTGCGGCATCAGTGGTGCTTAATAATAATGATATTCGGGACACGAATAGTAAATACGGATGTTACAAAAGTTGTTACTCATGGGATCGTTCAGATTGAAATATCAATTTCCAGCTCAGCGAGGAAAGCAATGGAAGACTATCTCAAACCTAAGAACGTCCTGGACGGATCAAGTGGCTGTGCAGTTTGGGTAACCTAGCTATCATCTTACATTCGGGAGATAGTGAGTTCGAACCCCACTGTCGGCAGTCCTGAAGATAGTTGTATGAGGTTTTCTATTTTTACACCAGGAAAATGCCGGGACTGTACCTTAATTAAGGCCTCGGTCGCTTCCTTCTTACTCCTAGTCCTATCTTATCCCATTGTCGCCATAAGACCTATCTGTGTCGGTGCGACGTAAAGCAACTAGAAAAAAAGACTTATCTGTGTCGATGCGACGTAAAGCAAATTGTAAAAAAACAAAACAAAACAAAAATAAAAAACCAACAACAAGTAAACACACTACGGCCTGGACGCCTTATTGTGACTCCCCCTTCCATTTCTGCGGTTTTCGTATAACTACGTATTTGAGGATCCAGCCAGCCTCCTGGTCGAAGACTGACAAGGAAACCCTTCCTTCTGTAAGTCTACGATTTGATTGAGGTTTGGTACAATGACTGCAGTAGGAATGCTTTACTCAGCCATATCAAAATTAGATGACCAGTCATATATTTAGTGCCTGTTTTGATGTGTCAAAGTTTGATCATTTATGTTCCGGATAGACAGGAGTGAGTGGCGGGAAGCAGGTAGATGTGGGGCGACCTCACAGTTCATGTGTCCGGCACTCGCTCTTTCTCCGTCGCACGGAGATTACTTTCCCACCTCTGCCTGCCTCCCGCCGCTACTCCTGTCTATGCGGTGCTTAAATGATCAAACTTTGATACGTCAAAACAAGCTATAAATATACGACTGTTCATCTGAATTTGATTTGGCTGAATAAAACATTCCTACTGCAGTCGTTGTACCAAATCTCAATCAGATCGGAGACTTACAGTTGAAAGGGTTTGCTTGTGAGTAGACAAAGTTTCAATGTAATCTCCAGTCCTTTATTACACGCCGACATGAATGGTATGTTGTACAATATATTTTTCTATTTTCAACCTCGGATGGGATCAAACCGACGACTTTGCGTACTGAAGTTAGCACGTTAATTACGCGACTTGGCGCCGCTATTAAGAAACAAAATCAATCTACAATATAGCGTTAAAACTGCAAAAATACATAGGTTTGACTACATTAAACACTACAATTCTAATAACTTTCGTGAACAATTGCAATACAACAGATTGATTAATCTTAATTGGATACTGAAACTCGGAGATTTCATGCGAAAAGCTTTCCAATATTCCATTATCCAGCGAATGGGCTATGAGTAAATGAGAAATGCGAAACAAAACAAGAAAAAGTTAGCAATATAGTTGCTCTATATGATTATATAAACAGAGGATATATTTCAATTCTGAGCAGTATCCCCCTTTATGATATACCATTTCACTACTTCGTCCATCTATAACAATTCCTTGCAAAGAGAATATGAACATTTTTAATCTGTAGATTAAATTCTGCTTTTTTTGGGCTTTTAAGTTACATTTAACCGAGTCGACACAGAAAAAATATGGCTTCATTCTTAACACAATATATAAGACTTTGAAAGACGTCAGATAAAAATATCCGCAACTTGTTTCCAGTCACTCGACCGGGTGAGGAATGAAATGAATGAAGCCCCCATCTAGCGGCGAGGATAGGAGTTGTACCGCCTTCCGAACCCTCTTGCGCCCCTCTGGCACAATGATTGATGACTGTCAGATGAAATGAAATGATATGATATTGGCAAGTGCTGCTGGAATGAAAGATGACAGGAAAAACCGGAGTACCCGGATAAAAAACCTGTCCCGCCTCTGCTTTGTCCAGCACAAATCTCACATGGAGTGATCGGTATTTGAACCACGGAACAGAGCGGTGAGAGGCTAATGCGCTGCCGGCTGAGCCTCGGAGTCTCCAAAGAGATCAGATGAAGAACTGAAATTAGAAAATGCATATTTCTATGTCATCATAAGAGGAAGAAAATCTTCGAGCGATTGCAGCTCTTAACCAAACTTCTCACAAGGTATGGCCAAAAGTATCTCTATCCCTTAATCCGTTAATCCCGTTTCTTAATACAGCCCAATAATTATATTAAAAATAAAATTACCGTACTGCAAATTTAGCTTCAGTATAAGTGAGTAATTCAAAGGCAGCTACCATGCGAAAAAAGTGTTTATTGTAATTTTCAATGAAATCGTGTACAAAGAGCAGAGGAGCCTCTTAACACACTTAGAGCTATTTCCTTTATTGTGGATTAATTCATCTTCAGGCGTTAGAAAAATTTGAACCACTGCGCTGTCCATACAGCAAACCTACGACATCCCACCTTTTCATTTTGTGTGTTTTTTTCTTTTCAGATATTTGGAACGAGGTCTGTAGTGCATTTTCCCTCTTTGTCTTGCAAGCTGTGTCCTTTAAATCTTATTGTCAGGTCGATTCATTTTTAAGCCATTTTCTTGTTTCGATCGGTAGTAAGTACATCCACACGCTCGGTAGAGTCTTCAGATTTTACAGTTTACCACGTTAACAAACA
The DNA here is from genome assembly GCF_040414725.1 of Anabrus simplex. Taxonomy (NCBI): domain Eukaryota; kingdom Metazoa; phylum Arthropoda; class Insecta; order Orthoptera; family Tettigoniidae; genus Anabrus; species Anabrus simplex. Next base: position 61,386,636 of record NC_090272.1, on the reverse strand, counting down.
GAAACTAAGTCAGTTTTACATATGAGTAGGAAATTACACTTTCTTATTAAAACAATTGGAACGAATTCATTGCATTTTATATAGCAAGGAATATTGGTCCGAAAGTTCGGTACTGTAATTGCAGAAAGCGGTACGCGTAAGTGGTATGGTTGGTATTTCAATTCAAGGGAATGTATCAGAGCTGTGAAACTATCTGACAAGGGTGAAGCGGTCATTGATCCAACCAGTCGCTTAGAATTAACACAGGGTTCACCCTGATGTGGTGACGCAGAAGACATAAATCCCGTATGCCTCATTAAAAGGAAAGGGACGATATTCAATAAATTACCATGTAATGGCTCATGATAGATTCACGAAGAAAAATCATGAAACAGTTTTCAACCAGTTGACCCGAGGAACAGTTACATTCAATTGCAATTGATTTCTTAAGAAGGAATACTTTATAATGAGGAATCACTTACATAGTACTTTGTGCTTAAGTAACTAAACTTGGCTTAGATGCCATACATAATTATTTAACTAGGGTTAACTGCCCACTAATCAGATTTACTTCTCTGTTAAGTGGTTAACATAAACATAAGAGTACAGTCTTCTCATATTCCCTGCTCTTTATACAACTCTTGCACACAACCGTACAACTGGTTAAAGGATACCGTGTAAAAAGGTAGAGTCTGAATATAACCTATTTTTGATAAATATTATATTGTATATAATGGCTAGTGGTTTTTAGATGATTTCCATATTGAATTTATGTTCTGATAATTATCTGTAATATCATATGTAACTGTCGCTGGTTTCTTTTCTGCGTGCCTAGTTGTATAATTTAATTATTGTTTAACATTTACGATTCCAAACTTATTTTTGAAGAGACATTTTTCTAAGTTCTTAAATACAAGATTATCAGCAGATTTAAAAGCATATTGAAAAACCCACTTTCAGGACAACATTACGTCAATCCACTGTATGTTAAGACTTTATAGTAAATGATTGTACGTTAAATACGTATTATTATTATTATTATTATTATTATTATTATTATTATTATTATCATTATTAGTGGACCTGTGCTGCTCTGCAGAATTCCTTATAAATTGGTCAGGTAACTGGTATTGATATGCCTGTCGCAGTCATATTGCTTTTTCTGCCCAGTGCAATAGTTTTATGAACATTTATTACCAGTACGTAATAACTGATTCAGTCGTAATTTAGTTTATAACATTTCCTTCGATTTAATATTCCCCGTGCTTCGACCATTCGGCCGTATCTGGTTCTTAATATTTTCACACGATCTTGCCCGAGATATTGCAACATACAATCAGCCGTTGCTGAATACTGGTTCTGGTGAGTATTATCTGCGCACTTTTTATCGACAGATTTGTGTACAGGTTTGAGGATTAAGGAGGGAGCAATTCCGGTTCCAGTAGTACTGCCAACTGAATGGAAATGAAATCTGAATTGAATCGATAATATGATCGATCGATATGAATTTTGCTAAACCTTTGTTATCTTAAGCCAACAACTGTATCACACACACATTATAATCTTATTCCTAGAGTGAGTTCTTTAGTTTGGCTTTGCTGTATAAATAACAACAGTACTAGTACGTAAAGTGTACGCCAGATGTCGTACAGCGATGCATAAGCGATTCATAGTTTGTGTTTCAAAGGTTGCCAATACGAATCTCGAAGATTGCCGAGGTCGACCAATTCAACACTAGGGTGTAAATCTATCCAGACTACCCACTTTCCAAGCGTTTGTCCCTGTGTTTTATTAATGGTCACACAGAAGGCTAGTTGACTTCATACATTCCCGTCTGTACGTACGTAGACTGCTTTCTCTTAGCAGCATGTCAGTTATTGGGAACGTTCTGCCATCTGTTGAGTATATTCAGAAGCTGGAGAAGGTCAGAGAATCAAAAAGTACCTATATAGCAGATAATAGTATTCCTTCATTATCAGAGTAAGTGCGTAATATCTGGCTTGAGAGGTAGGAATCAAACATGGCCGCATGAAGATGTCACTACATAAAAACGTTAGTCGTTTAGGAACCTGCTAAGTAGAGGATGTATTTCGGTTCAGGCAGGGTAAGCCTTCATGGAGAAATTATTTAATGATTTTATCCTGAAAACAGATACATTTCCGTTGACTTTTCAAGAAATTCAAGATCTTTACTGTAATACTGAGAATATTTGGAAGATTTTGGTACAAACCGTACCCTTTAACTCCTTCTGGTATATAACATAACAAAGTATTGTGATATATTGATATAGTCAAAATCAAATTTAATGTAAAGTAGCCACACTATTAATTAAGAAATTTTGATAAAATTATTAACCACTATATAATACAAGAAACCTGACAACTCTTTAAATATGAGCTTAATTGATCATTCTTTTGAATTTAAACTCTCAGAATATTGTAGAGGATGGACTAAAATGAAATCTCTTAGTGCATTCTAATTAATTTGTTAGTTTTGAAAATGTATACACAATTATTAGATTTCTTAACCTATTTGTATCATTATATTAAGCCTAAATTTTGTCCCAGTTCCATTATTTAAGTTCATCCTGTATAGAATTCATATTTGAACAACTGCGCAAAATTTCACTTAGATGAAACAAATGGTTCTTGTGATATTATGTTTCTTGTTCGAAGAAAATTGAGTTTTTAGGAAAACGCATGTAAAGTTACAAAACACAGTTCAGCCTACAGTGCACATTATAAATCTTCACTGAAACCTATGTCAGTATCACCTGATTAATAGTTCCGTGGTGTAAATGTAACATTTTTTCAACACTTGGTTGTAATCATGTGTTATTCTTGATTCTCTTTTTAGTTCACGAAGTTTGATTTAATCTGAAGGCTGGAATCGAATACGCTCAGGCCAATTAAGGAGGTAGTGAATTCGATCAAGAAAGTGAGGTAATATGACTGACGAAGTTTTTTGTTGACCATGTGACACCGGAATATTCCTTTACTGTCTGTTCTATATAAACACTGAAAAGGAGGGGGAGGGTTAAACCGAAGCATTGCCTCACTCCTTTCTGGGTTGCTGCTTATAATTCAAAGCCCTCGATTCTTATCACTGCAGACTGATTGTTATATAAATTGTCTTGGCTGACCAAGATTCTTAACTGGCTATATGTGCCAAGGTTTTATCTTTTTTTTAAAGTGTGTATCACCCCCAGCATCTGTTGTCTAATTTTGCCTAGTAACAGAGGAATGTTTATAGACTTTCAACAAGTGTGTTTCCCCGATGGAGAGGTGTAAGGAAGAAAATGGTAAGATATAAATGGCTGTTCTACCCTCTTCTGACTTTCACCTCCTTTCTGAAATGTAATAGCGACGGTACTCGGCTTGCATAGCTGTGCCTGTTCGCCCGCATATCACGAAATGAGTCGGATGCCACAGGGGAGTGGCAGAACTACGGGAGACGGTGAGTTTCACTGATATGTGTGTGTGTCCGTTGCACGAAAGTTGCTCACTGATTCGATATTAGTCCGTTAATGAAATGTTATACTATCTTTTTATAGCATTCGTTCGCTATTGACCGTAAAATGGCATTCTAGAAGACATGTTGTTGTTTGAGTCATCAGTCCATAGACTAGTTTGATGCAGTTCTCCGTGCCACCCTATCCTGTGCTACACTTTTGATTTCTACATAACTGCTGCATCCCACATCTGCTCTAATCTGGTTGTCATATTCATACCTTGGTCTACCCCTACCGTTCTTACCCCCTACACCTCCCTAAAAAGCCAACTGAACAAATGCTGGGTGTCTTAAGATTTATCCTATCATTCTATTTATTCTTATTATAAAATTTAGCCATAACGATCTCCTCTCACCAATTCTATTCATTATCTCTTCATTCATGATTTGATCCATTCATCTCACTTTCAGAATTCTTCTGTAACACCACATTTTTAAAACTGGCATTCTCTTTCTTTCTGAGCTAGTTATCATCCATGATTCACTTCCACACAATCTCATGCTGCAGACTGGAGTCTTCTAATTCTAATTCCGATATCAATGTTCAAAGTGAGCAAACTTCTTTTCTGAAGAAAGGCCTACCTTGCTTGTGCTAGTCTGCATTTTATGGCCTCCCTATTTTTGCCATGGTTAGTTATTTTACTACCGAAGTAACAATATTCATCTTCTTCCTTCAAGACTTCATTTTCTAATCTAATATTACCTGCATCACTTGAATTCGTTCGATAGCACTCCATTACTTTTGTTTTTGACTTATTTATTTTTATCATGTACTTCTTACCCAAAACTCCATTCATACCATTCAGCAATTTCTCCATAACTTCTGCAGTCTTAGATAAAATAACAATATCATCAGAAGATCTCAGGGTTTTGATTTCCTCTCCTTGTATTGTGATTCCCTTTTCAAATATTCCTCTTTGATTTCCTTTACTGTCTGTTCTATTTAAACACTGAAAAGGAGGGGGAGGGTTAAACCGAAGCATTGCCTCACTCCTTTCTGGACTGCTGCTTATATTTCAAAGCCCTTGATTCTTATCACTGCAGAATGATTTTTTATAGATTGCAGATAATACTTCGTTCTCAGTATCCGTTCCCAATCAGCTTCTGAATCTCAAATAGCTTAGTCCAATCAACATTATCGAATGCTTTCTCTAGATCTACGAACGCCATGTACGTGGGCTTGACTTTCTTAATTCGATCTTCTAAGGCAAGACATGTATGAAGGTATATTGTTGAACTAATATTGAACTTTTACGACCGAATTGTATTCGAAATAAACTTTCAACGTAGTTATGTATATTTAATAATTCAAAATAATATAATAATTTCAACTAATTCTCTTTATTATAATTGTAATTGTCCGGCTAAATCCCCAGGGGTACATACAATTCCGCCGTACGGTATTGTTAATTTCGATTGGGAGAAGTGATCCAGCAAAATGGATTAGAAGGAGAAGAAGCTATTAAGATCAGGATATGGAAGTTAGATGCATATGTCTCACGAAGAATACGAGCAATATATTTGACGATGAGTGTCTGTGTCAAGTTCAAGCACTACAACTCAGTTGATAAAACGATGGGATTATATGCATCAGAAAATGAGTAGACAGGGCCAAGGCAATGAACAGATCCCATGTAAAATATGCGTCAAAGGGCAGGTACGATTGAGTAATTATGAAGAGACTACAGCAATACAGAACCAATCGCCGCATCGCTTAAGAAGAAAAGACCACATTTTCAGGGTGTCAAATGACCGACTAACAAAAGGAGAATCGAATTTTGGAATTTCATCAAACTGATGCTTCTCTCTTTTTTTTTTACAATTTTTCTTTACATCGTACCGACAGAGATAGGTCTTACTGAGACGATGGGGTAAGAGTGGTAAGGAAACCATCGTGGCCTCTATTAGGGTACAGCCCCTGAATTTGACCAGGATCGTGAAAATGGGCTGAGACACGTCGGCATCTCAGAAACTAAGATTAATAACAGAGTCAAATTTACACAGATGGTAAAGAGCTATCAACATTTTAAGACGGAATCAAAATCCAAAAGATGGAGAGGACCTCTACTCTAAGAGCACAAGATGGCGCTGACTGATGAGCTCAGAAAGTGCTCTGAGGATGTCAAAGACGGAAGAAGATGATCTAGATCTAAACATTAAAATGTAATTGGCTGTTATCATGCAGTCCGTAGAACAGAACTCGTTACGAAGAAAAGAGTGAAAGCAATTACTGAAACAATTGTGCCTTAGAAACGCAGTAAGCATCATATTTCAGTTACTGTGGAATTACCCGAAAATTACCTACATACCGAACCTCTTTATAAACTGGTAATATAAAATCCTTAGGAGTATAAATCGAAAACGAGTAATTTACACATCGATGGTCTAGAACCATACTGTTCTAAAACAGAGTGAATCACAGTACCAACTTAACATCAGACACAATATGTCCATCGCCGTATTAAATTTTTAAGAAAGCGACAACCAAAATATAATTGTTCAAGAGGTCGAGTCATTGGATGCAGTTATAGAACGACAAATTAGAAATATTGAACTCTATAGTCCACTGCCTGTGTTCAGGGTTATTCTGAAATGTAAGTCAAATAAGATTTCAAATTTATGAGCTCGCATCCGGGAGATAGTGGGTTAGAACCCCACAGCCAGCAGCCGTGAAGATGATTTTCCGTGGTTTCCCATTTTCACACCAGACAAATTATGGGGCTGTACCTTATTAAGGCCACGGCCGCTTCCTTCCCATTCCTAGGTCTTTCATATCCCATCGTCGCCATAGGACCTATCTGTGTCGGTGCGACGTAAAGCAAAAGTAGTAAAAAAAAAGAAAAAATCAAATTCAGCGAAATGGTGCCAAAGGTCCTTTTCATTTTGATTTTTAATCAGTTGCTCTTAAATCAAATGTGAACAAAGTGCCATACTCAAAATTAAAGCACATACGATATGAAAAAGATAACAGTTCAGTGAAGTACAAATGCCTATTTTCAGATAGTAATTTTAAGGAAGTTAACACATTAGTGCACAATAATACGAGGTCTAATTCAACTGTACATTTACCACAACCAAAAATAATTTGCACTTCAAGTCGTAAAATTGATGCAAAAGAGATAAAGTCACTTTACAAGTATTTCTCATTAGAAGATAAAGAGTTACGGAACTGTTTCCTTAAGTAAAACTTGTGTCAATGATGTCAAAAACTGAGAATAACTGTGTGTGACAATTATTTGTTAAAATGAATATAACGAATGTGAATGTTCTATGTCTTTCATCTCTGAAATAAATATATTTCCGTAAGCCATTTTGTTCTATATCCATCACCATCACCTCCCTGTGGCCAATTAACTTCCAAAGTTTGGATTTTTTCATTAACACATCTTATAATTACATATTAAGTCACAATATCACAACTCTATCTTTTTACTACCCCGAAGGTATTAGGTTTACGAATTCTATGAAGTATTTCCTTTTCACGCCCTTCGTGTCCCTTGTCTTCTCTCTGGCCGATATCTTCAGTTTTCAAAGTGTCGAATCCCTTCCATTTTTCCTCCTGATTAGTGTTAGACAGAGGATGGATGACTAGTTGTACTTCGTCTGAAAACAATAATCACCACCACAACAAATACACTCAGTCTATGATAATAAATAAGTTAAAAATTGACTTTTCTAAAATTAAATCACTTCTACCTTAAAATGAGATAGATAAGACTTGGAACAGCGTAGTTCTAGACCATCGACATATATATTATTTAATTACATCGTCTAGGAATGGCAGAAATAATATTTACAAAATTGACTTCAATAAAGGGAGTAATTTTGATCGTATTCCTCCTCATAACCTCACACATAAGAGTAGCAGATAGTTCTTTGAAACCTTTTCATTTTGGCGCACAACATTGTGTTCCCATCGCTGGCTGCACACGAGTGTTTTGAATGCACGCACAATATAAAAAGAAGGCTCCCCGCAATATCAACAGCTGTTGTGTCCGCCCTTGTCTCCTCTCTGTCTCTCATGTAGCTCGCTGTTTTTATATCAATCCGGCGCCTCGTGTTATGCCACACCCAACACAGCCATGCCAGCCGAGGGTGTCAACACCAACATGCCGTCTTCAAATAATGGGAAACTGGCTTCAAACGCAATTACAGCACGCGTTTTGCTTCTTGCGAACTGGACACGGACTGGTATTAAAAACACGATTAAAACCAGACTAATGTCATTGAATTTCCTCTCCCTCTTGTTCATGGAAATTAAGCCGTCGCTCCAACAGTCATTATGGGGAGAGCTTAGATGAGGGGAAGTAAACAAATAGGGTTCGGGAGAAAACTCGCGTTATACACGGTTAATAATTAATGCGGATTCAAACCAACCCGACCACCACTATTTTACTCCGAGTGACGGAACATTCCATAGGCTTCCACGGTTAAATCCTTCTGGTATACCATCAATTACTATCATAAATGTTACCTAAAATTGAGAGTCACGTATTTATGGCATTTCATGTGGCTTGGGGCTGCCCTTCAAAAGCAGACATTCCGACGAAGTGGGCGGCCTGCCATGAGCAGATGACTGCATGTTAATGCTAGGACTACAACGGCATTGTCTGTCACATGCACGTCTGGCCGGAATCAAACATTGAACTCGACTGTTTTAACACATGCAAGTGAATGCTAAGCTGCATAATGTCAATATTACATTATCAGAGACTCTTGTTTAAGGACTAACAGTTTTGAGGATAATATGACAAACCTATGGAGTCTCCGTGGCTCAGGCGGCAGTACGCTGGACTCTCATTGCTGGGTTACGTGATTCAAATCTCGGTTACGTGTTTAAGTACTGAAGCTTCATATCGATATAAAAGTTTTGTACGATGTAGGTCTCGAAGTATCAGTACTACATTCTGTTAATATGCAGGCTAGCGTTTGACCAGTTGTACTACGCCACAGCTGTGAGGGAGACTTGTATTAAGAATGCCTTAGAGCAGGGCCTCTCAAACGCCCAAAATCTCACGCGTGCAGAGCGAGGCGCAAGAGCTCCGTGCACTGTGCATCGGTGCCGCTCGGTGCCGCTCGGTATGACTCGGATCAACGCTTCGTCTCTGGGCTACTCAGCTATGCTCGGTTCTACTCGGCTATACTCGGCTCAACTCAGCCCGGATTTGGAGCGCTACGGCGCAAGTGGGGGAGAGGGAGACAGAGGGAGCGAGCGAGACAGGCGTGAGGAAAGAGAGAGAGTAAGCGCTATTGCTCCAAATCGAGGAGTGGGGGTCTGCACTCTGATCAACCAAGCCAAGTCGTCTTTTGCACCGTGCACAGTGCATGCACCACGCGCATGCACCCTGAGAGGCCCTGCCTTAGAGCATACTGCCCGTCCAGTTTGCCATTCCGAACATCCTCCATGTCACCGATCGTAGTTTTAAGCATTGATTTTGCGTTTCGCTATATCGGATCACTCCTCAATACATCTTAAGGCAGTTACATGATAGATTGACGTACGATAAATTATTAAAAGGATGCCATATTTTTCTAACGGTCTACAGTTGCATAGTGGGAACGATAATAATGTGGCGGTGATTGTCATGGGCTAACATAACAGGTACTTAATCATTCCTTGTGGATGATCTGCCATCAACGACGGAATTTATAGATGTTTCATCCTTATTCAAGGACTACGGACGGTTGTGAAATGTAACATTTTGCATATGTTGCTTTAGAGTCGTCACCGTTCTGTGCTGTCGGTTTTCGTCAAGATTCTCGCCGAGAGCTCCGCAAACCTTCCTTGCCCGAACAAAATCAAAATACGTGGACGAAAGGGGAATCGAAACCAGGATGTGTGAGTAAGAGCCAGACACGCCACGTCTATGCCGAGATGCGACAGTCTTCCTCAAACACATAGATAATCTTGTAGATCATACCATTACTCTAACAATCAAACATCTTCAAGTGGTGAATTCTATTAGTGAACTATGGAAGCAAATTAAACACTATGTCCATGACATCCTAGTTTGTCTATAAATGTTCATTTTAATGTATCATTCCAATTGGGAACAAGTAAAGACTTTTGTACCCTAATATATGTATCTAAAATTAATTCATTAATAATGTTTAGAATGCATTTGAACACAGTTATTAATTGATGTTGCCATCAATACGTAATTACAATTATACGTTAAATTTGCTTGCTCATTCTTCTATGTAAAATCCTATTAATTTTACAGTGGTTGCTCGCACCAGAATCGGAGCACACCAGTAAATGGTTCTGTGAGCTCTACAGTTCCGCTGAAATTATAAAAATATAATGACAAGGGAGTCACTTGAAGAGACACAGAGTGTGGTTTAAAGTAGTCTTCCCAAAATTCCTACAGCTTCAAATGGATTTATTAGGTGGCGACACCATCGTAACAATAGCTTAAAAAAGAGCGATGTATGCCATCAACACCCCGACTTGGCATATGTCATTCTTGATCATTATTTCATCTTTGTGATTCCGAAAAACCGCTATGTGAAATATTTCGGCTTGTAACTTTGACCGGTAAGGTTCTGCCATCTAAGGTTCAATAATGTGTGAGACATTTCAAATAAATTCTCGCTTTTATGGTATACAGGGTGATCCAAAAGTCCGTTAACATTTAACGAGGCAGTACTTCACGGAATATCGAAGGTATAGCAGTAATAATTGACACACATGATTGACATGAAATGGGGCCTTATTGACACCAAAATAAAGTAAATCAAGCTTCTCTAACAGTGCATTTTCTGGTACCGTCAACAAGACGCATCTGACGTGCTCTCCCACGACAGCTCGTTTTATACCGTACACAGGTCTCATACGGCATCACTGACGTGTTGCTGTCCAGCGCCATCTGTTAGTCTACATAAATACATCATTCTTCTTCTTGTTCTTATGATTTTCCCACACCGCGGGTGCGAACTGTATCACACGTGTCGAACGGGCCCCTTTTTACGGCCGGATGCCCTTCCTGACGCCTACCCTATTTCGAGGGATGTGTTCACTATTGCCTGTTTCTGTAGTGGTTGGTAGCGTGGTGTGTTGTCTGAATATAAAGAAGAGAGTGTTGGGACCAAACACAAACAGCGAGTCCGCGTGAGAGAAAAAATAATCCGCTGCGATTAAAATCCCCAACTCACCCGGAAATCGAGCCCGGAACCCTCCGAATCGAAGGCTTCAACTATCTCCAGTCAGCCAAGGAGCCTGACACTGTACATCCATATATGAATAAAGAAATTTAACGGATTGCCCCAGTTTTTATTTTTAATTATGTGTTTACAACTTGTTTTACGTCGCATCGAACGGATAAGTTCTGGAATAAAATAGATCAGAATAGAATTATATATATTTATTTATCACCTACAGGATGTCCCAATTACAGATTATGTAATAGAAAATAAAGTAAAAATTAAATAAAAATTTAAATAAAAAATTAAATTAAATAATTAAATTAAATAATATACATGCAAATATACATATATACCAATAGATATAAATATTCAACAGGTTTTCTACAGGTTATTTACATAATTTACACAATTATCACGTTCCATCCTTTAGAAGAACTTTACGAATTGCAGTGGAAGGGTGGTGAAAAATGCCAAGTGACCCTTTCAGCTGATTTATTGTCCTAAGGGCTTGCATGAGCCAACAATTTTTATGCGCAACCGTCCTACGTTTGGGCAGGTGGAATGTACATTGCGACGAGGCCTAGGAGTAGGAAGGACGCGGCCTTGGCGTTAAGTAAGGTACAGCCACGGTATTTGCCTGGTGTGAAAATGGAAAACAAAGGAATAGCATCTTCAGCGCTGCCGACAGTGGGGTTTAAACCCACTATCTCCCAGCTACATGGCTCCACTTGAGCGACTGCAGCTACCGAGCTCAGTTGGCCCCAGTATACTTGTTTGGTATGGATTGTTTCTTTATTCGCAAAAATGGCCATTTTCATAATGTACAGAAAGGGTTAAATTTATAGATATTCATTCATTTTTTGCCTCCCCATTATGTACCGTACGATTTGTAATAAATGAGTAGTGTCAAAATATGGAATATTTATTTTACTTTAATTTTCTCCCGCCAATATCCCAGTAAATCTACAGACACTCGGTTGATGTATTTGTGCACCTTCAAATATCACTGAACTGAGCCAGGATTGGACCTGCCAAGCTGGGGTCAGAAGGCGAGTGCCTCAACTGTCTGAGCCGCTCAGACCGGCATTTATGTTCTTACAATGGTATATTATTTTTAAGCAGTGGCGGCTGGCGCAGAAAATAAGTTGTGTGCTGTAACCCATCGCCCCCCCCCCCGTCCAGAAAATAAAAAATATTTTGAAACATACCGGTATGTGATTTCCAAGAGGCTCTCCACTGAATTTTCCACACTCAACAAACACGCAAACAACCCCAAGACATATACACATTCCTCATAAAAGGCTATATAATTAAACACACAATAACACCTGCAAAGACAATATATTCACGAACTCAAACATTTGATGTGAACGCGTACAAACAGAAATTCCCAATGTTACCAACATCATTGAAATAAAACTAGCAACGCTGTAATGCAAAATTGCATATTATATTTTTATAGTGACATTTCTAAACTAGATATTTAAAATTTAAAAATCACAATATCATGTCCTTATTTTGACAACATAAAAGTACAATTTTTATAGTTCATCGATTTACAAATGTGGCTATGGAATAGGCAAGTTGGTAATACTCTATCCCCTGGTATTAAACGACCTGGCGGGAATAGCCCTACAGTATTTTGTTTTCCCGTTTGCTTTGAGTGATACCCTCTTTAAATACTACCGCCGAGTCAAGACGGTGCCACCTGCCATGTTCTCATATCGGTCGTAATTCAAGTGTGACTAGTGCTGCCTCTCTGTGGTCGAACGAAGAATCGCTGTGAAGTGATGTCTTGGCTGTTGTTTCTACAGCCTATCGGAAAAGTTGAGCACGCATGGGCAAAAGGCAGAGTTCCTGCTTTCTTGCAAAAAGCTTAGAAATTCTCGCGGAGCTGTGATCACACAGCCCAGCACAGCCACCCAGCGTGGAGCACACGACTAGTTACCTGGTTGTGAGGGGAGTTGAATAATTTCCTATTCTTTGGCTGACGTCTTTTCCAATGCACTGTATTTGATTGTAGACAATATTTTTAAAGTAATTAATTTTTCAAATAGACGATGTGCTGCAACACTTCAGCACATAAGGTACGGCCACACCTGCTTTTAAGCGTATGGAACAAAAAATCATGCTAGTAAACAAAGAATATGAAACACAGCTTAAAAGTACATTTTAACGTGTATACAGGGTGTAACAATAAGGTCTGGCCAACTTTCGGGGCACACTTATAAGAATAAAATATGTTATAGACATGATGTAGCCAAAAGTTATTAATAATCCAAGGTGTTTGACGTCCGTCCGTTCTTAATAGATGCTGGGGTATCAGAATTTTGTACAACGATGTCATTCCTGCATTGACGCAGGCGGACGCCACTGGGAACGTTAGTCGTAAATGGCGCAGCTTGTGAATCGTTTACAAGGTAAACGAACTTAAATGAGTGGAGTTTTGGTTAACATTTGACTCGGTCGATTGTGGAATAACGGTTTCTGATCTCAAATTGATCCATTTGACGTCCTCCACCATCCCTAAATATTTTTAACATTATCGTGGATACACTCTGTATAAGACAAAAAGCAAAATGGTGTAAAACTTCGTACAATGTCTTTGCTTACGGATAAGGTAAAATTCAACTTTTGTCCACTCTCGAACATAGAATGCAATACTGTGCAATGTTACTGTTGTGTAAGTTAACGTGCCAAACTTGGCTACCCTGTTTATTGACTTTCGGCGTCGGCAGAACTGCACCTAGCACCTTGTTGGATTTCTAAATTATCCCTTGGGTACCCACAATTGAATCTTTAAGGTGGAGTCAATTACCCTCGTACCCTGAGTGACCACCACGCTAATTTGCCTCTCCCGAAGTAACAGACTTGCTTCCAAACTTCTCACCTTCTTGAGAGAGTAATTGAAACCGCACCCTCCTGGTGAATCAAGCATGAGTTTATCATCTCAGTTTGGAAATCTCCCAAGCTAGACCATCACTAGAAATCAGTTCACCAGTTACACCTGGATCCAATAATAGCGGCTCTGTGCGAGGAAGGTTTATGAGTGTTACCTGCTGGCTGACTCTATCACCTTTAGTCAATACTAGCACGCCGTCGATTGCCTCTGAAGTGACACTTTAAGAAGCACAGACAATAACGTGCATAAAATATCCAGCACTCAGCATCAAAAGACGTTAATGAAGAAATGTGTTCGTAATGTGCACAACCACCCATCAACTTAATATGTTTTACGTCGCACTGACAGACAGGTCTTATCTAACCTAGGAAAGAAGGGGGCCACAAGTCCAAAAATGATAGTCCTGAGATAATTGCAATTTAAGAATGTAAACACATATTTGAGATGTATAAATATATATACCTTATATAAAAATATATTAAAAACTGAATTTACTAGACATTTTTAAATCTTATGTTACAATTACCTCAGAGCTAACATTTTGCACTTGTGGCCCTCTTCATCGCAAGGTGCGTTATGGTGACAATGGAATAGGAAAGGGCCAGGAGTGGGAAGGAATCGGCTGTGGCCTTAAGTAAGGTAGATAGATAAATCGATCTGTTTGGTTTGTTTTAACTGGCAAAGTTAGGGACACGTGTCTCTGTCTTACACTTAACCAGTAAAATACACAAGAAACAAATTAAAATATTTAATAAATGAAAATACGAGACAAACACATTACTATGCTATCCTACTGTACACAAAATGCCTATTATAATACACAATATAAATGAACATTTTGGTTCCTCAGTACAGTAATATATTACCTACGAAGAAATTAACATACAACGATTTACAATAATAATAATAATAATAATAATAATAATAATAATAATAATAATAATAATAAATATAAATATATAATAATTATTATTATTTTTAAAAACCATCTTCAGTGCTGCTGACAGTATGGTTAAAACCCACTATCTCCGAATGTAATCTTACAGATGTGCGACTCTAATCAAACGGCAAACTCGCTCGATGTGTGGAAAATTGGAAACCACGGAAAACAACCATAAGGGCTGCCGACATTAGAGTTCGATCTACCTCCCGACTGCAAGTTCACAGCTACATGACACAAACCACATGGTCAATGAGTCAACTCCGTGGGTCGTTTACAGTATCTTAGGATATCTTTCATATTTTCGGCAGTGACAGATATGGTAGAAGCAGTGTCATCCGAGCCTAACTTTGCAGGTTCGATCCTACCTCAGTCCGGTGGTATTTGTAGGTAGGTATTTCAATACGTCACCTTCATGTTGGTGGATTTATTGGAATGTAAAAGAACTCCTGAGGGACAAAATTCCGGAACCTCGGTATCGCCGAAAAAATCTAAAATTAGTTAGTGGGACGTGAAATCAATATCATTATTATTATTAATGTAATCGTTGATAGAAATTGACACAGATATCTACATTAAGTATGTATGTCCAACAATTGTCCCGTTTTCTTTACGAGTTCATATTAATTAAACTGCACATTGCTCTTCTTTAGACCTCCTTGTGGATGGTGAATTTCGCCTAAACAAAGTACATTATTTTGCAATACTATTTAGAGTTTCATATTTGTAAAGTGATACTTTTCAGTAAAATTTATATTTACTGAGCGAGTTGGCCATGTCGTTAGGAGCATGCAGCTGTGAGTTTGAATTCGGGAGATAGCGGGTTAGAACCCCTCTTTCGGCAAACCTGAACTTGATATTACGTGGTTTCCCATTTTCACACAAAGCAAATGCTGGGGTTATACCTTAATTGAAGCCATGGCCGCTTCCTTCCCACTGCTAGCACTTACCTATCCTATCATCGCGTAAGACCTATCTGTGTCTGTGTGACGTAAAGCAACTTGTGAAGAAAATAATACTAAAAGTAATTTGGACTTCAGTGGGTTAACGTTGTACTAATTAAATAATAAAACGGAACGTTTGTTTCATTAGTGTGTTCTCATTGACCATACTAATGAATACTTTCTTACGATAATTTAACGACAAGAAAGGTAACCTTCAAACGACGCACTGTTTTAGAGCCTGTATAACAAGAATTCCTTTCCCATATCAATATTATTTAATCAATTATTAAACACCATGCGCTAATTAAAGGAACACTCATAAGTTATTAATGTGGATAATTTCAACTGCCATGTATCGAGGAGCTTACGTCCACTGAAAGTGAATAAATAATCTTGGTTCTAGGTTTTCAAAACTCTCACCTTTACAGTTTACTTAACCCTCGCTGGTCACATTTCCTTAAATGAAACTCAAAGGTCACACTGGGGTCTGATGAACCCCAATATTTTAATGAATTCTAAATAAAAAATTTACAACATATTCCAAAATAGAATGCATGGATGGATTCAGAGACTAATTAAGAATGTTCTTAGCGATTTGTGTCATTGTTTTATAATATGAAATCGATACTACAATAAAAATAATTATAACACTGAAATAATCTTATGTCTAATGAAGAATACTGAAAACATTCTAATTTTTTGCGGTTTTCTTCAGTAATAAACAATTTACTTGTATACACTTTGCTAACGATCACCACTGGTCTAGTAAAAGTAGTTATGTCCGTAATTAGGTTATTACATAATGTTACAGCGGTGTTCAAACTTGTGCGTTTATTCACTACAATCAATGCACAACACTGCCTGATGTTCATCGCATATCGCTCATCGGCAAGAGGAGCACATGAATTTTGTTTTCCGATCTTTTACCCGTGGACAGAAGGAGCGCCTCTGCTTACGAGCTAGTTCGTCACGTGGTGGAATTTTGGGATTCATCTTCAAAATATAACTGATTGGCAACCGATGAGACCTGCTGAGTCTGGGTACATCCAGACGTTCTTTTAGGAAAGATTCAATCAGTCCCGAAGCCAGATTCTTAATTCGTAATCATCTATCAAAAGTTCCCATGCATGTAAGGGTGTTTTTACATGTCTTACAGGTCCCCTGTTCCCAGGAAAATGAGTGACAATGTGTCTTGCAACAACTCTTCCTTGTCTACCTGGTTCATCTGCACTCCACAATTAACCATTCTTGCCCTTCAAGACAGAAGTATTTCTTATTCTCGCTGGTACTTCTTCATCTTCTACCACACTCATTTCACTCTCCGAAATCGATTGCACAACTACAAAATCATCATGAGCATCAGAATAGTCTGTTCCAAAATCACTTACATTTTCATCGTTATCTTCTAAAAGCACCTTACTGATACCTTCATCTGACCTAAGAGCCACACCTTGAAACGAAGACGCCATCTTCAATATTCAGTTTTACTAATCCTGAATTGAACAACACTCTTTAAATATTTCGCTCCATTCTAGTAACGAAAACAGACAGCAGAACAGGAATAAATCGAGTAAATTTCCAACTCACATAATATATAAACTCACCCACAAAAGTCACACTGGGGTCCGACCAACCCCACGCTTGATTCAACCACCTACTAACCGGAACGTAGTTAAACAATGGAGTTGCTGGTTTGGCCTTGGCTCCACAATGGTGCCAACTTAATTTACGTAGAATGGCAAGGCCATAATTCCCGTGCTATCCTATTCGTTATGAAAACAAAGATCGCCAGGGTCTGAGGGACCCCAGTGTGACCATTGAGGGTTAATAATTTCTCGATAAATAGGTAATGAAAGTTTTGTTATGTTGGACAAATCCTTCAGTAGGCTTTCTTAATTACAATTTTGTATATATACCAGAAGATTAACACTAGAAATATCAAGGATTATGATACAGAAAGTTTTAAGGTAATTGATCTCGTGTATATAAAGGAAAAATTGTGGCATTGTCGTCGAAATGTTCGACAACTCTATATTACACAATTTAAACTGCACATAAAAAATCGTATTCTTTGGTTTTTTCTCGGCGCTATTCCCCAAGTTGTCCTTCCCTTCTGACTGTCACTGAACACATTTTTAATTGTCAGAAATCAAAATTTTCTAGTCTAACAAGAATGAGAAAGGGATCGAATTGGGAAAGTGGCGGCTGTGGCTTTATTTAAGATACAAATACAGCATTCTTCTGGTATGGAAACGGGAAACCACGGAAAAACACCTTAAGGTCAGCCAAAGGTGGGATTCGAACCCACGATCTCCCGATTACAAGCTCACAGCTCCGCGAACCATTCCTCACTGCCAACTCGTGCGGTCGGAGGGGTTAGGAATTTAAACCGGGCTTTTGGTCTGCTATATGAGAAATGAAAATCCACAGCCAATTTCTAGTCATTCGAGCGGATCAGGAATGGAATGAATGAAGCCTCCGTGGCTCAGGCGGCAGCGCGCCAGCCTCTCACGGTCGGATAAGTTGGTTCGAATCCCGGTCACTCCATGTGATGTTTGTGCTGGACGAAGGGGAGGCAGGACGGTTTTTTTCTCTGGGTACTCCGGGCTTACCCGTCATCTTTCATTCCAGCAGCACTCTCTAATATCACTTCATTTAATTAATCATTCATTAATCATTGCCCCAGAGGAGTGCAGCAGGCTTCGGCAGCCGGTACATTTCATACCCTCGCCGCTAGATCGGGGCTTCATTCATTCATTCATTCCATTCCTGGCCCGTGATATAGTGCTTTAAACTGGTATACCGCCACTTCTCCTACTTTGCTGGACAACATTCTGATGGCGAACATTTTTCCATCAACGGGATTCGAGCTACAAACCAAGGTATCATATTATTATATAGACTTGAAGCCTTAAGCCTTAAGGAACAATGCCACCAGGCGGGAATGAGGTACTGAACACAATCTGCGAGCCTGTTTACTAGTGCACCGCAAGCACGGTTCGGGAACTATGGACATACTCTACACACTTGAAAGACTCTTCACCCATTTTCAGATGGTCTCGAAATGAGAGCACTGATGGCAGACCTGCAGCTTGAAAATGATCATTTTACACGCATTATTTTTTAACACAAGAAGTAGTTTGATAACTAACTAGGATTTTCTGAGCAAAATGACAGCGTTAATTCAACTCTAAGACCTTCAATTACTTTGTTCGATTACTGTACAGCATGTGCGAAATACTCTATTGGAGCCGAGAATTCAGCAGCAACCGCGGGAGTGTGACATATGTACATCCTCCCACGGTGTCCCAGCAATCGAGCAGACTTGGCAGACTAATCTCAGAGTGACATTTAATGGGTTGGAAGAACAGTTAAATCTTTCACATGGTTAAAATCGGGACATGGCTGGGTGGTCATGATCCTGCAAGTTTTAACAGAATCGACTTCACGCCTAGGTAAGTGCCTCGAGATGAGAGATGTCGATGTCGAATTGTTTCAGTTATTAGTATTTCCGTAGTCATGAAGTATATAAGATGAAAGAACCTCATAGCTTGACTTTCCTTCGTAAATTATTGCTATTTTATTTTACGAATAAGCAGAGGATAGGATGAAGACAGTTGTAATGAAGAGTAGTGATGAGGGCGCACTTTTTTATTACACTGACTGACAGAGCAAATGCAACACCAAGGAGGAGTGGTTCGAAAGGGATGAAAGTTGGGGAAAAAACAGAGACGGCACGGACGAATAATTGATGTTTATTTCAAACCGATATGCAGGTTACACAATGCGCACGGCATCGACTCAGTAGGATGTAGGACCACCGCGAGCGGCGATGCACGCAGAAACACGTCGAGGTACAGAGTCAATAAGAGTGCGGATGGTGTCCTGAGGGATGGTTCTCCATTCTCTGTCAACCATTTGCCACAGTTGGTCGTCCGTATGAGGCTGGGGCAGAGTTTGCAAACGGCGTCCAATGAGATCCCACACGTGTTCGATTGGTGAGAGATCCGGAGAGTACGCTGGCCACGGAAACATCTGTACACCTCGTAGAGCCTGTTGGGAGATGCGAGCAGTGTGTGGGCGGGCATTAGCCTGCTGAAACAGAGCATTGGGCAGCCCCTGAAGGTACGGGAGTGCCACCGGCCGCAGCACATGCTGCACGTAGCGGTGGGCATTTAACGTGCCTTGAATACGCACTAGAGGTGACGTGGAATCATACGCAATAGCGCCACAAACCATGATGCCGCGTTGTCTAGCGGTAGGGCGCTCCACAGTTACTGCCGGATTTGACCTTTCTCCACGCCGACGCCACACTCGTCTGCGGTGACTATCACTGACAGAACAGAAGCGTGACTCATCGGAGAACACGACGTTCCGCCATTCCCTCATCCAAGTCGCTCTAGCCCGGCACCATGCCAGGCGTGCACGTCTATGCTGTGGAGTCAATGGTAGTCTTCTGAGCGGACGCCGGGAGTGCAGGCCTCCTTCAACCAATCGACGGGAAATTGTTCTGGTCGATATTGGAACAGCCAGGGTGTCTTGCACATGCTGAAGAATGGCGGTTGACGTGGCGTGCGGGGCTGCCACCGCTTGGCGGCGGATGCGCCGATCCTCGCGTGCTGACGTCACTCGGGCTGCGCCTGGACCCCTCGCACGTACCACATGTCCCTGCGCCAACCATCTTCGCCACAGGCGCTGCACCGTGGACACATCCCTATGGGTATCGGCTGCGATTTGACGAAGCGACCAACCTGCCCTTCTCAGCCCGATCACCATACCCGTCGTAAAGTCGTCTGTCTGCTGGAAATGCCTCCGTTGACGGCGGCCTGGCATTCTTAGCTATACACGTGTCCTGTGGCACACGACAACACGTTCTACAATGACTGTCGGCTGAGAAATCACGGTACGAAGTGGGCCATTCGCCAACGCCGTGTCCCATTTATCGTTCGCTACGTGCGCAGCACAGCGGCGCATTTCACATCATGAGCATACCTCAGTGACGTAAGTCTACCCTGCAATTGGCATAAAGTTCTGACCACTCCTTCTTGGTGTTGCATTTGCTCTGTCAGTCAGTGTATTTCTCGTCAACTGTAGAGCAATCTTCACATGTTGGTGAGAAAGAATTTTATTTCAGTTTGTTATGAGGGGCAGTGGCGGCGATAAGGACCCCGCAGACGCCAAAGGGCGGAGGGCATGGCTTGTGAGGGGCCCATTTTCAATTATTGCGGAGGGGCCCGAGATTCTCATCGCTGATTTTTTTTTTTGCTAGTTGCTTTACGTCGCACCGACACAGACAGGTCTTATGGCGACCATGGGACAGGAAAGGGCTAGGAGTGGGAAGGAAGCGGCCGTGGCCTTAATTAAGGTATAGCCCCAACATTTGCCTTGTGTGAAAATGGGAAACCACGGAAAACCATCTTTAGGGCTGCCGACAGTGGGGTTCGAACCTACTATCTCCCGAATACTGGATACTGGCCGCACTTAAGCGACTGCAGCTATCGAACTAGGTCATCGCTGCTACTAATGAGAGATTCAGTTCTATATACTCTAAGAAACATTCTCCCCTTAAAATTTGATTGAAAGCATTTCATAAATTCTCATCCTGAGATAATATCCATGTCCGTACCTGTCCTGAAGCATTTCAAGTAAAGTTGAAGTCGGTTAATGTTTATCTTGAGTGATTTAATACACCTATTTACCAATTATGGATGTTGAGTAAACGTATGCATTTACTTGAAAAAAGAAACGTGTGCATGGTATTGAATAAGTTCCTCCGAAACAATTAAACTTTGAGATACATTTTTCGTTTTAGCTATTCTCATGGTTTGTTTTATACATAGGAAGTGAGTTAGGCCAATAGTTGGTTCATAATAAATTAAAATTCTCTGATAAGATATTTAATACGTGGAACATACAATAACATGCACTCATTTTTGAGCAGTTATATAAATGGTCGTAATGGCAGATTGTGCCGAAAGCCTGCAGTCTAATAACTTGGAACCGAGCTCGATATCTGCAGTCGCTTAGGTGCGGCCAGTATCCAGTATTCGGGAGATAGTGGGTTCGAACTCCACTGTCGGCAGCAATGAAAATGGTTTTCCGTGGTTTCCCATTTTCATACCAGGCAAATGCTGGGGCTGTACCTTAATTAAGGCCACGGCCGCTTCCTTCCCACTCCTAGCCCTTCCCTGTCCCATGGTCGCCATAAGACCTGTCTGTGTCGGTGCGACGTAAAGCATCTAGCAACAAACAAAAATAATAACTTGGAACTTGTAAATAGGTGCAATGAGTATGATACGAAAATTAACCTTTCGAAGACTAAATTATTGTCAGTAGGTAAGGAACTTAGCAGAATTGAATGTCAGATTGGTGATACAAAGCTGGAACAGGCAAATAATTTCAAGTATTTAGGTTGTATGTTCTCTCAGAAATATATTACAGTAAGTGAGATCAAATCAATGTGCAGTAAAGCTAATGCAGTGAGCTCGCAGTTGTGATCAACAGTATTCTGTTTTGTAAGAAGGAAGTCAGCTCCCGAACGAAACTATCTTTACATCGGTCTGTTTTCAGACCAACTTTGCTTTACGGGAGCGAAAGCTGGGTGGACTCAGGATATCTTATTCATAAGTTAGAAGTAACAGACATGAAAGTAGCGAGAATGATTGCTGTTACAAACAGATGGGGACAGTGGCAGGAGGAGGGGACTCTGAATGAGGAGCTAAGTTTGGATGAACTCGATGGATGAAGCTGTACGTATAAACCTGCTTCTGTGGTGGGGTCATGTGAGGCGAATTGAGGAGGATAGGTTACCTAGGAGAATAATGGACTCTGTTATGGAGGGTAAGAAAAGTAGAAGGAGACCAAGACGACGATGGTTAGACTCAGTTTGTAACGATTAAAGGATAAGAGGTATAGAACTAAATGAGGCCACAGCACTAGTTGCAAATGGAGGATTGTGGCGACATTTACTAAATTCATATACGGTTGCAGACTGAACGCTGAAAGGTATTACAGTCTATAATGATGTATGTATATAACTGTTTGTCTACTCCATAGTCCCGTTACTCGGTACGGGATCGGAGTTGCGTTGATATTAATATATATGGCATGTTTTTACTGTCGGATTCCCCTGTGGGTGGGGGCGGTAGAATAACACCCACGGTATTCCCTGCCTGTCGTAAGAAGAGACTAAAAGGGGCCCCAAGGGCTCTGAACTTTGGAGCGTGGGTTGGCAACCACGGGACCCTCAGCTGAGTCCAGGCATTGCTTCCACTTACTTGTGCCAGGCTCCTCACTTTCGTCTATCCTATCCGACCTCCCGTGGTCAACTCTTGTTCTTTTCTGACCCCGACGGTATTACGTATGGAGCCCTAGGGAGTCTTTAATTTTCATTCCCTTCTCGGCCCTTGTCTTCTTTTGGCCGATACCTTCATTTTTCGAAGTGTCGGACCCCTTCCACTTTTTCTCCCTGATTAGTGTTATATAGAGAATGGTTGCGTAGTTGTACTTCCTCTTAAAACAATAATCACCACCACCGGCATTTAAGGTAGGATATCCTTCCTTAAACCAACCTCAGTTGAGGAGCCAATGAAGATGAAATGAATGATAGTGCACGGAACTGGGTAAAGAGATGAAAGGGTGGCATATGAATAGGAACTGTCCCAGAATTCGGCTGGAAGTGAATATGGGAGACCACAGAAAACTATTATCAGGACAGCCGACGATAGGTTTCGAACCCGTGCATCTCCCGATTGCAGAGTATGGCTTCTTAGCCGTAGCGCGTTAAAGTGCGTGATCACTCCAATCGGTAGCGATTATACAAATATGAGCCTATAATTTAGTAGCTTACTCTCTAACATCGTTAAGTTGTGCCCCATGTGGTAACATTTTCCTGTGCGTACGTATACATGATGTAAAGAAACTTACGTCACCGTTGAGAGAGCAAGCCAACTAATCGTCATTTATAAGCTTCACTTTTCGGAGAAAAAGGACACAGATTAAGGTATTCATTTTAATACTGACATCGTTATCATTTTATAGATCTTGAATAAAATACTTCCCTTTTTCTGGATTTATATGACAGTTATAATGTTTGTAACTCCATTAACTTTCGTAGGAATTCTGATCGATGAATAGAGGAAGTTTTAACAATTTGACAATACTAAGTTTGAAACCCTGCTTCATAGAAATGTTCGCGCTTGGCTGAGTGGCTCAGATGGTTGAGGTGTTCGCCTTATGACAGCAACTTGGCAGGTGCGATCCTTGCTCAGCCCGGCGGTATTTGAAGGTGCTCAATACATCAACCTCGTGTCTTTAGATTTACTGGAACGTAAAAGACCTCTCGCGGGACTAAATTCCGGCAGCTCGGTGTCTCCGAAAACCGTTAAAATAGTTAGCGGGCCGTAAAGCTAATATTATTATTTAAAATGTTCGCAATGAAAATCAGAAGCAGGCAAAATAGTCCTTGTGTTATATAGAAAGCAAAGAGAAAGCAAAGGCACAGTAAATTCATCTCCGTACAGGCCATGAAGGTCCTTGGAGGGGTGGAAGGTAAAGGCTTCCACTACCCGTAACCTCGGCACTTGATGGGGTAGAGTGGTTAGCTTTACGCCCGGCCGCCTTTGCCCCCAGGAATTAACCTGATACTCATTTTTGTTGCAGGCTGAGTGAACCTCAGGCCATGTGCACCTCCGGAAGTGGAAATCTCATTTCCTAAATTTTACGACTTCCTGACGGGAATTTGAACCCACGTCCTTCCGGGCGAACCGAACACGCCTTTACCGCCTCGGCCAGGCAGACCCTTTGTATTGAAAGCACGTATAGGAAATAATATAGTGGTATAGCGGAGTACAAACTCTTACAGTAATACTACCTATAAAATCTCACATTTCCAGAGACATGAGAGCATCTCCATTTCAACATCTGTTTACTAGTCAAAGAATAAACTAAAGGAACAATTGTTTTCGGTCAAAATAATAAGTAAGATATGTGAAGTTACAATGTGATAAGTGTTGACCATTAATAATCTCTACAAGGGAGATGCGACACTGTCGGTTTTGAAACCATCTTAATTGCAGCGTTCTGCATTTTTGAAAACTAATTTAAGAAATGTTTCTAGTAGTTGTGGAATATATTAATTGTTTGTTAGTGGTGTGTTTCGAGACCGTTCAAAGTCATCTCGGTCCAGACTTAGGCCTACTTTCTGTCTCGTAAGTGTTTCTGTCTTCCTTGTAACCTTAACATAAACCATTCGTTTACATTTTCGCGCAATGGCTCAGAATTACCAGGAAATATCATGTATTAATGCAGTGTAGTACTGTTCTGGGATTACAGAATGGCCACCTTTATAGGATCTTTTTATTTCTGACTACCTGAGAGGTGTTACAAACAACAGTACATCTAAAAAATAATTTGCTTTACGTCGCACTGACACAGATAAATCTTATGGCGACACTGGTGTAGGAAAGGGCTAGGAGTGCGAAGGAAGCGGCCGTGGAATTAACTAACATTTACCTGGTGTGAAAATGAGAAACCACAGGAAACTATCTTCGGGGCTGCCTACTGTAGGATTCGAATTCACCATCTCCCAAATGTAAGCTCACAGCTGTGTGACCCTAAGCGCACGTCCAACTCCCTCAGTAAGTAAGTAAGTAAGTAAAAAGTAAGTAAGAAAGTAAAAAGTAAGTAAGTAAGTAAGTAAGTAAGTAAGTTTTCTTTTGCTACGGGCTTTACGTCGCACCGACACACATAGGTCTTATGTCGACGATGGGATTGTAAAGGCCTAGGAGTTGGAAGGAAGCGGCCGTGGCCTTAATTAAGGTACAGCCCCAGCATTTGCTTGGTGTGAAAATGGGAAACCACGGAAAACCATCTTCAGGGCTGCCGACAGTGGGATTCGAACCCACGATCTCCCGGATGCAAGCTCAGAGCCGCGCGCCTCTACGCGCATGGCCAACTCTCCCGGTAAGTAAGTAAGTAAGTAAGTAAGTAAGTAAGTAAGTAAATAATAATAATAATAATAATAATAATAATAATAATAATAATAATAATAATAATAATAATAATAATGTAATATAAGAGAAGAATCAGCAACAGAGAGATTTGCGGAAGTGGAGGCATAGTGAGCAGATGAAGAAGTATTGGAGGAAGAAGAAGGAACGACAAAGGATGAAGCATTGAAATTGTCACGTGGTCCTAAGAGGGCCCTAACGAAGAAAGAAAGAAAGAAAGAAAGAAAGAAAGAAAGAAAGAATAATAATAATAATAATAATAATAATAATAATAATAATAATAATAATAATAATCATGTATTTCAGAGATAGATAAGCGGAATACTTATCCAAGTTTAATCGCTGGCCATTTTGAGGACGATTGGAGGAAGGCTTTTAGTTATATACTGGTTATACCTAGCGGGAACAGTATACTCTGCGAGAACTAGAGTGTTGCATTTCCCTTTATCGTCCTGTACACGTTGCATATTGCATTGTGCTCGTGTAACACCGGTAACCGCATCCATCGAGGAATAGAACAGCCCCCATCCAGCATTCTACTGGCGTTTTGTCTTTTCTCTGCACTCACTTGATGATACGGCCTTTAGCTCGCTCCCTTCAAGTCTTCAAAAATGTGGGGGCGTGTTTCGACGGAAGAAGGAAGGAATGAAAAAAGAGCTATTGGTATTGGAGAAGGGGGGAAAGAGGAGGACGAGAGATCCTTTGGGAATAAAATAAAGGCGTAATGCCAGTACTAAAGAGTTGGTGTATTGGGGGAAAGTGTAATAGCAGGCGCAGGGCGGGCGTGTTCCGTTACACGCACCTGCAGTCTCTCGCGCTCGCTTGGAGTAACTCGCAGTCCTGGTAAACGGGAGGGTGAAGGCTGGGTTGGGTTGGGTTAGTATGGTTAGAAATCCATTCAACGTGCTCTGGGCCTGAAAACAGCTCTTTTCAAATTGTCTGTACAAAAATGGTTCCTTCACGAAGCGAAACAAGTGTTCCGTGACTGCGTGCACCCTCGGCGACACAAAAGCGAACATAAATTCAACAAAATCTCAGAGAGATTAGACACAGAATGTAAACACTTAGGTACCGCGAGAAAAAAAACTGAAACGGTATTAAAGAGGGAACATTTATATACTCTTACCATTTGGAAGGGAATCTTAATCATTTGTCACAGAAGATCCATGTGACACTAAGGCGCACAAGGAAAGTTTCTTTAAATGGAGAATATTTTATTTCGATGGACCTACTTGATGAAAGGCGAACGTTCTAGTTACCATAAACAATTATTATGTCTGGATGCAGGTGGTGGTGATTGTTTCAAGAGGAAGAACAACTAGGCAACCATCCTCTAAATAGCACTAATCAGATAGAAACAATGGAAGGGATCCGACACTTCAAAAAATGAAGATGTCGGCCGAAGAAATAAAAGGGCCAAGAAGGACGTAAAGTGAAAGACTCCCCAGCCCTCGAATTCTCTGATAGCTTCGGGTCGGTAAAGAACAAGAGTTGACGAAGAGAGGTCGAACTGGATAGGTGGAAGCGAGGAGCCTGACACAAGTAATTTGAAGCAACTTCAGGACTCAGCTAAGGGACCCGTGGTCGCCAACCCAAGCTCCCATGTTAAGTGTCCCTGGGACTCTTTTTAGTCGACTCTTACGACAGGCAGGGGATACCGTGAGTGTTATTCTACCTTCTCCACCCATATGGGTGTTTGTGTGAAAAATACGTCTATTTATATACATGCTTCTTTTATCTGTTTATGCATTCTATGCATTGTCGGAATTGAACCTATTTTACGGCCGGATGCCCACCTTGACGTCAACTCTATGTGGAGGGATATTCTCATCATTATAGCTGCCTCTGTGGATCAGCGGTAGAGTGTAGGCCTCCGAATCCCAAGATAGTGGGTTCAAACCCGGCAGAGGTAGTCGGATTTTTGAAGGGCGGAAAAAGTCCATTCGACACTCCATGTCGTACGATGTCGGCATGTAAAAGATCTCTGGTGACACATTTGGTGTTTACCCGACAAAATTCATTAAATCTCAGCCATAGACGCCCAAGAGAGTTTCGGTTTACTCGGTCTGCCATCTAGTGGGGGCCTAGAGTAAAACGGAACGTCGAAATTGACGAGCAGACAGCCAGATGACGTCAAATTGAAATGTCTGCACACGGTAGCTGAAGCAATACGATTATCATATTATTTATTTTATCATCATTATTATTATTGTTGTCGTTTCTTATAATGTCTGTATTAATGGGAAAATTAGGGCTCCTGGCCCTTTGTTATACTTAATAATAATGTTAAATATGATAATGTTATATTACAAAAATAACTTAATCACGGTAGTGACCTTACATTACATAGGCAACTTAATTACGTAAACTATTGTAAGTATTATTTATATGAATGAAAGCAGCTCTGTTCGCTCGATCTCGCGGGGTGAGTTAGTCACGTCAGATAGTTAGTTGTTTATGTCAGTTTTGGTAGTCACTGTCTTAGCTGTCTTAGCTCGCGCTAGGAATAAACGCAGCGTTAGTCGCGCGGGCTACATATGTAGCCCAAACTCAAATTCAATCTGAATGACTCGTACGCGCTGCTTTTAGGTTTATTTGGTAATAATACCTTAAATAGTAGTGTATGTAAATATTCTACGCCAAATTTCAAGACCATGTGTAGGTCTTACTTTTGTTGAGAAGAGAAAATGAAAACTCTTGGAGAAAATTTTGATTTCATCTCACACACTAAGGGTAATCTACCATGGAAACAGACAGAAATGAATTACAGCTTTTAAATTCATTTATATAATAATATAATTTCGTGTGGCTATTTCTAGCCGGGTGCAGCCCTTGTAAGACAGACCCTCCGACGAGGGTGGGCGGCGTCTGCCATGTGTAGGTAACTGCGTGTTATTGTGGTGGAGGATAGTGTTAAGTGTGGTGTGTGAGTTGCAGGAATGTTGGGGACAGCACAAACACCCAGCCCCCGAGCCATTGGAATTAACCAATGAAGGTTAAAATCCCCGACCCGGCCAGGAATCGAACCCGGGACCCTCTGAACCGAAGGCCAGTACGCTGACCATTCAGCCAGCGAGTCGGACATTCATTTATATAAATACCTACGTTAGAACATGTTTGCATGATAGATAAATAAAAACTAGATTAGGTTAAAAAACTGTCTTAGAGTTTTTGTGAACATTTTAAGGAATTTTAGCATTCAATCAAAGCACGTATTTCTGTATCGGTAAATTTTGCATCACGATCACGGTCAAACTTATCTCTCAATTCACCTATATAAATACTTGTCGCTGTGGTAATCATTTGTATTATATTTCTATCTACAAAACGTTCTAAATATTAATGTTCAGTTTTCACACTACGAGCAATTCCCTTAGGGTCAGGAAAGTGAACGAGCATATTGTGAGCTCTTGTGCGCACATTAGTACGTGGATAACCCCTTAGCCACTTGAAATTGTCCTTGGCAGTGAATGATCTGGAATTATTGTTGCCGATACCTGCATCCTCATTTGTCGCTGGACACTCGCTCGGGGTACCATCCTAACTGCTTGCATCATCTTCAGTTTCAGTTTGGTGTATTTCGTGTGTAAGTATATCCTGTTCAGTATCGTCACTATCACCTTAACAATACTATAATTACTTTCATCTAACCACTGATTTGAAAGTCATCTACATGGTCATCTGCACGGCGACATATCCTTTGCTCGCTCAGTGTCAGCACTGAAACAGCAATGCTCGCGCGGGCTACTATTGTAGCCCAGACCACTTCTAATCCGCCTGGTGCTTAAATGGCGTGCCTAGTCAAGCCGGGAACACAGTCGCCAGTCAATTGCAACATTGACAGGCAGATATAGAGAGTATCAATATTCCTAGCAACGAATATACCCTGTACTGCAACGAAATACATCACTAGGCTACACCTGAAGCCCGCGCGAGTATCCGAGGGTTAACACATCGCCTTCCCTTGTGTGAGATGTTTCCTCTCTAATTCTATTCATTTCAACACTATTCACTACACTAGTAAAAGTTTTCTGTCTATAAATCTATTTCACAACTCTTATATTACCACTTTTCACATTTTACTTGATCCATCGTATTTCCATCTCTTTCAAATCATTTCTGGATTGCGCTGTTCTGGGCCATTGTGGTCCTAGTAGCTGCCTAAAGTTATCTGCCCGGGATCATATTAGTCTGCCGCAGATTCTCTTGCCACATGATTGTCCTCTATATCTATATAATCCAACATAAAAAATTAGGAACTAATATAGCTATTTACTCACACAATCTTTCATCAAAGTTCATTTAGGCAAGTAGAACTAAAGGTCTTCATGTTCATAGATTTCTAATATTGGAGCGACCGGTTGAAGAATAGTAGTTTTATAGTTGTAAAAGGCAATGGTAGGGCAGCTTGCACGTGTATTATGGTTACGAAAGGACGAAAGTGGGTTAGACAAATAAGAAAGTCAGTGAGGTTGTGGTTCATTCAACAGGCTATGCACTAGATTAGTTGTATGTAACTTACGTAGTTCGTTGAATTTTAACCAACCTAGTATTTCAAAATAGCGGGTTACGTGAGCCGAGTAATCTAATGAAAACATGAGAGGCTCTGTTATACTAGAACACTAGTGGAAACACGAGATGTCATGTATAGATCCATTTTTAAAATGTCGTTAACATGAGAGGACCTACTTTTGCTCGCTCTGCTTATAACGTGATTTTGTTGATTTCTAATTGAAACATAATTCATAAAAATATACAAAAATTTTGAAATTCGCTGCCCTCAAGTCAGGATGCTGTTTGTGAAGTTGTTTAGTTTTTATGAAATTAAAAATACCTAAAATATTCTTGTTGGCTGCATTTTTGGTATCAGAAATAATGTGAGAAATACACCATAATTTCGTTCCACGCAATCATTTTGTCATTTCTTTCATTGTACTCGGCGCTTGTATTGCTCCAGATCATTGGGCATTTTTCAACTTCGGATACTGAGGCCTGTGCAATCACTTGCTCACCAATTATATTTGTAACCTTATCCGCAGTACTACTCTTGTTGGTAACGTTTCCCTCAGCCAGCATAAACACAATTGAAAACAAGAACCTATTTTTGAGTACAGCACAAGTGGAACTGATTGAGGAATAACTGGGTAGGGAGGGGGAATGGGTTCCAAACATATGCAACCACCAGTGTCTTATAGTTCACGCGAAAATTGAATGGGATCTTTGAGCAACAAGACAAATTTAATGCAAGGTAAGACAGTGAATTTTCTGTTTATTACTACGTCAAGAGAATGACGAATGATTCCGCTCTTGAAATAAATTCCACTACTGTAATAAGTTCAGCGAAATGACTGAACTTCCAATTGTAATTTATTCTTGCATCATATTTATGAGTAGTAAGAAAGAACTTGTAATATTCATTTTTGACTGAGTCATAGTGCTTATGTTATTTTATTTACAGTAAATTTTATTCAGATGGCCGACAGTACAATTCCGTCAACATCACGAAGACTACCCAATTAATGGCTCGCTCCGACAGAAAAAAATACTCATCGGCACTTGGCAGTTTCGCACTAATATATAAACTGTATAATAGAGAAGTTATTACAAAGTGTACAAAATTGTGTTGATTATCCTTCTATTCAATACTCAACATTACATAAAATTAAGATTATTTTTTAAATATACATGTTTCGACCCGGCGGTGGGTCATCCTCAGTAAAATAAATATGATAAACTAAAAAGCAGACACACAATATGAAGTGTTTGTTAAAAAGTTTTTCCTTAAAAACATGATTAAATTTAAAATGTGAAGTGGTGGTCGTTAAAACAGTAATTGAGCTGGAGGCCTTTTTGTTCTGATATTCCCCATGTCTCCTGATGCCGTTCAGCTGATAACTGTTGAGTGACTTAATGCATTCAGTCATAGGCTGACAATATACGTTGTTGCTATTGAGGTTGAACTGTTTGTTTTTAGTGTTACGTGGTCCGCTTGTTTTTTTTTTGATAGGGGCTTTACGTCGCACCGACACAGATAGGTCTTATGGCGACGATGGGATAGGAAAGGCCTAGGAGTTGGAAGGAAGCGGGCGTGGCCTTAATTAAGGTACAGCCCCAGCATTTGCCTGGTGTGATGGTCCGCTTGTATTACTGGAGTTCTCTGAATACTTAGTCCATCACTTAATTAAGGTACAGCATTTGTCTGGCGTGAAAATGGGACACCACGGAAAACCATTTTCAGGGCTGCCGACAGAGGGGTTCTAACCCACTATCTCTCTAATACTGGATACTGCCCGCACTATAGCGACTGAAGCTATCGAGCTTGGTATTTAAATTTTAGCACGTACGACTGTGTACCCTCGTTTTCCTTCTTCACTTTGCTTTTAGATCACCAAGCTTTCTAACTCAAAATTTCTGCCCTGTGTTTCGGTGTTCTTCTCTCTGATCTTAAATACTACGTAGTACGGCTTATTCTCTATATTACCGGGCCTTCTTCCCTATCATGTTTTATGACAAATCATGTCACAGTATTGTTTGAGGTGTGATTTCATTTTGTTCTTGGCCTTTTCTATTAACTTTTGCTTTTCCATTTCTTGGCAGCCAAGTACGAGCTTCGACTCCTGTGTTTTATGGATCTTGCGATCCGCAATAAGTGTCGTGCTTCCCGAATGAGTAAAGGCAGCGAGGGTACTATAAAAGCTGTTAAGCTTCTTCAAAAAGTACAAAGAAGTGTATCCAAGTTTGGTCGATCATTAAACAAAAATCCACAGTTCTAGCGCTTCAGTCAAGAAACTCAACATTGAAGACATTATCAAGATAATTATGAGCTACAATTTTAGGTAAAGAGATGACATTTCTTGTGAAATCAGCATGCAGGAGCTATGCAGACGCAAAATGTATTACACAGGATCGACCCAGTTGGAGAAGTGTAAACCAGCCTTTAGACTGAATTACTCTAAGAAGAAGAAAATATAATAAATATGAGAGTAAATTATTTATTTATTCCTAAAATTTAAAATCCTTTTCTTAATTTTGGTTATCCGGTCATTAGATTAGCAGTTTGCCTTGTTCTGCCACTGAGAGCGCTAATGTGAGTTGCACTTAAGCCCTTGTAATATGGACATGTTTCAAAAAAATGAAACAAACACCGGAGGGCAATGAACAAACGAACACATCACAGAAAGAATTATGTAAATTAGTTAATTTAGCTAGGATTTGAATAAAGAAGAAAACGAGTAAAGAAACAAGTGATTTTAGGCTGTTTTTCCGGAACTGCATTTAGACCGGAAGTGGTTTCAAAATTTGTAATTTTACTATGATAGAGCTATCCAAGATTCACAATTTGAAATATACCCTGGACCTTTGTCCCTCTAAATTTCGGTACAATTGAGGAAATTGTTTAATTTTACGTTTTTCGTAGTATGGGGACACCTACTTTATCTCCTAAGAAATATTTGCAACATTAACATCGTATGTGAACTCATGGATTCGAGAGCCTTCTCATGAGTAATGTTAATAACGTTAAACAAGTTTTTTTGGAAGTTCTGCACTCATTTTCTAACTGAACGTTTGCTCTTGAACTAGGTCTATAAAGGCTCAAGCCTCTTTGGTTTCATGAGACTTTGGTAAAGTGTGGGACAATGGGAGCTGCTTCCCCTCGATTTATAAATTGTCAAAGCTTGATTGTTATTTGTTGTTGTACCTTTCCATATATTTATTCCTTGTTAATGCCTTACTCCTGTCTTTATTGTTATTGTTATTGTTCCGAAAATAGTATCAATCAAAGGATAAGATAACTATGAAAATAGATTCTTGGTGTGCTTTCTTCTAGTATGTGGCCCTGCCTCTTTTTCCCCTCTCTACTGCCTAATAATAATAATAATAATAATACACGACTATTGTCTTTGTTTTCAAACAAATTAATAAAACATCTTTCATGGAATGAAATGATAAAACATTAAAATCAACTATGGAACAAGTACAAGATATTTCAGACAAGGACAAAATGATAATAATAATAATAATCATAAGGAGAAGAAGAAGAAGAAGAAGAAGAAGAAGAAGCAGAAGAAGGAGAAGAAGAAACACGAAATGGACAGTAGTACACAAATATGTGTTCACCAAGTGACTTGAAACAGCTTCCACCCAACATTTAGCCACTTCGAGAGCACTTGAATTAGCCTGAGCCAAATCACTTTTTATACATCTGGATGGAAACAACGGAAAATATGAGATATGTTGTTTTGTTTGAAATTTGCCACAACCACATAGAAGTGTTTTGGTCGGAAAATGCCACTTATATGCACTAAGTTGTTCTTGCAACTTCAGTTCGCAGTCTGTTCAGGGACTTCCAGATTGGCCAGTTCTCAGTGTGGCCATTCCTTCGGTTCCATCCACTCAGGCAAATTACTAGTCGTAGTTCTCTCCTTCCACATGACAACTCGTGCTTAAGGCCACATCATCCATCATCCATCATCCACACAGGACAGGCATATTCTCCTACTGAATAGCATAAGGCAAGTGCTACTGTTCTTAACGTTTGGGGATAGATAACGCAGCTAGTCCTTGCCAGTTTACAGAGGAGGCAATTCGTCGAAGAGATATTCTGCTTCAGCTTATGGCACTGCTCTTGTATGTAAGACCCCCTGCGGGTGGGGGACGCACATGTAGAATACACCCGCGGTATCCCCTGCCTGTCGTAAGAGGCGACTACAAGGGGCGACCAAGGGATGCTGGTATTAGAACCATGAAACTACTATTGATTAGTACCATCACGCGGGGAACACCATGGGTCGCCTTTACTTACGAGTAGTACCACTATATTTGGTACACAATAGGTTTGTGATTAATAGCAGCAGAGAGTGGTTCCCCTGTGGGTTTCCAGTACCCGTGCGTCGTACCCATGTGAGCAACACCGTGGGTCTGGGCGTTGCCTCTGAGTTGTACCACTGTATGAGCGACACCGTGGGTCTGCGTTGCCTGTGATTAGTACCCACTATGTGAGGAACACCACGGGGCCCGTGGGACCGGCACCCGTGACTAGTACACCTAGGTGAGGAAACTCATTGGTTTGCGTTGGCTCTATGTGGCACCATTGTGTGAGAAACACCATAGGTCTGCGTTACCTGTACGAAGTACAATACTTGTGAGTAGTACCGTCTTGCGTGGAACACCGTGAGTTTCGCTATTTTTGATTAGTACCCCAACATGACAAATACCATGGTTCTACTTTACTCGCGACATGTACCATTCTGTGGGGCCTTAGACATGGATTTTGCACCCCTTTAGACATCAAGCATCATTGTGCTTTCTGAGTGTTCCCTTGGTCAGTAATCCATAATTTATGATCTTTGCTTGAGTTGGATCCTCTGAATTTTGTTTGTTAGTTTTTTGTTCTTTGTTGGGTTCATGTCCATCCATTCATTCTTCATGACATATTTCATTTTTTTAAAATTTTGGTCATTGGATGAATTTGAAATTTTTGTTCTTTCATTTCGTACCATTAGGGGCCGATGAACTCGATGTTAGGCCCCTTTAAACAACAAGCATCATCATCATCATCATCATCATCATCATCATCATCATCATCATCATCATCATCATCATCATCATCTTGTATGTAAGTATACGGTCCAAGGTGACACCTAGGTATGTAGAGTGGAAGTAGTGAACTAATAACGTATCATTCCAAAATACTTGAAGTTTACGATTAGCCTGGATATGTTTCAGGTAGAAGGCACATACCTGAGTCTGACTAGGGTTGGGTATGAGTTCGTTCCTTTCATAATAAGTACCAAGCTGTTGTACAGCATCAAATTAAGTCGGCCTTAATACGTGTGTAAGCCAGAGTGATGTACACTTTGTTCTGAAAGCGTGTTCTTTATCGTTCTGACGCATTTTGCACACTTTATAGCCCTCGTAAGTACAAACAAACTGGCTGAATGGGCATTGGAATTAAGTTTGAGCAGGAATGACAACTTCCAAACTTAGTCACCTCTGAATTTGGACTGAGATGCTGTTTTTGTACCTAGCGTTGATTTATTGGCGATAATACCCTGCAGATAGCGAGATTCAAACTCGATTCTGTGTTGGAGACTCTGTCCCACTGCGTCATAACAACGCCGGTTGCAGGATTTTATTGAACTGTATCACATTTGAGCGCACAAGCTTGGATCCATAAAATTCCTCGGGAACTTTTATTTAGGTATTGTTTTTATTGCTATCCGTGTCGCCACTTCAAATATGTTATAGTGTTACATATATATTGACTGACTAGACGAGTCTGGACACATTATACGGGTTTTAAATACGTCGTCCCGATTCTGTGATGAGGCTACATTCGTGTAAGCTGTTGTACGGTACCTCATAATGTAGGGTTTCCAACTCGTATCACGAAGTATTATTATTGGAAGTTATGAGTCAGATCCCATTGTCCAAGTTATTTGTAATTCGCTATTGCGCTAGTTTCCTGGCATTCATTCTCTCAAAATAATAGGGATATAGCGTAATATGATAAAGTACAATACATGCTGCTAACTTTACAGTCACCAACTGCTCGGTTACTAGACCAGTTTTATTCTTGCTTCGTTTAATAAGGGGCGTACACAACTGGTAGAGGAAGTGTCACAAAAGCGGCATACGCCCCTAACCTGGAATGCGCCATTTAACCGGAGAGGTGCCTTGCTTCTGCGTCGGAGATTACAGGAACCTTATCTTTACTACAATGAAATGAAATGGCGTATGGCTTTTAGTGCCGGGAGTGTCCGAGGACAAGTTCGGCTCGCCAGATGCTGGTCTTTTGATTTGACACCCGTAGGCGACCTGCCCGTCGTCATGAGGATGAAATGATGATGAAGACGACACATACACCCAGCCCCTGTGCCAGCGAAATTAACCAATTATGGTTAAAATTCTCGACCCTGCCGGGAATCGAACCCGGGACCCCTGTGACCAAAGGCCAGCACGCTAACCATTTAGCCATGGAGCCGGAGTTTACTACAATGTTTCAATATAGGGCTATTTTGGCATATTTTCATGTTCTTTTCTTTGTTTCACGATATAATATGCCCGTAAGAAGTAAAGGCGATTCATACCGTTTGAAATCGAATGGCAAAATTTTATAGTGCATATAAACGGAATTCGTGCATATTCTTTATATATGTGCATATAAATGCATAATTAAACTTGCCCTCGTATTTTTCCGTTTTTAGTGCATAAGAATGCGCCGTCTAGACATTAACTAACACGAAATATACCAGGCGGCTTGCGAGCACCGTACTTCCGCTTACAATTGTCCCACATGCAGTGTGAAGGACGGGATGCCTATTCACTTGTTTTCGAAGGAGTGCTACAACGTGGTGTGTTGTGGATGTTGTAAAACAAATAGCAGTCATTTTACTGCGAACGTTCCATGAGAGGGTGCATTTGTAAATACGCCAAAGGTTCAGAAAATAAAATTTAACAACTTATTAATTTATATGCGTGTAGTCATTCCACTCTATAAAAGGGTTGTTTGTATGAAACGAAAACTAACACTGTTCGACGAAATACGTGTGTAGAAGGCAGACGTCTGTTTGGAGATTTCGCTGCATTCGCACCAGATTCTCCACGGATTAAAATGATGTCTGTGTGTTCGTTGTTGCCATTACCGATATGCGGACAGCAAATGTAGTGCTGCTGTACACTACTACATACACCATCCTAGTACTGCGCGGTCGTAAGCGAGGTTTACTAATCTCAGGGCTTGCATTAGACGGGTAGCGCTGAGGAACATGCTGCGAGCGACCGTCCGCTTGTTATCTCTTCATATTCTGACGTAACCTGCCCACTGGCAGCAGTGCCCCCTTGAAAATCAGTTAATAGACAACCCACTCATCACTTGTGCATGCGGACATTTGTTAGTAGAAAGTACGGCGCTCGCAAGGCACCTGGTATATTTTCGAGAGTTTCGGGTTGATATCACATTATTATCCCGAGATAACGGTTTCACACATAGATATAAACATGACCTACATATTCGAGACCATTCCCAGGTCTCAACTTGTCAACAACACTGGCCAACACTAAAAGTATACGAAGAGTTAGTTTCACATCCGAGCACTATAATGTTTCTCTCACCGTCAAATTCTAAGACAAATTCTTCATCTTTTACCGTAGTTAAAAACTACATGATTTAGGTAATGGTAGAATGAAGCGCCATCTTGTCCTATATAAAGCTCCTATGAAAAAAGTTTGTCACAAAATAATGTTCGTGCACGCACAAGGTTATCTTCACTTCGGGCTCGATGTATAATTTTAGTGAGCTGTGATTCAGTCACCGCTTTACATTCACGAGATATTCAGACATTCTGAAATCTTCATAATTATTCCCAATACAAGTCAACCGTGAGCATGTATCGTATTATTGTATGTGTGACGTAATGGATGTATTTCCAACCTACTCCCTTACTATTAGGAGATTCTGTTAGAAAAATACTTTACCAGAAAAAATATCAATTTTAGCATAAATGCGTACGTCCTACAGCAACACCTAGATATGTTTGTCGTAAGGGTTTAAATTTACAAGCTGAAAGGTGTAGAAAAATGGGAGCAACTCATTGATTTGACGTCTGTTGTGTTATCTGGTTGAGGGAATTTTGCTGGACAGTGATTCCGAAAGTAGGAATTTTACAGTATTCCATGATTATATGCTTTCAAAATTTCATTCAGGGTTCTGAGAAACCTCACTTAGGCCTTTGTACACAACTCTATGCTGAGTTGCAGAATACGTATGCCCTGTCTGGCATAGGTCCAGCCACGTCAAACAGGTGAACGTCAACTTAACTGATTTCCTGAAGACTTATAACAGGTTTTCTAAGGTCCACATCACTTGGAAATGTTTACTGTCTAGCAGGTGTCCCACTTGCAGGTATACGTCGGGAGGCTGCAGCCTGGCATGAGCGGTTTAATGCACCACACTCTGATGTTGATACCCTATATAGATATTGAGAAGTTTCCTTAGTTCGATACAAAACCCCATTGAACTACCTCCAAAGTTCAAGTTGAGATCTCGGCTGTCCATAAGAAAAGTTCTTGCAGGGTAGACAGTATCATCGGAAAGTCTCCATGTGTAAAATTGAGGTATATTAAAAGCACACAGCAGGTTATGCTCCGTGGTTGATTGGTTAAGGATGAACTTGAAATAAAGTATTGATTTGCCTGTGCGAATGCGGTGAAAACCAAACCATTTTTTTGCTAGTTGTTTTACGTCGCACCGACACAGATAGGTCTTACGGCGACGATGGGATAGGAAAGGGCTAGCAGTGGGAAGGAAGCGACCGTGGCCTTAATTAAGGTACAGCCCCAGCATTTGCCTGGTGTGAAAATGGGAAACCATTTTCAGGGCTGCCGACAGTGGGGTTCGAACCTACTATCTCCCGAATACTAGATACTGGCCGCACTTAAGCGACTGCAGCTATCGAGTTCGTACCAAACCATTTACCATCTCATTATCTGCAGCATATTCTCGACTACATACACATTAAGGCAGTTGATGCATGCAGTGTCTGAAGCCTTTGATCTAATAAATCACTAAATACAAGATATTTGATATTTATCATCAGTTTATGAATGTTGATGGTAACAATTTATAATTTATATATCATCAACCCCTTAGGTTTTGTCCAGCAATGGAGTATGGTCCGCTGTTTTGTAAGCAAATCTCTACTTGGTCCTGTTAAGCGTATGTTTTGGAACAAGTTGAACATAGAGCACGTCTTCTTGAAGGCGACCAAGCCAGGGTTTCTGGGGTCGAACATGTGGTCTCTTTACAGATGACGTGATGCGAGGTGCTATCTGTACAATAGATGTACCTTTACCGAGCTCGATAGCTGCAGTCGCTTAAGTGCGGCCAGTATCCAGTATTCGGGAGACAGTAGGTTCGAACCCCACTGTCGGCAGCCCTGAAGATGGTTTTCCGTGGTTTCCCATTTTCACACCAGGCAAATGCTGGGGCTGTACCTTAATTAAGGCCACGGCCGCTTCCTTCCAACTCCTAGCTCTTCCCTGTCCCATCGTCGCCATAAGACCTATCCGTGTCGGTGCGACGTAAAACAACTAGCAAAAAAAGATGTACCTTTTCTACCCACTACGTGGCCGTAACACCAATGTCGAGTCTCATGCATCTTCTCTACAATCGGGGCAACTCCCGTGACTTCCCGGATTTCTAGCCTGGTCAGTCCAAGTGACCAGCGAAGCATACGCATCTCCATGACATGAAGTGCTTGTTCGTGCTTGACTGTTGCTGGCCAACATTCAGTGTCATACAAAGCGACTGAGCGAACAACAGTCCTGTAAACCTTGGACTTCAGGTGGATTGGTATCCACGATCGGAGAGAACACCAGTAGTTTTCCGCCACTTCATCCTGGCCGTATTTACTCATGCACGGCCGTCTGGAATAGCGTCATTTTTCTATTTCACTGAGATCTTGGCCATCTCTCAGAATGGTTCCATTCATCTGCGGACCGGACTCAATGTATTCAGTGTTCTTGGTATTGTATACCGGGTGAATCTCTTGCCCCTACTAATTTAGTTTTCTGCAGCCCAACTAGCCCACAGTGACTCATTCAAGCCGTGTAACAGTGCAGCGCACAGTATAAATAATAGCAGCGTTCTACTGTTTGCATATGGCACACACTAGCCTGTGTGTAAGTATTAAAACATAATATCTATGCAAAAAGTATAAAATTGAAAGATGTAGGATTCGAATCATCACCACTTTGGTGGTATGACTACGTAATGCGTAGAGAAGGTACATGTATTGTACAGAAGGTACTTGGCATCACGCTAGGCTAGCATCAAACCAAATGCGCTACGGTGGAACTGTATGCTTATATGAAGATTAGATTAGAGTGCATTACTCCGTCAGTTCACTATATCATACGCTCTTCGCGTCACTGAAACCTTGTTTTAAGCACTAATTTTGGGACTTGCTATACCCCGTCACTAGGCACGTAATATGAACGCAGTAACATGGAAAACTGAGGTAGATACATTATTTAAATCATGTAGTGTTTTCCAAAAGCCTCCGTGGCTCAGGTGGCAGCGCACCTCCTTCTCACCGCTGGGTTCCATGGTTCAAATTCCGGTCACTCCATGTGAGATTTTGCTGGACAAAGCGGAGGCGGGACAGGTTTTTCTCCCTGTCATCTTTCATTCCATCAACACTCTCCCCTATCATTTCATTTCATCTGTCATTCATTAATAAATGCCCCAGAGGAGTGCGCCAGACTTCGGTAGCCGGCACAATTCCTATCCTTGCCGCTAGATAGGGGCTTCATTCATTTCATTCCTGACCCGGTCGGATGACTGGAAACAGGCTGTGGCTGTTTCTCGAACGGATTATAGCAACTGTCGGATGTGGTCATAATTGCTTTCATGCTGATCTTACGGGGAATTAGTATTACAAAGAATGTCAGAACAAAAATATTGACCTTCCATCACGAAGATTTCATACGTTTGTGGGCTGCATGAAACAAAATTAGTAGGTGCAAGAGAATCACCTGGTATAAATATATATAGGCCTACATAATATTTACTTATGAAATAATAACTGCAATATTAGGTAACTTCTGGCATGACTGAATTAACTCTAGAAGGAAATGCGTCCTCACGAAAAGTACTAACCAGGTTTCAAATTTTAATATTGACGCTTTCACGATCTGTAAATGTAGACATTAAAATAAGTGGATTGCTGGTAGAGGTTGGTGAGTGGACCGTATAAGCGGTTTCCATGAGGTGGGCTGGTTGCAAATTATCATTCGGATCTCAACCATCCACATGCATGGAAACATAATTACAATATCACATATATACGAGGTGTACATTCATGAAACACTCAATATAAAATTAAATTAGAAAATCGTTGATCCATACTAAAGTGGAGCTTGATTTATGTCCACGGCATCTCTCCTCCAAGCGTGAGTCACACCCTGCTTTATCTAACTTCCCCGGAAGTTCTGTTCGTGAACAGGCCATATTTTCTTCTGAAGGAGCGAAACAAAGTTCTCTGCGAAACGCAAAGAAATTTACCTTGTCGTCTGACACGGCAAAAGCCTAAATGCTCGTTATCATGTCTACATATCCGAAATTGTTGCCAGTGTGGAGAGAGAATTTTATACGAAAACCTATAAAAAAGTTGCATTGATTACTTTTTAAATTTTTAGAGGTTGCTGTACTTCGCACCGACACTGATAGGTCTTATGGCGACGATGGGATAGGAAATGGCTAGGAGTAGGAAGGAAGCCACCGTGGCCTTAATTAAGGTACAGCCCCGGCATTTGCGTGGTTTGAAACCACGGTAAACTATCTTCAGGGCTGCCGACAGTGGGGTTAGAACCCACTATCTCCTCGATGCAAGCTAACAGCAGCGCGGCCGTATCCACACGGCCAACTCTCCTGGTGAAATCGATTATATTCAAGCAGTTACTTTTAAGAGTCAAACTGGAAATATGTAACCAAAGAGTAAATACTGTTATGACGTTGTACTTACCCTGTTACCCAGTTGTTAAAACTGTCAGGTGATACGCAGGCAGCCATTTACAGGTGATAGTAGATATCCGACAAGAATGGAATGGAATGGAATGGAATGGAATGGAATAGAATAGAATAGAATAGAATAGAATAGAATAGAATGGAACAGAATAGAAGAGAATGGAATGGAATGGAACAGAATAGAACAGAATAGAATAGAATAGAAGATAATGGAATGGAATGGAATGGAATAGAACAGAATAGAATAGAATAGAACAGAATAGAATAGAATAGAATAGAATAGAATAGAATAGAATAGAATAGAATAGAATAGAATAGAATAGAATAGAATTTTGGATTACAATAAATGATTACTCCTTCTTCACTTTCAGGTTGAATATTCTATTTTATTCTATTCTACATAACAGACAATGTTGTTAGATTTTATCAAACGAACCTATATGTAAATTAAGCACGAGATTTTGGGGATAGCGGCAATTTCCAGCCAATATACAGCATTGTCAAGTAGGTCACCATTTTTCTCCTCAACAAATCCAAGGCAATGAGTAGATATCATACCCTATCTGGTGGCCATAATCGTTAAGGCGTGAAGTCTATATAGTCTGACACAGTGTTTAGCTGGTCGGAGTCCCGTTGATCGAAAATATTTTCACCGTCAGAATGTTGGCCAGCAGGGTAGGAGAGGTGATAGTATTCCTAATCACTCGATTGCATGCCAAACGACTGGATTTAATTGCAAATCCCTCTGCATATGATGTTTTTGATGGTGTTTCGTCCGTCGGATGGGGACGTTATGCCTAGAGCAGAACCCTTTGTGCCTATTCGACAAGATGAGGCTATGTACCCGCAGCGGATTTCGCACTCTTTTCCTATTATCATAAATCACGTCATTCATTTCATCTCATTAACTCCTCTGTTGGGGCTGAAGTCAGGAAGGGTATCCGGTAGTAGAAACCCGCTACGAAGATGCATCTCACTTCATACAGGACCTCGTAGAGAAGCCGAGTAGTGGTTGGGAACACTGTACCTATCGTATAATACCCAAAAATACACGCACGCAATGTTGTCTAACAGAAATGAATATGCCAAAACGCTATTATTCCGAATTGTGATCAATGTTTAGGTACATCGTATTAAATTGTTAAAATCATGACAAAAAATCAGCGAAACACGCCTATGTTCGTGACAGTGATTGATCTCCGCTGTTTCTGACTGAACGTCCCTCATCCAGCCGACAAAAACAACACGAGGTGCAAGTGGCAGCATGCAATTAACGAACTTGAAGAATTAGTCAGGAAGGTTCTTATGAAAAATATGACAAGGCTGGAATAGTTTCACTATCATGAAAACCACCATGTAATAATGTTTTAGGAGACATTATGGTCCGCAACACACAAATTATCAATAGGGCCTGAATTTTTATTTTCATTTTTATGTAATATCAAATTGGAAAATACAGTGTGCTTAACTTATTTTTGTAAATATTACATCAAGTAAAAGAGCAACTCAAACAGTTTGTCCTCAAAGTGTTCAATGTGAGCACCATTCGTCACACGGCCCATACCGAGTTGATAGCTGAATTCGCCTCACACTTTGCTCACTGTGTCTGGAGTAATTGTTGCAAAAGCTGCTTCAATTATGTTTCTTAAATCACATAGGTCAGCTGGCAGCTGAGGTACAAACACACGATCCTTGACGAATCCCCAAAAGTAAAAATTGCATAGAGTCAGATCGGGTGAACGCGGAAGCCATGCGAAACAAGCTCCGTCATCCGGCCTCTCGCGGCCAATCCAGCGGTCGGGTACAACACCATTTAACCAATCGCGTGCCAATTAAGCGGTACACCATCTTGCTGTCAAATACATTTCTCTTGTTCCGCGTCTTTTAATTGAGGAAAGAACCAGTGTTCAAGCACATCAAGGTATGAAACACCAGTTGCAGTTGCTACTTTTTTACCAGAGCTACTAGACGCAGGAATCAGTGCGTACGCACAGGTACGAAAGCTCCTTCTAATGGAAGACAGAGGAATCAGTGCATGCACACAGGAACGAATACCTGTAGAACAAACTTTCTGAGCTGCTCTTTCGTTTGATGTATTATTTCTAATTGTAAGTTCAATGTAATAAGTACTACAGAGCGTTAAAACCCCGTTATTCATTTTGTAATACTCTGTATGTACATAAACAGGTAGTAAATATCTATAAAATATGTGATATTCATAAAATATGTAACAGTAGCCTATTAATGCAAAAATGCACAAAAATGTTCGTAAATACCCTTCATTATGACTTATGATTATGATACGAGAATTTATTTATTTATTTACATAGCGTATGGCTAACACATTACATTATATGTAAATACAGTACTAATGTATGATATTTACAGTTTGAAGTATTTAAATTTTCAAGTTATTTACATAGTCAATACACAAAGGTGAGAGCAGAAAAATGTCTCTAGGATTTTCCTGGTAGGTGGTGAGAAAACACTGCTCCACAATGTGCCGAACTTTTTGCTTCACAGTACCACATCTGCACGCTGCCGAATTAAGTATTCCCCATTTATGGAGGGAGTCGGCACATCTGCCATGGCCAGTGCGAATCCTGTTTATGGTTGTCCATATCTTCTGTAGAAGATCAAAACTTTCTGGTTTGCTTTTCAGCCATAGTAGATTGTGATATTCTGATGGAGCGGTGGGTATCCATACTTGCTTTCACGCCTGAAGCAGAAGCATTGGAAATTCACTATTGTTAGTTATTTT
Organism: Anabrus simplex; assembly: GCF_040414725.1. NCBI lineage: Eukaryota > Metazoa > Arthropoda > Insecta > Orthoptera > Tettigoniidae > Anabrus > Anabrus simplex. Next base: position 61,341,916 of record NC_090272.1, on the reverse strand, counting down.
AATATTATCTCGTGGGAGAGCATTTTATCGACGGAGGTGAGGTGGTGGAATATGGGATAGAAAATGTAGCCAGGAAGTGGGAGTAGATCTAATTTTCCCTCATAACATACGCGTAGTGTGATTCAGCTGAGTGTCAGTTAATTTGATGTGACTGCTGTTCAGCCATACCGATTAGCAGTATTTTGCAGCAGGGTACACAAGACCAAGAGCTGAAGGCCGTTCGGTAGATGATAATGATCCCCAGGTGGTTCCATACAGCTTCTGTAAGATGTTGGTGACACGAGAAAATATTTTATGATAAAGTAATCGTTGTTGCTTTTCATAATTGATATAGGCTACGGTTTTGTGTTTTTGAGGGTATTGTTACGTGCCAGCCCCGTTGTAGCTCCTTACCGTACTTCCAGGAAGGGGCTGGTGACTCAGATGACCAGGAATCTCCCAGCCGGCTTGTGGGGTGTGTATTCCGTGTATTGTTCTCGTCGGCCGGCTTACCTGCGAGTTCCTTGGAGATTCAACGGGAATGTTCTGCCTGTACTGATATCGTGAAACTTCTGGATCAAATCACGAGAGCTATAAAAAGGGAGGCTAGCCGCGGACAGTCAGTCAGTGTTGGACTCGGAGTGACAGTTGGGCTCGGAGGTGGAGTCAGTGTGACACTCAGTAAGTTGGGGTTCGGTGGCTGGGCTAGTGTCCCACTGAGGTCTGAACCAGGAGCTGTGGTTGTGGTGTCGGAGAGACCAGTGAGTGCATGAAGTGGAGGCGATAGAACTGTACGCTGTACTGTAATTCTGTGGACTGAGGATCGCCGTGAGCCAGCGTGGAAACGCGCTATCGTGAGTGCGAAGATAAATGGACCTGTGTTAATGCTCGCTGTTGTGAGTATCGTCCTGCTGTTGAATACTGTTGAGCTGTTTTGTTGTTCGCTGCATGTGACTGTGTGAAGTACTGGACTATATGGGGAGTTGACTAACGAACAGTCGTCGTATGTTGTACAGCGAGTGGCACTGTGTTCAAATCCAGCTGTCTACGCACAGTGGCTGCAGGAGGTGACTGGGCTTTGGGAAAATGAAAGAAAGGATTATAGACGTTCTCAGGTAACAACCGGCCGGGACACTCTGGTGTGTGTACAGAAGAGAAATTTTTAAATAGACTGGTAATTAGTGTGGCCATTCATAACTGGTTAGAACTGTTTGGTTTTAAATGTTTGTGTGCATTTATTAGGTCATCCTGAAATAAATTAGATAATGAAACAGATGGAGTTTTATTCGTAACAGTATTAAATAATCAAATTGAATGCATAATCCACATACATTTAATAATAATGTAATACACTGAAGTCGCGGAGTATGTATACTACGTAAAGTATTGTTGTAGCTAATTTCCTGTTCCCATCATGCCCCGAAAATGATACAAGTAAATGTTACTAAATAAAGTAAATATATATTCTGTCTTTAAACACCCTATTACGTAACAAACATTATACGGGAACTTTTGTGTCGTGATGCGCAGTGTGTCATCTAGTACTACTTGTTTTCCATTGTGATGTTTTGGCGCTGATCCGATAATAATCTCTTGTAGGCTGAGGACAGTTAAACATCACAGGAAGTCACTGGTGCATGTTTTCTTGGGTAAAATATCTTCCGGAAGCTCTTCCTATTCACCACTAATTATCTTGCAAACAGATAGAGATGTTGAGCCATCCCATATTCTGAGAGAAAGTATTAGTGTTGTTTTGGGCGGTTGAGATAATCGTACCTACTGTACTTCACAGACAAAGGGTTAGAAATCCCAATTTTAAAGCTAATTTCAGCAATTGAAATATATTCTATATAAGATGGAATTCGTCAATTATTTTACTATAGTCTGAAAATTAAACGTCCGACTAATTGGCTGAATGGTCAGCGTTGAAGCCTTCGGTTCAAAAGGTCCCGTGTTCAATTCCCGGCTGGGTCGCGCGATTTAATCGCGTCTGATTAATTCTTCTGGCCCAGGGACTGGGTGTTTATGATTGTCCCAAAACTTTCCTCTTCGTATTCAGACAACACACTACACTACCAACCACCACAGGAACACGCAATAGTGATTACATCCCTCCATATAGGGTTGACGTCAGGAAGGGCATCCGGCCGTAAAACAGGGACAAATTCACATGCGCGGCACAGTTCGCATCTGTGACCTTACAGATGTGGGAAAAGCGGAGGAGGAAGAGGAAGTCTGAAAATTAAACGATCTGACACTATAAATTAATAATTACCTAGATAGGCAGAAAAATGTAAGGTTCTTCACATACCGGTAATATATAAAAACATGTAATATTACTGAGAATATGTAAAAATATATAAAATGAAACACAGGTCAGAACCACAATTAGCCGACATTTTTCATATTCAGTTGTCTGGAATGGAATATGTAAGTGCATAAGAGTTTGGACCCAAGCCATCAAGAGCGGGAATCCTTCGAAATTACTCACACAACATTAAACCTCAGATGAAGAACCTTACGGGGTTAAGTTCTAAGCTGAAAGTCGGGTCGAGTGGCTTAGACGGTTCAAGCGCTGGCTTTCGGAACACAAGTTGGCAGGTTCGATGCTTGCCTGTGATAAGGGGCGACTAAACGCGACACAAAGGAATCGCAAATTGGGGACCACGGTTCTCCCAGCTGAGTCTGTTAGTGCTTCCATTTACTTGTGTCAGTGTGTGGGACCTATACCAGGATTACTTGATTCGAGAACTGTAAAAGATCCAAAAGGAAAGCAGCACAATTTGTTATTGGCGATTTCTGACAAAGAGTAGTGTTACTAAAATGTTGCAAACTTTGGGCTGGGTAGACTTGGGAGTAAGGAAGGGAGTTGCTCGACTAAGTGGTATGTTCCGAGCTGTCATTGGAGAAATGGATCGGAATGACGTCGCCTTGAGAGGAGCTTTTACACGTAGGAAAAATCGTACTATGAAGATACAGCTGGAATTCAAAAGGACAAACTGTGCCAAATATTATGGGAAGAGGAATTAAGAAATGGAATAATTTCTCAACGGAATTGTTCAATAAAAATGTAAGTCCTTTGAAATAATTTATGATAAGTGCAGGTAACAAATTGATACGGTATCTCCCACCTGGGGGCAGTCCTGAATGCAGATCATCCATGACTGATGTCCGACTCGTTGGCTGAATTGTCAGCGTACTGGCCTTCGGTTCAGAGGGTCCCGGGTTCGATTCCCGGCCGGGTCGGTTAATTCCAATGGCCCGGGGGCTGGGTGTTTGTGCTGTCCCCAACATCCCTGCAACTCACACACCACACATAACACTACCCTCCACCACAATACCACGCAGTTACCTACACATGGCAGATGCCGCCCACCCTCACCGGAGGGTCTGCCTTACAAGGGCTGCAATCGGCTAGTAATAGCCACACGAAATTATTATTATTATTATTATTATTATTATTATTATTATTATTATTATTATTATCCATGATTGATTGATTGATTGATTGATTGATTGATTGATTGATTGATTGATTGATTGATTGATTGATTGATTGATTGATTGATTGATTGATTGATTGATTGATTGATTGATTGTCAGGCTGCTTTCAGTGTCCAAGGCTATGTCCAGCACGTCAACCTGTAGTTGCCTTTCCCTACATGTACAGTATTTTTTTCCACAATCGTTATTAATGTCTAATCCCTGGCATCTATGTTCTTGCAAATAGAAAGCCTAACGTTCCACAAAAGCTCTTAGGCTCCTCACATTGGCACACATTTTACTGTCTGATATTTATAAGTTCACTTGATTCCCTGCACAAAGTTCAAGCAATCAGCACTCTCAAGTAAAATGATGGAGACGGTTTGAGAGTATTCGTTTCACACAACCCCAGGCAATAGGACTCGCATCGTCTGCTGACACGTTGTGAGTCAACTCGCTACAAGTACGCTCGTACGTGTCTACTACCCACCTTATATCGTTGCGGCCAGTATAGACTGTTAAGGGGTATATAAGATTTCAAATCAAATAAAATTATCTGTAAAATATCCGACGTCAACGACACATGCCTTGGCAGTGGGAATCTGTGCATAATTCGAAAATCATAGAGCATCTTCAGTTCAAGTACTCCCGAAGTTGTTGATAACATTTGCCGGAGGAGAGCCCGAAGAAATCAACATATTGGCTCAACAGACACACGTAACTAACACGACTAATCACCGGATTATAGAGCTTACATTTTAATCAATTTCGTTAGATGGTTATGCAAAGGTTAGACGAGCCCGAAAATCGAAAATGAGTAAGTTACTTTACTTAGCTTGTGAATAAAGTCTCTTTTAGACTGTTTCCAATACTTCATAGGTGATGAGGCATGGTTCCATCACTCCAGTCGCGCAAAATCATAGAACATGCGTTACTGACCCCTAACATTGTTTAGTCTATTAGCAGCCTCTATATGACGAGAAAAACGATTGGTGTTTTGTGAGAAGAACGCGAATCATTGTACTCATATATTTTTAGTTGTGCTACCGACATAGAAGTCCTTATCAATATGTTTGATCAATTTTTGCTCAATTATCTTAAGTAGAAATAGAGGTCTTCTTCTTCTTCTTCTTCTTCTTCGCCTTCTTCACTCAACACGGTGGGAAGAGAAACAAACGTCTAACAAAGCTGAGTCAATGATGCCTTGCCTGAGGAACGAACAATCAGGCAAGAGATTTGGCCACCACGTTCTCCAGATTTTCAACACGTAACAAATTCAAACAGAATAAAACAAATTAAAGATCATCATTCACGAAATCGTTGCCTTCGATGTTAATACTATAAACAGGTGCATCAATACGATCAGACTTTTATAGCGGTAGAGTAAACCACAACGCTGAAATTGATACGCAGGTATCCTAATGGGGTAACATAAACTACAGTACATAAATGGTGAGTCATTTCAGCATTTTGCCTCTGTTTCATCGTTATGTGTTTACATTTCACTGACTCTGGCTAGTATTTCGTGAGCCACCTTATAGTAAGGTATTTTATTAGCATGTATTGCTGGCACATTGGTCTCAAGCACTGCCCGAATTAACCAGCTTGTAGAGGAACTGGAGACGTTCTGCACTAACGCGAGATGGTTCATTTCACTGACGAGGTTAATCAGATAAGGAGTCAGTGACCCTGAAATAATCGACAGACAGTACAGATTAGAAAAGGGAAAGCCCAGGAGATTAAAGAAACGTGCAAGGAATTGTGTCTATTACCTTTAGCTCACAAGTCTTCTTGAACGTGGCGAACTTAATGAGCACAATTTATCCCTGGTAGATTATATTTTAATTTCACAAAAGTCACAGCAAAGGCTTCATCGTAAACGTATAAAACCAAATATGAATTCGATCAACATTAATTTTACGCATACCTGTTACAGAATTTCTTATTCTTTCTTTCTTTCTTTCCTTCTTCGTTATGCCCACATAAGGAGCGCGTTTGAACTTGTTGGTCTGGGCTGACGGTTTTCTCTTGTTTTCTTCTTCTTCCTCTTCTCCTCCCAAAATATCTCCATGAATTCACTATGGTCATTCTTTCGTCTTCTGTCTACTGTTTTCCAGTGGTCTTGCTTAGCTCTTTCCATGAATGTGTGATTTGCAACCAAAATCCCAAAAACATTACGATTTTTTTGGTATCGACTATAGCGTTTATTTCTTGTAATTTTTGCTTAATATCTTCCAACCAGTTGATCTTGACCTTCTTTGAATTGATTATAGTAAATCGTTTTTTAGTTACAGGATTTATTTAAAGTTACATCAAAGAGTGTAGCTAGGAATGGAAGAAATCAGTGTCAAGTGTTCAGTTCAATGAACTTCAAGATCATTCAGTCTATACATACGATGACTGACTGAGAGGTTCCCTGTGTTTTCGTTCCTCCGTAATTCAGAAATTACTGGAGGCATTTCAATGATGTCTTGTCCTCCTCCTCCTCCTCCTCATCATCATCATCGTCATTCACACTGATCTGCATTTAAGTCAGTCGCTCAGGTGGCAGATTACCTATCAATTGGTTACCTAATCTTTTCAAGAGTTATTCAATGAAGTTGGAAGTTTATGCAACCTCTCCCTCGATAAATTATTCTAATCCGCAATCCCTCTTCCTGTAAACGAATATTTGCCCCCAATTTTCCTCCTGAATTAAAACTCTACCATTGCTTTATGATTTTTCCTGCTTTTAAAATCTGCACTTATTCGTATCGGGCGAGTTGGCCGAGTGGACAGAGGCGCGCGGCTGTGAGCTTGCACCCGGGAGACAGTGGATTCGAATCTCACTGTCGGCAACCCTGAAGATGGTTTCCCATTTTCACACCAGGCAAATGCTGGGACTGTACCTTAATTAAGGCCACGGCCGCTTCCTCCCAACTCCTAGGCCTTTCTTATCCCATCGTGGACATAAGACCTATATGTGTCGGCTCGACGTAAAGCCACTAGCCAAAAAAGAAGCTTATTCGTCTATTAATATCATTCCAGGACTTCTCTTCATTGACAGTTCAGAACACATCGCTTGGTCCAGCAGCTCGCCTTCTTACTTCCAAGTCCTCTCAGTTTCAATTTTGCAACATTTCTGTACCACTACTACATATTTTCTCTGAAATCACTCAGAAAAAATCGTGCTACTTTCCTATCGATCTGTTCCAGTTCTGGACTCACGTAGTCCTGGTGAGGTTCTCATACACTGGAAACGTATTCTAAATTAGAATCTTACCAGTGACTAATATGTCCTCTCCTTTACATCCTCACTACAATCTCTTAACGACCTCCATATGTTTATGTGACTACACCAATGAAGATCTTTGGTTATATTAACACCTTGGTACTGAGACTGATCCCAATGAGGTACTCATCACCCCTTCAACCCCAGTGTTTTTTGTTTACAAGTTGCTTTGCGTCGCACCGGCACTGACAGGTCTTAAGGCAACAGTAGGATAGGGAAGGAGTGAGAAGGAATCAGTCCTGGTCTTAATTAAGATACAGCCCCAGCATTAGCCTGGTGTGGAAAAGGGAAACCACGGAAAACCATACTCAGGGCTGTCGACAGTGGGATTTGAACCCACTACCTCCGGAATGCAAGTTGACAGCTTCGTGACTCAACTCACGTCGCCAACTGGATCGATAAGTTTCATTGTAATCGGTCTGGTACAAACCAAACAATTCCCTTGAGAGGCTGGTTATGAATAATAGGTCATTAGTTACAAGTTGTGATAGTCTCATATAACCAATGTATAGCGGCCATTTTTGCCTCGGGGGCCCTACCATGATGTAGTTACGTGCGACCGCCATATTTCTCATTAGCACACTTGGGTAGAAGCACCCTTTTCTATCTACTAGGTAGATAGAATGATATCTGCTAGATATCTACCCCAAGTGTCAATGTGCAAGATGGCACCTGCGCGCAACTACTTAGTGCTGGGACTCACGAGGCAAGATGCTCTCTCTACAATGGTTATATGAGACTTTAAGGAGCTGGGCCAGGGGCTAATGGTGATGCATTGTTCTTATAGGCCTCACAACTTGTAACTTATGACCTACTAGTCTTACCAGCCTAAAATACATTTTTGTTCAAATGTTACAGTAAAACATTACAAAATATCATTTGAATTTAGAATATTTTGACAAGAAACGATTTAGTACTCTAGCCAGCTGAGTGGCTCAGACACTGGCCTTCTGAGTCCAGGCTGATCGGTTTGATACTGGCCTAAGTCGGTATTTGCAGATTCTCAAATATGCCGCATCATGTCGGTATATTTACCACCACAAAATTATAATAACTCATCCTGCTGGAAATAAATTCCGTCCTACTGCACAACCACAAATCTCCATTATTATTATAATTATAATAATAATAATAATTATTATTATTATTGACTTCACCTCACATTAACTACTTGAACGGTTTTCCGGAGACGCCGAAGTGCTGGAATTTTGTCCCGCACGAGTTATTTTAGTGCCAGTAAACCTATCGACACGAGGCTGACGTACTGTACCTTCAAGCCAGTATCGAACCTACCAAGTTGGACTCTATTATTATTACTATTACTTAGTCACCTCAATAAGTTTTATCTTTTTCTTTGCTAGTTGCTTTACGTCGTACCGACACAGATAGGTCTTATGGGGACGATGGGACAGGGAAGGGTTAGGAGTGGGAAGGAAGCGGCCGTGGCCTTAATTAAGGTACAGCCCCAGCATTTGCCTGGTGTGAAAATGGGAAACCACGGAAAACCATTTTCAGGGCTGCCGACAAGGGGGTTCGAACCTACTATCTCCCAAATACTGGATACTGGCCGCACTTAAGCGACTGCAGCTATCGAGCTCGGTAATTTTTATCTTCATAAAAAATAATAATGATGACTATTTTTACTTAAAAAGGTGAATTTTCCTTTGTCAGACTCCTCGGCTGAATGGTAAGCGTTGAGGCCTTCGGCTCAGAGAGCCCGGGTTGGATTCCCAGCTAGGTCGGGGATTTAAATCGCGTCTGATTAATTCTTGTGTGTTGGTGTTTGTCCCAACACTTTACTCTTCATATTCATATAATATACTACGCTACCAACCACCACAGGAACGCACAATAGTGATTACATCCCTCCATATATGGTTGACGTCAGGAAGGGCATCCTGCCGTAAAACAGGGTCTAATCCACATGTGCTACACAATTCTCACCCGCAACCCGACAAGTGTGGGAAAAGAAGTAGGAAAGGGAGAAGAAAAGGTGAATTTGCTGTTGAATAATAAAAAATGAATTAACTAAAGTGTTGAAAATTAGTGGATATAAATTATATTTGAATTCATGGATACAATTTTTTATTTGGAGAAATAAATGTTCAGTTAAATTGAGAATAGATATAGGACATATCCGTCTATTGTGAGCTCAGACTGCTGTGTGTCGGTTTATCGTCAAGCCGGAGCAGTCGAAGGCGATGTTAAAGTCTAAAATTAATGGCCAAAACCGGCCGTGTGGATGATTGGCACTTAAACCTGGAATTATTACCGGTGGTTCGTTGCAATTTCTTATCTTTATGGTGACTAACCCACCTATAGTAAGACCTGTTCCAGGCTGCTCGTTTATCTCCCACGTCAGAGCACGAGCCAGGAGGGTGGGTGTGGTCACTGGAGTTCCTCCAGACTACAGTGTATGGACCTCACATTCGTAGTAGGTAGCACTATTCATAGCCAACAACCATATATACGAAGGTGGGAATATTGATTGCTTTGGTGTTCGTTATCCCATGGGAGATGCCTAGTCTACGTAGTAAAATCGTGCTCGACTTGCTCCAAACACCGTGGGCTCGATTCCTTACAAGTAAGGGTGATTATTTTTCGTGATAGCGAAATTAGGCGAAATGTTTAAAAGGACTACACATTTTAAGTTATTCTATTTCTTACGAGCTGTAAACCACTTTTTCGTGTGTTTTTGAAAACGAAATAAAATGCGACATTTACCACCAACATGTGATAGCAATGCAAACCTAGCATTTTTTCTTTCAATAAAACTTTATTTTTCTATGTTTTGAATTGTGGTTTAACGTCGCACGAATATATTGAATGTTTTCTGTGTCTCAAGGATGGGAAAGGGTTAAGACTCTGGGAAGTACCGGTCGTGGCCTTAATTAACGGACAGCCCAGCCTGGTCTGAAAATGAGAAGCCACGGAAAACCATCTTCAGGGCTGCCGACAGTAGGGTTCGAACCCACTCTCTCTCGAATGCAACCTGATAGCTACGTGACCCAGAGTGTTGATGCTGAAAAATATTTCAGTAGATACAAATTATTTTCAGTGACCGGGAAAAATGTTCAGAGGCGTTCTACGATTTCTTTCAACAGCGTAAATTATTAATTTTGTATATCCTGTTGTTTTTCTGATTTTATATAAATGTTAATTTGTCTCCTCTATCTTATGTTTTAGTCTATATAAATTTAAACAAATGTACAATTTTATTATAATATAGGCCCTATGTTTTCTTTATTTTATTCTTTCTTTCTTTCTTTCTTTTTTCATTCTTTCTTTCGTTTTAGGCAACTGTAGACCACGTTAATTCGATTTCAGCTGTTTCTGGTCTTTGATCTGCGCCCAGTAATCCTTCATTGTCTCATTCTGCAACCTTCTTCTCTCTTCCGTCGATGGTTTTTGGGTTCACGAACTAACTTTTCCTTGGAAACCCTTTGCGTTCTTTATTTCCGACTTGTAAGTTTCCTTGTTGCTTATTTCCGATCCTTGTATTCTCATTTCTGCTTTCTTTATTGTTTTATAAATAAATAAATAAATAAATAAATAAATAAATAAATAAATAAATAAATAAATAAATAAATAAATAAATAAATAAATAAATAAATAAATAAATAAATAAATAACTTGTGAACCCCTAAGGGTTGGCCTCCTGCAATGCAGGGACAATGCTCAATTTAACTCATCAGATGAGCAGGTCCTGAAGAACATTATTATATATGTCATTTCCTAGTTTGTTTCCTGAGAACGTGTTACTGCATGCTGTACACTTGTGTAGTTTCACTTCCGAGTGTATGCAATTGTGTTTATCGAGATCAACAATTCGCGAAAACGCACTGTTACATTGTGGACACTTGTACAGTTTTTCCCCAGGGAGAGTTGATATTTTATTACTACCTCTATGCAAATGCAATTTAATTTTTACTTTAATAGTATTAATGACTAGCGGCAGTACCCGGCGTTGATGGCACAACCATACAGAATGAGCGAAGTCATCTAACACCCCAGCTACTTTCCGCTAATATTCAGGCCATCTGTCGGAGATGAGTGGCAGCAGAAGAGACAAATTATATTTCAACAACGGTGAACTTTCGATATTGTATTCCGACTCTGGAATATTAGAGCATCTGTTATAAACGCAGTCCTTACTTCTCTCATGACTCCCTCTTATTCTTCGACCGACCATCCCTTTACGATTTTTCTCATCTCTCTATATATAAAATTGGATGTTGGTATATTTGAGATTAATGGACTCAAAAACTACTGTAACGATTTCGCTTAAAATTTCACAATTTGTTCTTATTACTTCTGAGAGGGATTATGAAATGGTTTTAACGAAATTGAATAGGTACTTTTATTATTATAAGTAATTTTATGTCATTTTATTAAATTGCATAGCCGCACCAAGATTGGATCGACTTGATGGACAGACAGAAGCTATATCATGATAGTCCAGTAATAAATGCTGTATATAGGAGGATGGGAACACGTCGCCATGTTTTATAAAGTACCTTTCTCGGTACAAGTTTCATTCTTATGCCTGTTATTTGGAAATAGCAATCCAACATGCCGTGATTTAGATGTAATGTACTTTCATGGCATAGGACCAACTTTGATAGGTCTGCCCAGTTTGCCCAGTGTATATTAAATGCGTAAAATATTTAGAAAACTGTGAGAAATATAGAATATCAACAGTGGAAAGACACGAGTTATCATGTACTCCCAACGAAGAGCAACTGGGGGGTCTCAACGAGCAAAGGCGAGTCTATGTAATCTATCTATAGGTATATATATAAATATTATTGTATGTATTACATCTCAGAAACAACTGGAGGGATTTCAACGAAACTTGGTACACTGGTTTTTTATAATTATCTTCATTCTTGTCGATACAGACCGACGACCATGCGTTTTTTCACTCAATCATGGCAGAAATACCCCCTGTGGGTGGGGGCGGTAGAATAACACCACGGTATCCCCTGCCTTCGTAAGAGGCGACTAAAAGAGGCCGCAGGGGCTCTGAACTTTGGAGCGTGGGTTGGCGACCACGGGGCCCTCAGCTGAGTCCTGGCATTGCTTCCACTTACTTGTGCCAGGCTCCTCACTTTCATCTATCCTATCCGACCTCTCATGGTCAACTCTTGTTCTTTTTCGACCCCGACGCTATTAGGTTTGCGAGGGCTAGGGAGTCTTTCATTTTCATGCCCTTCGCGGCCCTTGTCTTCCTTTGGCCGTACTTTCATTTTTCGAAGTGTCGGACCCCTTCAATTTTTCCCTCTGATTCGTGTTATATAGAGGATGGTTGCCTAGTTGTACTTCCTCTTAAAACAATAATCACCACCACTGACATAAACCATCACCAGTTACCACTATTAAACAATATTTCCATGTTAACAATGCTTCGCGTTGATATGGACTAAGCAACAAATGTCTATTCATTATTATATTATCATGCTAGTTGCTTTACGTCGCACCGACACAGATAGGTCTTATGGCGACGATGGGACAGGAAAGGGGTAGGAGTGGGAAGGAATCGGCCGTGGCCTTAATTAAGGCACAGCCCCAGCATTCGCCTGGTGTGAAAATGGGAAACCACGGAAAACCATCTTCAGGGCTGCCGATAGTGGGGTTCGAACCTACTATCTCCCGAATACTGTATATTATCATGGTCGGTAGGTAAAACTGTATAATACTTCAATGATCAGAACTTGTATTCTCTATAACTTTTGTTACGGTATGTAATACTTTTCGATTAGACCAATAACATAGGTATTTGAAAAAATCAAAATTTTCACACCTTCCCCTAAACCTCCACTTCAACCGGCGTGAATAAAAATTAACCTAGACTGTAGCACTTTTTTCCAGACTTTACATACCAATTTTCTTTAAATTTCGTTCGCCCATTTTCTCGTGGTTCACCGTTGATATGGACTTAGCAACAAAAATTGAAATTCACGAATATCTCTGTTATCATAACCGGTACGGTAAAAATTTATGATCGTCGCCATAAAACCTATCTGTGTCGGTGCGACGTAAAGCCCCTAGCAAAAAAAAAATTATGATATATGTGTAGGGTATTCAGCCCGAAGGCTGGTTTGATCCTCATGGCTCTTCCAACATCTGTAATGATAGCCTAGGTGTCACTGAAGAGGCATACTAAGGAAATGAGAATTGAGGCAGTTTCCCGTTGCTTCCCCACTGAGCCAGAAGTTGCTGCTACATCTCAGTCTGCCAAGCCCACTGAAATGCACGAACCAACTGACCCTATGAGTGATATTTTCACACCGTTCAAAACAGGGTCTGGCTGCATAAGGAATAGTATTACTATCATTATTCATACCTCAGTCACTTTCATATTGTCAAAGCCAAGGATCAGACTGAGACAGGTCAATGAAAGTAACAAATTTATGCTAGCCCATACAAGAAGACATGGCGAACTGTAAACATTACATCTCACCAGCAAAGGTACATATAAGATATAAATGATTGAAAATGTACTTCTATATACCTTTAGTTATGTAGTACTTATTCATCTTTAGGAAGATTAATAATATGACAAAATTATTTATCGCCTAGATCGCAGTGCATCATTCCCTGATTTTACATACCGTTTCTCAATAAATTCTCTTCAGCCAATTTCTCGTGATGCGCGTACAGACAGACAGGCAGACAGACATGACGGAAACTTAAAAAGTGCATTTCCTTGTCAATGTGCAGACGCCCGATACAGAAATACAATTATTGTTAAATATAAGTTTTTTCACGGGGTCGGGTATGAAGTGAGATGAATCGTAGCGAGTTTTTACATCCAGTTGCCCTTCGCGACGTGAACCTGATCAGGGGAGTTAACGAGATGGAATGAATACGTAATATATCATAACAGGAGGTGATAGGGTGAAACCAGGTGTCGGCTCGGAGCCTATCTTATCGAATAACAACAAGGGGTTCGTTCGAGGCTTAACCTCTCCATCCGACAGACGAATCACCATCAACAGCGTCATACAGAATCACTCCATATGAACACTGCTGGAGGTTTGGAATTGAATCAAGGTTTTTGGCACGCCATCTAGTGATTACAAATTGCATACAACCACCTCTCCTACCCTGCCGGCCAACATCCTGATGGTGAAATTCTTTCCACCAACGGGACTCGAACCGGCTAACCATGCTGTCAGAGCATATAGACTTAACGTCTCAATGATCATGACCACCGGGCCGGCCACAAAGTGTTAAAACTTCATGGAGCAATGGGAGAATAGTTTCCCATTAAGTTCTTATAATCCCAAGGTTATATTCCCGAAGTGCACATGCAGAAGGCGCTGCTGCGCCAATGCCGAGCACTTTGGGAACTGTTGAAGTGCTGAGGTGGGAAAATATTATCCTAGTGGTAGTTTACGCTAGCATTTAAGGCGGGATTAATTGCGTGGGTGGCTAATGTGCGAAACGGAATCGTCAAATTGTATTTGAACTAAGAAATATGTATGTGAAAAACGTACAACCTGTTTTCCAGTCAGTGTCTGGGTCAGGGATGGAATGAATCAAGCCCATATCTTGCGGCGAGGATGGGAATCGTGCCGGCTGCCGAAGCCTGTCTCACTCCTCTGGGGCAATGATTAATGAATGAAAGATGAAATTAAATTATATTGGACAGTGTTGCTGGAATGGAAGATGACAGGGAAAACCGGAGTACTCGGAGAAAAACCTGTCCCAACTCCGCTTTGTCAAGCACAAGTCTCACAAGGAGTGACCGGGATTTTAACCACAGAACCTAGTGGTGAGAGGCCGACGCGCTGCCACCTGAGACACGGAAACTCAAATATGTAGGTTATATGAGCGTTAAAGTGTCGGTCATATTGAGAAATAATTTGAAAACATAGTTCGATATCTCGCGGTGTTGTCGTCATTTTATCGGCTGCTGAAGTTAGCCAATCAAATCGCCTCGCGGGCGAATTCAAATGGGGTTTGCGAGGCGGTGTTGCTAAAGCTGGCCGTGGCTTCAGGCCGGTTTGACATCGTCAATCGAAGGAATGAGTCTCCAGAGGAGGTATTTCAACGGTGTAGTATGAGTTGCGCCGAGTAAAAGTTGCGCCGTGGTCATTAATCATTCTAGGAACTAGAGGTCTTGTTTGGAAATTCCACAGGGAATGAAACAACGCTGATAGAATGAACATTTGCGACGGAAAACTGTAAATTTCAGTTATTGTTAAGATTAAAAAAGCTTCTTCATGACGCTGATGGAACGTAGGCTACCCATCACTGCTCCGGGGGTTAAATCTACGATCACTTTAGATAGCGTTTATGCTGGACAAAGCTGGCGTTCAAAATATTATTTCTGATTTCCTCATATTTATATCAGCATCATTGTTTGAAACAATTTCATTTGTCATTTATTAATTTTTTATACCCAGGGGAATGCGACAGGCCTCGCCAGGGCACACAATTTCCTTTCCTTGGCAGTAGCTATGGTTCATTCTTGAGCCCTATCACTTCATAACGGGTGCATGTCGGGGAAACGTAGGGTGAGGCAGTTCTTTCTGTTTTCACTGGTCATTCTTTATTCAATAAATTCGCTACATTTCATTTGTCATTCATTAATCTTTGTCCGCAAAAGCACGTCAGATCTTGCATTCGGCAGTATTTTCTTCCTTTAGCGGTATTTCATTCTTCATTCATTCTATTTCTGATCCTGTCAGTTAGCTACAAACAGGCTGTGGATATTCTTCATATACTGAAAGACTGATTCCATGCTTTCACACTTGGTTTGTAAATTAAGTCAAACTACGTAGTTATACACATTTCACCCACTGATATAAATACGATGCAGGTTTTCTAAATGTGCAAGAAACCAACATTCATAGAGTTAATACCGAGCTCAATAGCTGCAGTCGCTTAAGTGCGGCCAGTAACCAGTATTCGGGGGATGGTGGGTTCTAGCCCTGCTGTCGGCAGCCCTGAAAACGCTTTTCCGTGTTTTCCCATTTTCACACCAGGCAAATGCTGGGACTGTAGCTTAATTAAGGCCACGGCCGCTTCCTTCCCCACTCCTAGCCCTTTCCTGTCCCATCGTCGCCGTAAGACCTAACTGTGTCGATGCGACGTAAAACAACTAGCCAAAAAAAGATAGAGTGAATAATATTTTTTTATATATTAATTTCAAAATCTCAGTACTACAGATATTCACAGACATTCCTTGAAATTGGAAATAACCCCTTGCGGTGCAGCGCAGGTAGAAGATGCTTAAGACAGCTGTCAAACCACTTCTACTCCCGGCGGGGAATCTCCACGGCGCAAATTTTACTCGGCGCAACTCATACAGAACCATTTCAACATAGACTTCTGAGCTGATAGGATTACGCCATAGCAAATACGCAACGGTGATACCGGCTCTAACCCAAGGGTGAGTGTGTGTGATGCTGATTTTTCGGCACCGGTAGCTTCTAGGCGATCGGTCATTTACGGAAAATATCGTTAAGCTGCCTTGTGGCGTACAGTGGACTGGGGTTCACACTGTAACGTAAGTCATCTTTGATTGGTGCTCTCATTCCGGTGAAGCCACGTGCAGAATTATCAACACCGCCTCGCAAAGCCCATTTGAATTCGCCCAAGAATCGATCTGATTGGCTAAATTCAGCAGCTGTTGAAATGACAACGATGCGAGATACCGGATTATTTTTAACAAGTTATGTACCAGTATGACCAACCCTCTAACGCTCACACACCCTGTTCATGTTATTCCCGACCACCCTCTATAACCCCTGCATGTAACGCTAAATAAGGACACGTACTAAATGTACGTAAGACGACTTAATAGACTGAAGGTCGGTTTCGATGACAAAGCAAATGACAATCATGGTAGACGTCATTGACCAGTTACACTATCTGATGTATTCTACCAATCATCCCCAGTTCGCCACTAGAAACTTTTTTTTTTTTTTTTTTTTTGCAAGTTGCTTTACATCGCAACGACACAGACAGGTCTTATTGCGACGATGGGACAGGAAAGGACTAGGAGTGGGAAGGAAGCGGCCGTGGCCTTAATTAAGCTATAGTCCCAGCATTTTCCTGATGTAAAAATGGGAAACCACGGAAAACCATCTTCAGGGCTGCCGACAGTAGGGTTAGAACCCACCATCCCCCGAATACTGGTTACTGGCCGCACTTAAACGACTGCAGCTATCGAGCTCGGTTCACTAGCAATCAATGGACGTACACTGCAAGGGAACTCATCAAAAGGAACATTAACGGTTCTGATGAATGGCAATTGGAGTGGACCAACACAGCTGCAGATGAATGGCAGACCCTCTTTAGTCTTCAACATCCACCACCTCCCCAGAGGAACTTGGGTTTTTCTCAACAGATTCCGTAACAATCACGGGCGATGTGGGTCATTGTTACATAGGTGTGTATGCGTTCCTCCCCCGAGTGCGACTGTGGTGAGAAAAAACAGACCATCCCCCATATTGTCATTGAATGCCCAAGGAGGTCATACTCCGGTCAGCTGAAGGAGTTTGTGTGTTCTTCAGACGGGGTTGTACAATGGTTGGACAGTTTAGATTTGAGTTTGTGAACTGTTTGGTTGATTGTTTGAAGTGTTATACTGGTTGTTATATTTTTAATATGTTTATATGTAGAGTTATGTACTAGTCATAAGCTAAATAAATAATTAATAAATGGACATACAGAAAGAGGTAGGTTTAAATTACAATAATCCAAGTTTAAACCTGTTTTATCTCCACAACCAGATGCCGCTGCGAGTTTCGTGTGACCGCCGCTTGGTACCACTACAAGCGCCTGCGTAGACGCTACATTGAGTTATTGAGAAGATAGTGTCTAGGCAAAAGAAGGCGTTTTGTCAACTTGAATTCAACAATTCCTGTCTTATCTTGCTGTGGGGCTGGTTATTTTGGCGACTGAATGAAGGCTCTGAAGATTTCGTGCCGCCAGGATCTCCGGACATCATACTATGAGATTTCTTCTTATGGGGAAATGTTAACGAGCTTGTTTATGTTCCACCATTGCTCGCTTACTTAGAAGATCTCAGGACAAGAACCATGGCTAGAGTGCGTTCTGTGACAGAAGACACTAATCAGACGAAGTTGGGATGAATATTCAGCTATCTGATTGATGTTACACGTGTGGCAGTTGGAGGGCCTGTCCAACATTTGTAATTGTGATTCAATTCACTTCTGGACGTAGGTGATAGTGTGTATTTGCTTTGGTAAATGGAACACATCTGCATTAGTAAATGGGGTGAAGAGAGGTACGTTCGTGATACACGTGAGTTCGTGATAAATCTTTCAATAAGTATCATGTGTCCGCCAGAGTGATGAAGACCAATGCAAGTAGCTAGACACATCTGTTGAGAACTCAGGAACCCATTAGCACCGTTGAAATGCTTAAGTGTGAATTAGGGAAGTTCATTATACTTATTCAAATATTGATCACGAACTTACCTGTATCACGAATGTAACTCCCATTGCCCTATACGATTTGGAAAACGGGTCATTCTTTCTGAAACATTCTGTATATTGAGTGAAGTAGTTCAATTTATTAAAGATATTTCTCGTTGAGGATTTGGGAAGGGTGCACTATTTCCCGTGAGAATTTGAGGAATTTACTGTGGAGTGATACTCATATCTCATTTTGCTTGTAGGCCTACTGCATTCCCCTCAGGTTGCACAACAATTCAGCCTCTCCACCCCTCTTGTTTAGTACTGGGGTGTGTCCCAGTGCTCAGATACCGTTGCAAATGGACTCGAGGGATGAGCACACGGGGAGGGTCTTACAGGGGATGATATTTATGTTGTATTTACAACGCGCTATGAATTTGGATGGCATCGCTGATATTTGATAGGTCTATCAGAACACCCTGTGATAGATTTGAAAGACTTAGGATCAATACCAGGCCTATAAAACAAAATAAAAAATAATATTTAGACAGCATCACCATGGCAACAAACTTTGGCGAGGGTTCATTTTTATTAGTGCAGGAAATCTAGAATTCTTGTGAAGAAAGATCAGATGTGTCAATCGAGGTGATGCATTTTACATTAGCTTTCTTAAATTTCTCTAAAATATTATTCTCTTTTCTATGATTATCACGTCCAAAAATCGGAGATATTGAATATAACCAACTATACGGAAGGGAGAGGTGGAAGTTCACAGTTTGTCTCCCTTACTTTTTAAAATTTATACGGAATTAATTGGTAAATGAAATGAAAGGGAAGACTGGTAAATTAATCACTGTTCAAGGAGATTTAGGGTCATAATTTGATCTAATCTTAATCTGTGGAGGATCTACAGAAGTTAAGTAGATGATATGGACTGAGGTTTCGAGAGGGAGTTCTAGATGAAAATAAATAAAATTAATGGAACTGGTTCGAACCTGCCCACTTAGACTCAGGATGCCACCGTTCTATAAACTGAAATACTCAGCCTGTAAATGTTATTATTATTATTATTATTATTATTATTATTATTATTATTATTATTATTATTATTATTATTATTATTATTATTATTATTATTATTTGGTAGAAGATTAACGACGCACAAACACATCGGAGGTTTTCGGCAACGCAAGGATGGGAAAGGTCTGCATCTGGAAAGGTAGCGGCCGTGGCCTCAATTACCTATAGTACAGCCCCAGCATTTGGTTAGTGTGAAAATAGGAAACCATGGAAAACCATCTTCAGGGCTAAAGACCGTAGAATTCGAATGCACCATCTACCGAATGCAATCTCACATCTATTCGACCATAACCGCTGGTTATTATTATTCTTCTTCTGATAATTTGGTTACATAATTATGTTAATAGAGTATTAAATAAAGCTAAACAATACTGGCTGGAGAATATCGGGCTAAAGCTGAATATCTTGTCTTCCTGTTGGACACATTCAGTTTCTCGCGGCTCGAAGCTCTATAATCTAATGTTAGGAGGAATCCAGAAATCCGCTCGGCTGTTCCTTCCACAGTAGTCATAATAAAAATAATCCTGCTTGAGAATACACGGCGAAGGGCCTGTCGCAGACCGTGCCTTGAGAAGTACCAGAGGATAAATCCCCAACATCTCACGCCTCTAGATGTGAGATTTTCACGTTTTCTGGGCCATTGAAGCAGACAGCCGATCGTTCACGTAATACAAGCAGGACGAGAATTTTACCATGAGCTCCAAACACATTTGGAAATCTACCCTGATGGTGTGTCGGTTATGATTTTCATGGTGTACAGTATATTGCGTGTACAGTCGGTATAAAAATTGTAGTTTCTACCTTCTAACCAATTCAGCTGTCATCATTTACAAAGTGTGTTCATGAAGTGCTAGGTAAATGTTGGTACAGTACTGAATACGACGAAAAATTCAGTTGTAAGTAGCATTTATTTTTCTAATTTTACTAACCCATAATAGCAAATATACATACGAGTTTCAATAAAAAATTGAATAATTATAAATGTGATTACTGATTGAATGATTCATTTATGTAGTTGGTTCCCTTGTGCAACTGAAGCTTGTCTGACTCTGAAAGAATGTATTAAATGCTCAAAATCTGGGAATGTGTACAATAATTTCGTGATGGGCTAATTGTCTCTCCCACAATGTTCATTCGTTTACTCGGCACTCGTAGCGTATCGGCATATGGAAAGATCTCTGGTGATACAACTAGTAATTTTACCGGAAAAAATGAGTTAATCTCAGCAATTGGTCACTCAATAGAGTTACAATTTCTTTTCCATGTAATTATGCAAAAAGGAAATTTGAAACTGATACTCAGGAGCCTCAGCAGCGGGAAATTCCAATAGTTGCACCATGTAGCTCTGAACATACATTATTATTATTATTATTATTATTATTATTATTATTATTATTATTATTATTATTATTATTATTATTATTATTATTATTATTATTATTGTACCGGGCGGTACACCTCTACTCTGTTTATTTAAAAGTTGCGCCAGTTGAAACTCCTCTTCTGGAGGAAGTCTGAACTTTATCTACACTATTAATCTACTAATTTCTCAGAAGATGTCACTACCTGGAAATTTTTGAGTTTGTGAACTGTGTCATTTTTGATGTGTTTTTGTCTCGCTTGAAGTAAGAAGTGTGAACTTTCTCTTCTAGAGGACACTACTGAAGAATTACAATAGTGCAACCTAGTGCGAAATCAAAGAACTATTTTGTTGAAGAAATTTTTATTTCAAATGTTTGTTCCTTGCTAAATTTCTTTCTGTTATTGTTTAAGTTGGCTGTATACCCCTCTTTTTCCCCTTAGTTTGGATCTAGCCAATCCCGAATTTCTTTAATTAATTTTCCACTAATAATGTGTTTCTTCTTCCTCTATGTAGGGGTTTCTTTTCCCTAGCCAATAAAATTTTTGTGGGAGGGTGTTTTCTTTCCCCTAACGCCTAGAATCTTCCGTGAGAGGATATAAACTGCTGATTTTGGGGTCTCCGGGCCACTTCTGTTCCATCTTTCAGTGTATTAAGTACATAGCAGGAGGCGGGGAGCGCCTCTTTCCTCGGCGGCGGTCAACAATAAGGTAATGGCCGATTAATAAATTCTTTCTTTTCTTGCTCAGCAGTTTAACTTTCGGGGCGGGTTCTAAGCGTTCAACCATGTAACCTTTTCCTAAAATGTAAAAACAACTGGTATCTATTCTATTTTAAAACGACATATCGGGATAGAGAGTGCTTAACCCTCTCGAGCTCCCACTCACATCGTCTTAAGGTGAACTTATTTTCTCAACCAATTCTTCCGTAATGTAATGTAAATTGCTATTAAGTCACCTCTGTAGTATGGGATTAGCCCTTGTAATAACGGCCTAGTGCCAAAGTAGGTTTAAAAAAAATCAAAGTGTATCAGGAGTGCGGTTAGCCTCCTCTCAAATTGTTATTTTAGAGGTCATGTAATCAACCTTCTTTTCATGTAATAGACCTCAGTAGGTTGGGTATTTTACCCCTGTGAATACGTCCTTAGAGGACAGCTTGAAGGTAGAGTTTGGTGTGGCCTTTGAGAGGCTTAAATTTTGAGAGCGGATCGCTCTTTTGAAATAGAGTGTCATATGCCTCGTGGAGGCTTTTCTGTGTAATTCGGAGCCAGGGGCTCCTAGGGATGAATGGGGTTTTCTGCCCCTCTGTTAAAACTTGTGTTTGTGGTAAAACTGAGCTGATCGCTGAAGTCAGGGCGTGAAGCCCAAAACCTGTAAATATTGTAACTCCCCTTGTTTTGCTACATTGTACCTGCCATGTCTGTTATTGCTTTGTTTTTGAAAAGAAAATATAACCTTGTTAAATTTTAAATTAATTTTACATGCACTATAATTTCGTAGCTTGAAACCCATTCACACCCGCACCTTCTTTTACGCATAACTACCGCTAAAACACGGTAACAAGTGGTAGCAGAGCGTGGTTGAATGGGTCTCAATTTAGCCCCTTTTGACGGCTAAACATTGCTTTGATTCGAACTCTAACAATTGTCTCAGTTGCTGGAATTTTTTGAGTTTTTCAAAATTGTTCTGTCATCATGCCCGGCCCTCGCGATGTTCTCCTCCTTAACTATTTGCGCAAAGAGGAGTTGATATACGAGTTAACTATCAGAAATGTGCAATCTGGAGGCACGGTTGCAATCGACACCAACAAGCTTAGAGAGTCCCTTGATTTGCCCATTTCCATCCCCAATTTGGGAGAGAAAGAAATTGATGATTCTCTTTCCACGATCGTCGAGAATATTACTGGGCTAGCATCTGTAGTCAGCTTTTTTGATGAAAACGATCCGTCTCCTAATCAAATTAAGCGTGTGCAAGGCAGGCTGTATCACTTTGCAAATAGAGTTAATGATCTGTTGTCTCTAAAGGTGAATGACGTTCAGAGGAAGGACGCTAATACGCTCCTTGAAACTATTTCTGAATTGTCTAATAAGGTCACTCAATTGCTAACCGGCGAAGTTCCTCCCAAAACTGATCAACCCGCCACAGTGAACGTAGGTAGTGATGAAGAGCCTCCTCAGGGAGAAGTCAATAGGATACCCGTTGCGGCTCAAACTATCTCTGCCCCATCGAACAACGAATCTGAACGCCGTGCGTCATTGGGTAACATCCGCTCTGAATTAACTTCTTTGCCATTGAAACCTTTAACGACTATGTCACCTGGGTTCAGTAGCTTGCCTCATCCATTGGCAATGTTGCTTAGAGGTATCTCTAAGTTTTCCGTCAACACCACCAGTGATGTAATTTCATTTTTAAGATTTCTAGTGGAATTTCAGGATCATGCTCTGGTTTTTTCTCTTTCGCCATGTCAAATTTTGCAGATTATCTATCCGTATGCTATTGGTATTCTCTCTGATAAAATCGTAAGAGCCATTGCCGAGCAATCATCTATTGAGGATTTCCATGCCCATTTGCTAGCTAACTTCATCCCGGCTAGGGCCAGGTCCTCCCTGATTCAGAAGTACTATTACCGTGTACAACGCTTGGATGAAAACTTGGCTGATTTCATTCAAGATATCAAATTCTACACTAGGGTGTTTGCTCTTCACTTCCCTGAGGATCAAATTGTACAAGCTATTGTGGAAGGTATTTCACCATCCTACAGGTCATATTTGTGTTTTGCGGCGTGCCCGCAAACTTTCTCTGAACTTGAAGCGTTGGCCGTCTCAGCGGAAGGAGTTAGATACGCTGATTCTTTGCGTGTAGCGAAAGAACCCCCGCCTTCCTTTAGTAACACTCGGCCTCCACCTCGCCGACCAGTCAATCTCCGTAAATGTTATGCTTGCGGGTCGCCTGACCATCTGCGCAACAAGTGTCCACTGATCAAGCCAAGTGGGACTAGGAATGGAGCTGGTTAATCACAAGGCTGCTTTAAGTGTGGGGCCTTCTCACATATCGCTAAGAATTGCCCAAACTCAAATAGCACCCCCTCCTGCTCAACTTCTGGTGCAAATTCCAGCTATTCCAATAATAAAAAGTGACTAGTGGCGTCGGCTGAGCCGACTAATCCATCTTCCCGAGACTTAGCCCCTAGTAAACAGGTTGTAAATGCAGAGAACGACCAGCCTTCAAATTTATCTTTTGAATGCCCTAAAGAGTGTCTTAGGATCGCGGCGGATACCCCCGCACCTGTTCCTTTTCTTAAGATTGAGTTAAATAATGAGCCTATAACAGCTCTCTTAGATTCAGGCAGTGTTTGTTCCATTATTTCGGCTGATTGGTATTCTAAATTGAAATCTGTTTGTAAACTCCCTGACTATGACTCATCTCCTGTTAAATATGTTTCGGCTAATTCATCTCCATTAGAAATTCTAGGCTCCTTACATGTCAAAATTCGGGTTTTTAAATTTACATGGAAGATCAAATTGTTTGTGGCCAAGCGTTTGTCTTGCCCCATCATATTGGGAGCGGACTTCATTTCTCACACTGGTCTTGTGCTCGATCTCCAGAGTAGGTCGTGCACATTCAAATTTGCGTCCAATTGTAGAATTCCCTTGTTAAAGTGTAATTCTGTATCATGTTCATCTATTTCGCCTACCCAGGATGAGATGTTGTTAGACCTTAGACATCTACCTGAGGAGCAGGCTGATAGTATTCGGAAACTGTGTCAGTCGTTTCCCGAGGTGTTCTCTGATACTCTTGGTGTTACTGACCTTATTGAATACAAAATTGAGGTCACGGATTCAATTCCTGTCCGTTTTCCACCGTATAGGCTATCTCCACCTGAAATGAAGGCTCTGAAAGAAATCATCGATCAGATGTTGAAGGACGGTATTATTAGGCCCTCTAAGTCAGCGTATTCTTCGCCTATTTTTCTAGTACCGAAACCTCAAGGAGGTTTCAGGCCTGTCATTGATTACAGGGCTCTCAATCGGAAGGTGGTGTTGCAATCTGTGCCCCTTCCCGACCTTCATTCTTGCTTTTCATGGTTTCGTAAGGCCAAGTTCTTCACCATCTTGGACTTGAATCAGGCCTATAATCAAATTCCCCTTGCCGAAGAGTCTAAACACCTTACAGCGTTTGCCACGGACTGGAATTTATACGAATACAACCGCGTGCCTTTCGGGCTCCCCATGGGGGCAGCTGTGCTCACTAGGCTACTAGATAGGGTCTTTTCCGACATCAAATTTGAGTACTTATATCACTACTTAGATGATGTCGTCGTATTTTCAGAGACCTTTGAAGAACATCTAGATCATCTGCGAGAAGTTCTCGATCGCCTTCGTAAGGCTGGGTTAACTGTTAAGTTGTCCGAGGTTGCCTTTGCTAAGCCCTCTATGTCATTCCTAGGGCATATTGTATCACCCGATGGAGTAGCAGTCGATCATTCTAGAACACAGGCCATCCGTGATTTTAAACCTCCCAAGGACATCAAAGGTATCGCCAGGTTCATTGGTATGGTGAATTTCTTCAGGAAGTTCATTCCTAACTTTGCTAATAGAGCGGCGCCCTTAAACCTTCTTCGTAGGAAAGGCATCAAATTCGAGTGGGGACCTTCTCAACAAGCCGCTTTTGAAGATCTAAAATTAGCTCTCTGTAATGCCCCTGTACTTGCTATGCCTGATTTCTCGAAGAAATTCATCGTCCAAACCGATGCGTCGTCGTCAGCTGTAGCTGCAGTCCTTCTTCAAGAGACTGAACTAGGGAGGCGACCCATCGCCTATGCGTCTAGGACATTGTCAGCTCAAGAAGCAAAGTACTCCATATATGAGCTTGAAGGTTTGGCAGTCTTATTCGCCTTAGAAAAGTTCCGTCTCTATCTGGAACACGTCAAATTCGATCTGGAGACAGATAATCAAGCCTTAAGCTGGGTCTTAGGTAGGCCGCGTCGTACAGGTCGTATAGCCCGTTGGGCCATCCGTATTTCTGCCTTCCAATTCGATGTACGGCATATCAGAGGTACTGAAAATGTTGTTGCCGATGGACTCAGCCGTATGTTTCATAACGACGTAGAGACCCACGAACCGGTCGACAGTTCATCACCTTCCGAGTCCATACTATCTGGTGTTAATGCCATCTTAACAGATGCTCCCATGCTTTTTAGGGATATTGAGAAATACCAACGTGAAGATCCGACGCTGGCTCCGATAATGGAAACCCTTTCTTCTGGGGAACATGCTGTCCCTTATGTTCTGAGGAATGGTGTTCTATGTTGCCCTTCGAGGCATGATAAGTTGATGAAAGTTGTTGTTCCAGCGGTTCTTGTACCTATGATCTTCAAATACTATCATGAGACCCCATTGGGGGGGCACCTGGGTATCTTTAAAACTCGTGAAAAGATTCGTGAAATGTTCATCTGGAAAGGTATGGACGGTGAAATTCGGGAACTTGTAAAAGCTTGTAAATCTTGTTTGATCAGTAAACCCACCCAGTCCACTAAAGTAGGCCTTTTGTCTTCTCATCAAGCGTCGCGCCCCATGGAACGCCTGTATATTGATTATGTAGGACCCTTCCCCCAGTCGAAGGGAAATGCCAACAAATTCATCTTTGTATGTGTAGATGGTTTTACCAGATTTTCTTGGTTATTTCCGACTAAGCTGGCTACCGCTCAGTCCACCATTACTTGCCTAAATTCTATTTTCGCTTCTTTTGGTCCGTGCCAATACATTGTATCTGATAATGCTAAGGCTTTTACATCTAATTTATTTCGTAAATTCTGTTTTGACTTGTCCATCTCTCATGTAACTACTTCCGCTTATTACCCTCAACCATCTCTGGCTGAACGGGTTAACCGTAATCTCAGGTCCGCACTTATTGCCTATCATCATGAAGATCATTCTAGGTGGGACACGTCCCTGCATTGGTTAGCTTTTGCTTTGAATTCGGCGGTCCATGAATCACACAAATTTACTCCAGCTTCTTTAATGTTCAAGTTTGTTCCCAACTCGCCGCTCTCTAACCTCTGGTCTCTGAATTACATTCTGCCCGAGACAATAGATCCGGACAACATTAAAGATCTTTGGAAGAAGGCTAAAGCTAATCTTAAAGTATCTCATGAAAAGGTTAGGGAAAGGTATGATCGTGGACGGAGACCCACCACTTTGAAGGTAGGTGACCAGGTTATGGTCAAAAATTTTGTTCCCGCGGGCAAGCTTGCCCCCAGATTTCATGGGCCTTGTATCATTCTCGATTTTCTTACGCCGGTTACCTTATTGCTAAGTAATCCAGCCACCGAGAGGATATTTAGAGTTCACCTGTCCCAGGTGAAACCGGGGTAATTTCTGTGTTAACTTGCTTCATAGTATTTTGAAAGGATATGAAGGTTATATTTTTTTTGAGTTTCACTTTTAAGGCATTCTGCCCCTTCTGTAATATTTTGATTTTAGATGTAAGCCTTATGTAAAACCTGCCCCGACCCGTTAAACTGCAATCCTGTTCTTGCCACGGCCATTACCACGCTCCCGTCTCCTGCTCCACCTTACACTGTGGCTTCATAATAGTAAATGCCATGGATATCTACACGCCGCTGGCCCCTCAACCTCTCCACAAGCCTGTACCCTCAAAGAAGATGATTGTCCAACACAATTCTGCCGCCTAGCTTTAATGTTTCAGCGCCCCCGCAGCCGCGCAGCGCCGTGCAGCGACTGGGGAGGGGGATGGGCCCCCTCCTCTCCAGCGAGGACGACATGTGCACGGCGAGCCGGAACTCTCCTCCCGGCCAAGGCTGATGTGCAGCGCACGTCCTGCTACATGCCCGCAGCCTGTATCTGTTCACCGCGGGCGCGGCGTACTTCAACACCTCTGCTCCCCTCATAGTGCGGGCGAGCGGTATCTCAGGGTACTTGAGGGGTCCGAGCGGCCTCCGTTGGACGCAAGCTGCAACGGCCGGTCTGGCCATCCGACTCAATCTACATCAACTACATGGACAGTCACCATAAGTAATGATTACACTTGGGAATTCAACACCATATTTGGTGGACATTGCCAAATTTTTCATCACCTTCAAGTATTAAAAGTTTATCTTCAGAAATTCAACTTCTAAAAACAGAAAGACTTTACTTCACCTGCAACAACAAATTGTGAAACTGAATCACACAACATTCTGAAAATCTTGTAATCTATTTTCATATTCACTTTATAACTTGGAACTTGTTTCAAACTGATTTCATGTGTCACCCCTGGAGGAACTTTTGGGGGGGGGGAGGTCTGTACCGGGCGGTACACCTCTACTCTGTTTATTTAAAAGTTGCGCCAGTTGAAACTCCTCTTCTGGAGGAAGTCTGAACTTTATCTACACTATTAATCTACTAATTTCTCAGAAGATGTCACTACCTGGAAATTTTTGAGTTTGTGAACTGTGTCATTTTTGATGTGTTTTTGTCTCGCTTGAAGTAAGAAGTGTGAACTTTCTCTTCTAGAGGACACTACTGAAGAATTACAATAGTGCAACCTAGTGCGAAATCAAAGAACTATTTTGTTGAAGAAATTTTTATTTCAAATGTTTGTTCCTTGCTAAATTTCTTTCTGTTATTGTTTAAGTTGGCTGTATACCCCTCTTTTTCCCCTTAGTTTGGATCTAGCCAATCCCGAATTTCTTTAATTAATTTTCCACCAATAATGTGTTTCTTCTTCCTCTATGTAGGGGTTTCTTTTCCCTAGCCAATAAAATTTTTGTGGGAGGGTGTTTTCTTTCCCCTAACGCCTAGAATCTTCCGTGAGAGGATATAAACTGCTGATTTTGGGGTCTCCGGGCCACTTCTGTTCCATCTTTCAGTGTATTAAGTACATAGCAGGAGGCGGGGAGCGCCTCTTTCCTCGGCGGCGGTCAACAATAAGGTAATGGCCGATTAATAAATTCTTTCTTTTCTTGCTCAGCAGTTTAACTTTCGGGGCGGGTTCTAAGCGTTCAACCATGTAACCTTTTCCTAAAATGTAAAAACAACTGGTATCTATTCTATTTTAAAACGACATATCGGGATAGAGAGTGCTTAACCCTCTCGAGCTCCCACTCACATCGTCTTAAGGTGAACTTATTTTCTCAACCAATTCTTCCGTAATGTAATGTAAATTGCTATTAAGTCACCTCTGTAGTATGGGATTAGCCCTTGTAATAACGGCCTAGTGCCAAAGTAGGTTTTAAAAAAATCAAAGTGTATCAGGAGTGCGGTTAGCCTCCTCTCAAATTGTTATTTTAGAGGTCATGTAATCAACCTTCTTTTCATGTAATAGACCTCAGTAGGTTGGGTATTTTACCCCTGTGAATACGTCCTTAGAGGACAGCTTGAAGGTAGAGTTTGGTGTGGCCTTTGAGAGGCTTAAATTTTGAGAGCGGATCGCTCTTTTGAAATAGAGTGTCATATGCCTCGTGGAGGCTTTTCTGTGTAATTCGGAGCCAGGGGCTCCTAGGGATGAATGGGGTTTTCTGCCCCTCTGTTAAAACTTGTGTTTGTGGTAAAACTGAGCTGATCGCTGAAGTCAGGGCGTGAAGCCCAAAACCTGTAAATATTGTAACTCCCCTTGTTTTGCTACATTGTACCTGCCATGTCTGTTATTGCTTTGTTTTTGAAAAGAAAATATAACCTTGTTAAATTTTAAATTAATTTTACATGCACTATAATTTCGTAGCTTGAAACCCATTCACACCCGCACCTTCTTTTACGCATAACTACCGCTAAAACACGGTAACAATTATTATTATTATTATTATTATTATTATTATTATTATTATTATTATTCCGGGGTTTCTGTGGAACAGAAGAGGTGAAAGAAGGTGCTGGGAAGAATAGGTCTCAACTTACGAAATTAAAGTTAATTTAAAACTTTAACAAAGGTTATATTTTCTTTTGAAGATAAATAAATCACAGAATATAACAGGTTCCACTGGAAGGTACAGTTACACTTGTTACAAGATTTGGGCTTCGAGCCCAATACTCGTGAACCTTGAGCTATAAGCTCAACTTTACCTATCTACAATGTTCAACAAAGGGGCAGAAAACCCCAGTCAAGCCAAGGAGCACTCGCTCCCAATTACCCAGTAAGGCCTCCTCGAGGCACACAGAAAATCAACTTTAAGAAAGAGCAACCCGCTCTCCAAATTCAAGCCTATTCAAAGGCCCCACCAAACTCCACCTTTAAGCTGCCCTCCAGGCACACAAGAACAGGGGTAAAAATACCCAACCTACTGAGGTCTATTCAGTATAGAAACAGGACAATTACATGGCCCCAAAATACCAACTTGAGTGTAGGCGTACCTTGCACTCCTAATACACCTTTTTAAAACCTATTTGTCTCTTAGGGCGCTTATGCAAGGGCTAATCCCATACTACGGAGGTGACACGATAGGAAAACATTATTACATTATGAAGCGAAGAAAAACGGTTATGAAAACGTAGTCACCTCAAAACAATATGAGTGGGAGTTCGAGAGGGTTAGGCACTCTCTATCCCGATTTGTAGTTAAAGAGACGGAATTCATACCAAGTGTGTTTTACATTTCAAAGGAAGGTTACATGATAAAAGTTTCGAACCGGCCCCGAGGGTTAAACTGCTGAGCTAGCAAGAAATGAAGTTATTAAAAGGCCATTACCTTATGGAAGAACTGCTGCCCGAAGGAAGAGGCGCTTCCCGCCCCCTGCTACATAATCACACACGGATAGATGTTACTGAAGTGGCCCGGAGACCAGAAAATCAGCAGTTTAAATACCCTCGTGGAACATTCGAGACCTTTCAAGAATGAGAACCCACACCCCCCTCAATTTTATTGGCTAGGATCAAGCAACATATCCATATCGGAGAAGACATACATTATTGGTCAAAAATTAATTAGAGGAATTCGGGATTGGCTAAATTCAAAACAAGCGGAAAGAGAAGGGTTATACTGCCAACCCAAAAAATGACTGAAAGAAATTTAACAAAAAACAAACTTATGAACACAAAATTTCTCAAAAACAGTTCCTTCGCTTCCCACTAGGGTGCACAATTGTAGTTCTTCAGTAGTGCCATCTAGAAGAGAATGTTCACACTTCTTACTACAGAGCAAACAAATATAAATCGAAAAAGACACAGTTCAGAACTCTTCAAAATTTACAATAGCGACATCTTCAGAGAAACTTTAGAATTAACATGGTAGTTAAAGTTTAGCTTCCTCCAGTAGAGGAGTTTCAACTGGCGCAATGTTTGAATTAGCGGCGTGGAGGTGTACCGCCCGGTACAATTATTATTGGCTGACACGGATCCCTTCCCTTGGCTGAATGGTCAGCATGCTGAATTTTGATTCACCAGAGTATCCCGGGTTCGATTCCCTTTCGGGCCATGATTTCAAGCTGTTTGGTTAATTCCTCCAGCTCGGGGCTGAGTGTTTGTGTTCGTCTTAATACACATCTTCATTTTCATACAATGCGTCACACAAATAACTACCACAAAACCACGCAACACTGAGTACATCCCTCCACGTGAGATTGGCGTCAGGAACGGCATCCGACCTTAAAAATGACCTTTATCCACTTTAGTGCCAACCCCGTATAGTTGGAAAGAGTGTAGAAATAATAATAATAATAATAATAATAATAATAATAATAATAATAATAATAATAATAATAATAATTCTGTGGAATACAAAGCGTGATCGGAAACAAAGTGAACCGAGTATAAGAACGTTAGAGTGTTGTCTAGGGCCTCTCAGGGTGCATGCGCCAGTGCATTGCGCGGTGCAAGGTGCAAAAGACGATTACGCTTGGTTGACCAGAGTGCAGATTTGGAGCAATAGCGCTGTTTCTCTCTTTCCCCACGCTTGTCTCTCTCTTCCTCACTTGCTCTGTAGCGCTCCAAATCCTAGCCGAGCTTAGCCGAGTAGCCCAGAGACGAAGCGTTGTTCCGAGCCGAGCCGAGTCGGACCGATGCACTGTGCACAGGAACTCTGCTCCTTAGCTTGCACGCGTGAGATTTTGAGCGTTTGAGAGACCCTGGTGTTGGTCATACTGATGAATAATTTGAAATATTAGGTCGATGTGTCGCGGCGTTGTCATTTTATCAGCTGCTGAAGTGAGCCAATCAGATCCTTCGCGGGCGAATTCAAATGGGCTTCACGAGACGGTGTTGCTTAATCTGCGCGTGGTTTGGCTGGGCTTGAGAGCAATGCCCAGAAATGGGCATCAACACTAACACACAGTGGGTTTCAGTCAATGTCACCGTAGCGCGCTTGCCATGGGCCGAGCCTATCAGCAGGGTGGCCCTTGTTCAAGTCCCTCCCCTGGAGAAGTTCATTTCTTCTATTAATAACAGATTGACTTCGTTAGTGTGTTGATACTCTCATCCTGCTACAGTACTCTGCTTAAGTACTCCTTTATATACAGTGTTTCAAGCAACAGACGAATCCATTCCACTTCCTACCAAGTATTAATACAGAATTCAGTATTCCTAAAAGTAATCTTTGTTACTGACAGTCGAGGGGAAGGAATAATGCTAGGGGATGCTCCATAGTAATGGTTGCTTGACTTTATCCCTAAATTGTGAGGAATGGGAAGGTTGATGCGAAACTCAGTTACCATCTATAATGCAGTATCATATGCAATGCTAACGTGCAGCTATAGGGGATATAAAAGCTGGTCATCTCTCCACAGAGTATGAACGTAAAGATGTGGAGCGGTCACCATGGTAACGTCGCGTACTGGCAGGCGCTTTGCATTCGTCACTAATATACAGTACAAGCTGCCCAAAGGATTGGAAAAAATTCACAAACTGTTTCGAAGAGATCATAGGAAACTTTATGCTTCCATACAACTCCATCGCAAGGATTTCAGCAGCAAATTTTGGCAAAATACTTTTAAAAACAATATTATTATAGGATAATATATAATAATAATAGTGATGATAATATATTCCCAAAATGTAATGCGTGAACTAAAATCATTAACGGGTTACTAAATTTAAAATTAAGTATTGTAAGAGTCACGCCCCTGTTCTCCCCAATGGAGTTTCATATATTCAGTCTTCTTCTCCTTCTGCAGAATTTTCCAGCACCTGGTATGGTCGCTAAAATGAACTGTTGTATTTGGACCAGTTTTAATGCCGATGCCCTTCCTGACGCCAACCTTAATTGGAAGAGTGTATTCACTATTAATGTTTCTATACTGGTAGGTAGTGTGATGCGTTGTGGACATACGAGGAAGTGTTTATCTAGAAAATACAGACACCCAATACCCAAGTTAGAGGAATTAACCCGACGCAGCCAAAATCACCGAATAATAATGTCACTAGCTTTACGTTCCACTAACTACTTTTTCTGTTTTCGGAGACGCCTAGATGCCAGAATTTAGCCCCGCAGGAGTTATTTTACGTGCCAGTAAATCTACCGACACGATGCTGACGTATTTGAGCACCTTCGAATAACACCGTACTGAGCCAGGATCGAACCTGCCAAGTTGGGGTGATAAGACCAGTGCATCAACCATCTGAGCCACTCAGCCCGGCCGAGGAAATCACCGAACCGGCCGAGAATCAAACCCGGGAGCCTCTGAACCGAAGACCACGCCACCGATTATTCATCCAATGTACTGTACTATTTTGCAATGTTCAGTATAGAGAAGAGAGATTCAAGATTGCTCTGATATTTTCTTATTAATGACGGGCTGAGTAGCTCAGATGGTAGAACACTGGCCTTCTGAACTCAAGCTCGCGGGTTTAATCCCAGCTCAGTCCACAGTCCGGTGGTTTTTGAAGGTGCTCAACTATATCAGTTTCATGTTGGTACGTTTACCGGCATGTTTAAGAACCCCTGCGGGATAATATTTCGGTACATCGACACCTCGAAAATTGTGCAAGTAGTTAGTAGGAACTAAAATTAGAAAATAATTTATTATTATTATTATTATTATTATTATTATTATTATTATTATTATTATTATTATTATTATATTCGATCGACGTGCTTCGATTTCTACAATAGAAGGGAGCGGCTGTTTGCTAGTACCTAGAATTAAGATTTTTTTTCATGTTTGTTTAACATTTCTTATGAAAGTAGGTTTTTTTGCTCTACGTCGCACTGACGTCTTTCGGTGACGATGGGATGGATAAGGGTTAGCATTTACTTGTTAGACTAGTTTCTGGAATCGCTACCATCATGTCATATGACTTCGTAATGTCAGACTCCATGGCTAAGTGGTTAGCGTGCCGGCCTTTCGTCACAGGGGTCCGAGGTTCGATTCCCGGCAGGGTCAGAAGTTTTAACAATCATTGGTTAACTTCGCTGGCACGGGGGGTGGGTGTATCTGTTGTCTTCATCAAAATTTCATCCTCATCACGATGCGCAGGTCGCCTACGGGTGTCAAATCAAAAGACCTGCCTCTGGTGAGGAGAACATGTCCTCGGACACTCCTGGTACTAAAAGCCATACGCCATTTCATTTTCACTTTGTAATGTATTATAAATGGGCTACGACAATCAGGAAAATCAGGGTTAAAAGAGATGGAGGATATTCAAACTTCCCTCCCCACTCCCCTACAAATCTCTGCGCAGCCATCTTAACCTAACTGATTCACTCAATGGTGCCTGGTGTGAAAATAGAAAACCAATGAATATAGTGATATTACCTTCATTTCACAAAGATTAAATTATAAATTAGGCAGTTAAGGACAGCAAGAGTTGGAACAGTAAAATAAAAACAACAGGACTTGGAATAATACATTTGTCATAGGTGAGTGAATCAGTTAGGTTAAGTTGCCATGGCAGAGTTTGTGGGGGAGTGGGGAGGGATGTTAGAATATCCTCCATCTCTGTTAACACTGATTTTTCTGAATGTGGTAGCCCATTTATAATTCATTACGAAGTCATATGATATGATGGTATGGTTTCTAGAAAGCAGTCTTACAAGTAAACAGTTCAACATGCTAAAGAGTGGTTTTCGCAAATGAAGACCCCGAGGGTTATGGAGCCTGTCCGTCACCGAGAGGTCCCAAGTTTGATTCGCAGCCAGGTCAGGCTGATCCGAGGCCCATTCAAACTACGTGATAACAATCGAGAAGCTATCTGACGGTGAATTAGCAGTCCCCGTCTAAACAGCCAAGAATAACCACAGAGAGGATTTATCACGCTAATCACGTGTCACCTTGGAACGTACAGGCTTTCGGCCTGAGCAGCGGCTGCTTATCATAGGCCAACGACCATCAGGGTTGTAGCACCTCTGAGGTGGTGGGGGGACACAGATTTTGTTAAAAGTGTGACTTTCGAACCTAGTAATCCTCACTGAGAAAGCTAACCGCATTAGAAACTGACTTCGCTTAAATATGAAGGAATGCATGCGCCAGAGGGAGTAAATGTTTTTATGGGCTGGGGTGAGTGGCTCTGATGGCAGAAGCATTAGCGTTCAGAACCCAAGTTGAGGGGTTCTATCCCGGCTCCGTTCTGTGGTATTTGAATGTGCTCAAATACATCAGCCTCCTTTTTGGTAGATTTAACAGCATGTAAAAAGCAAGAAAACACACGGAAAAAAATTCTGGCACCTCGGAGTCTCCAAAATGTGTAAGTATAGTAAGTGGGCTTCTAATCACCAACTTCTTCTCCAACCGTTTCTATATTGCCAGAATATACAACATTTGTCTCTATTACTCAGCATTTCTATAAGTCTCGTCGCATTTCAGATGTGTTTGGAGTATGGTAAGTTTCATAGTGGCATGAATTAATGACAACTTCATTCAATCTTAGTGTGTGTAGAATTATCCTGGTTGATGTTAGGCTCTTTAGATAAACTTTTCAGGATAAACTCATCGTCTACAATCTCGTAAACTACCTCATCCTCAAGGGACTCGATAGTTGATTTCTGTTCTTTCTTCATTACGAACAATAAAAGTCGTTCTTCTTTTAAGCTGATGAAAAGTGAGAGTTATTCAAGTGAATCTTGTATTTGTGCATTGCATCTTCAAGGTAATTACATCGTCATTTAGGTTTTACCTTCTCCTACTTCTAAAAGGCATGTTGACAGTAATATCTCTGAATCCGGAGTGAATTTTAGTACATGGAATTAATTCTAAAACTTTATGCCGCTACAAACTCTTGAAAATATATTACGGGCAGGATTAGACGGAATATGTTAGTATCATTATGGTCTGTTCTAATTGCCTCAGACTTTAGAAGTTCTTGGCGTTCTGGGAAAATCTGCCAACAAGATCCTGGCCTATTTGACCACCTATAAACATCATCCGCCTGTGTCAAGGTTGAACCAACAAACTTGAGCTTAAAAATCCAGTTTTCTACCATTTAAGCCTCCCAGCCTGGCACAAACTTGCTACTCCCGCCGCTTATCATTTACGTAAAATATCAGTTTCATTAGGTTTTGCCTGCATGATACAGATTTCAGCGTTTTCCAAGGAGTGAAAATACACAATAAATCAATCTGTTTCGAGGTTATTCCATTATTTAAAGAGATCCGTGAAAAAAAAAAAAGCTTATCACCCATGGAAACGGAACACAGATTACAATAATGAACTCGTGGATGTTTTATGTGGATGCTCCTCCTGCATTAATGAAGTCTATGACCGCAGTGATTTATTGAAATTCTCATCAGTGTTGGTCGGATAAAATAAAATAGCTATTTGAAACAAATTATAATTAAAAATTCTCATTTAGTACTGACGTGCTGGAGGATCACCCGCCGGCTCAAATAATATATAGAAATATGTTAACATCAACCAATAAATCCTCGCCGACGTGCCGGGTGATCTCGAGAATAAAATCATGATTTAATGATTGAATTTAAATGTGTGTGGTGATAGTTTATTTTATGAGATGAGACTTTAATTGAAAGAACATTGTTGATGACTATAGATGATTATATTGTTTCTGTTGTGATTATTGCATATCACTAAGGAACTTAGACTTACGCTCCTCGACAAAGGTACATGGAAATAAAAAAAGAAAATTGTGATGCTTTTAGGGTTTCGGTAGAACGCGTACATCGTCGAGAGTATTTAAGTTACTATTATGTTTAATATCTCAATTGACATAAAAAAAGAGGATACCCGTCGCAAAAAATCTGAGGCGTAGTTTTCATAAAATTAATGCAAAATTTGTGCTAAATATGTGACGTCACACGCATACTCTGTTATAAGATGCGCTGTGTTAACTCGCATGCTCAGTTGGAGGTTAGCTGTCTTAGTGAATACACTGTGGTCAATTGCAAGGAATAACAAATTTAGTAATGGAAAATAAATATTTCATTAGGATTCGGTAGAAACGTGCAAAAGAAAGATTTACTCGTAATATTACTCCGTAACTCTTAAATTATGTCCCTTATTTCTCGCATCACAGACCCATCCAGGTATTCTGCCTTATGGCAGGTCTTGTCACGGGATAATCCTCTTCCACTTTTGCCTGTCCTGCGCCGCGTTCTTCATGTTCGAATATTTATTTCCATTGACACTGTCCAAAATTTGTTAATTTTCCTTCCTCTTCCTCGTTTGCCTTTCACCATTCCTTTTATTCCTTCTTTTCCTCCTGAAACAATATCCGATCCAGAACATTTTTCTCCTTCTAATGATTTGCAACATACTTCGTTCTTGTCCAACTCTTCGTAATACCTCTTCATTCCTTACCCGGTCTTCCCATTTCACTTGTTCTATTCTCCTCCATATCCACATCTCTAGTGCCTCCAATCTTCTCTCATCTTCCTTTCGCAATGTCTCAAGTCTGTGCGCCATAGAGCGCTATGCTCCAAATCTAACACTTAGCAGGTCTTTTCCTCAAACATTTGTTTAGTGGCCCACAAAGTAATTTCGGTTTTCTCTTAAAGTCTCCTTTTGCCATGACAATTCTTATCTTAATTTCTGTCGTGCAATACGTATCATCCCTGATCATACTTCCCAAATACTGATTTACACCGAGTTATTACGCACATTCCTAGTGTATCACGTTCTATCGAATAAGCACTATCCATATAATGTTTGTCTTTCATTTCTAATAAGTAAATCCACAAAAGTCTCAAAACACTGCGGTCGTTAGAGTAGTGACAGCCTAGCGCAAATTCTATTTTTTTCATGAAGGAGACGCTAAATTGGACTTAACATCTAATAAATACACAGCATTCACTTTCTTGTTATTATTCTCCTTCTACCGCTTTTCCCCTCACCTCTGCTATCGTGGGTGCGAAATGTGTTGCACATGTGGATTTGGCCCTGTGTTACAGATTGATTCCCTTCCTGACGCCACCCCTATGTGGAGGGATGTAATAACTATTGCGTGTTCCTGTGGTGATAGGTAGTATGGTGTCTTGTCTGAATATGAAGGGGAGAGTGCTGGAGAAAACACAAATCACAGTCCCAAAGCCAGCAAAAATAACAAATTCGATTAAAATCCCAGACCCGGCAGGGAATCTAATACAAGTGCTTAACTCTATTCAAGCATCTTGAGATATGTTCGTAAGTAACGTGTCACATTAGTCTAGAACAGATAAGTGGTGGTAGTGGTGGTGATTATGGTTTTAAGAGGAAGTGTAAATGAAATGGCGTATGGCTTTTGGTGCGGACAGTGTCCGAGGATATGCTCGGCTCGCCAGATGCAGGTCTTTTGATCTGATACTCGTAGGTGGCCTGCGCGTCGTGATGAGGATGAAATGATGATGAAGACAACACACACACCCACCCCCGTGGCAGCGGAATTAACCAGTTACGGCTAAAATTCTCGACCCTGACTGGAATCGAACCCAGGACTAGCCAAACATCCTCTATTAACAATAATCAGAGGGAAAAAATGGAATGGATCCGACACTTTGAAAATGTAGGTATTGGCTAAAGAAGGCAAGGACTACGAAGGACGTAAAAATATCTGACTCCCTAGACCTAGAAAAGAACAGCTTGACCAAGGAATGGCGGATAGGATAGTTGAAAGTGAGGAGAATGGCACAATCCTTCATTAAGGTAGAGCCCCAGCATTAGCCTGGTCTGAAAATGGAAACCGCGAAAAGCCATCTTCAGGGATCTTGATAGTGATATTCTTAGACACTACCTCCCGAATGCAAGCTGATTGTAGCCGCGCAGCCATTCGCTTGGTTTGAAAGTATGAAATACACAATATTTACACATTTCTTAGGACCTCGAGTGCCAAACAAATTGATACCAGATGCTTATCGCGATGGTGGCAGAGACTGGAGTCCAGTTCCGGACTTGGCGGGGTCAACCACGCGTTCTCGACACATCTGTTTGGCTGTGCGCGATCAATGTTGGGCCTAGCTTTGCAGGCAAGGGGCACACACACACAGCGCCTTGCCATCACTCCTTTACCAACTCTTCCAGCCCATTTTTATCTCTTGCCTTTCGACTTCACTTCTTCTACATGTAAAGGAATGATATTTCATCGCGTGCTTTATAATATTATACTCTATATTTATAAACAGGTTCTTGACATTCAATATTTCCTTTACCACAGGCATAGGAGATATGGAATTTTATAGAAGTTGTTTATGTATCCGTCTCTTCGGCCGAATGGTCAGTACAGAGACATTCAGTTCTGAAGGTTCTAAATTCGATTCCCATTAGATCGGAGGTATTTTGTCACATTTCATTAATTTCTCCGTCACGCGGCCTCGTGTTCGCTTTAATACACATCTCTTCATTTACACGGGACACACCATAGAAACATTAAATAGTAGAATACATCCGTACACATGAAGGTGGGGTCGAGAAGAGCATCCAATCGTAAAACCGAGCTTAATTCGCAGGCAGTGTCGTAATCAATTAACAGAGTGTCTGGGTTAAATGCTCATATATAGCCCGGAGATAAGAAGATTCCAATTGATCGTCAAATGTTGACGGATCTGAACTATCATGATTTTTTCCTTAAGAAACCCATCTGTACTTGATACTTATTTAACAATAGATGTAACTGATTTTGAGGCTGATTTAAATATTTTTAAGCAATCACCTCATAGTTTAAGTCCCCAGTTCGTTTTTTAACAAATGTTTTAATAAATTATTCAAGCTCTTTAGGTTCATTCAGTCATAAAATTACCAGCGTTTCACCCTAGTGTGGAGCCGGCTCATTAGTTGGATCGTCACACCTTCAACCATCGTCAATCATTAGAGCCCCGTTGCTGAGACAGTAATAGGTGAGAATTAATATTAATTCGGCTAGAGCAACCGAGCTCGATAGCTGCAGTCGCTTAAGTGCGACAAGTATCCAGTATTCGGGAGTAGTGGGTTCGAACCCCACTGTTGGCAGCCCTGAAGATGGTTTTCCGTGGTTTCCCATTTTCACACCAGGCAAATGCTGGGGATGTACCTGAATTAAGGGCACGGTCACTTCCTTCCCACTCCTAGCTCTTTCCTGCCACACCGTAGCCATGATATCTATCTGTGTCGGTGCAACGTAAAGCAGATTTTTTTAA
The DNA here is from genome assembly GCF_040414725.1 of Anabrus simplex. Lineage (NCBI taxonomy): Eukaryota > Metazoa > Arthropoda > Insecta > Orthoptera > Tettigoniidae > Anabrus > Anabrus simplex. Next base: position 61,301,884 of record NC_090272.1, on the reverse strand, counting down.
AAAATTAATAAATAAAAATAAAAATTCAGCTAGTAGGAAGTGTCATCTTGCCCGCTCTTTCGTAACGTAGGGAGAGTAGCATAATTTATAGGGGTTCTAATAAAGCGGGCTCCTATTGTTTATGCGAATTTCAAAGCTGAACTGTTGTCTGGGCTAGTCTATACTTGTCAGCTTCAGTAAGTTTGCATTCTAACCTATAGAAGTTTAAATATCGAGGCTCTCTCAGTCATCATGGATCTGCATTTAGGACTATCACTGGTGGGGGGGGGGGCAGAATCACTATCATTTGTTTTTCCTAGTCACTTGTTAAGTAATTTCAAAGAACTTGGAAATTTATCGGAGACGATATCGGCTAGTGTACTCTTGAGCAACATTGAACGCCTCCATTTGTAGGACAATGCAGTGACAGTGCACCAGCGGAGGTATGTACCTCCACTTGTATAAATGCCTGATTTTTGCCAGTAAAGGTTGGGTCAGAAGAAAATGATTAAATATTTGTATATCCGCTTTCGGTGAAATTTAATGTTGATTTCCCTCTTGGAACTGAATTTTGAAACGTTTTCCTACCACCTTCAGAAGCAGTGATGATTTGGTGCCACTTTATTACATGAAAACCACCACTCCTTAACATATTATCAAAGATTTCAGGTGGGAAGATAGTAATGTTGAAGTTACTGGATTCATGTCCCTGCTTCTGCTCTATAACATCTACTCAGAACACATTATGAGGAATGTTCTGAAAGACTGGGAAGGAGGTATTTGAGTTGCAGGAAAGACACACTACTTTACGTCTCACCAACACAGTTAGGTCTTAGGGCGATGACGGGATAGGAAAGGACGAGGCATGAGAAGGAATCGACTGTAGCCTTGATTAAGGTATAGCCCCAGCATTTACCTGGTGTGAAAATGAAAGGTAAAGCCATCTTTAGGGCTGCCGACAGTGGGGTTCGAACACACTATCTGCCGAATGCAAACTGAAGCTGCCGTAACCGAAACCGCACAGCCACTTACTCAGTTTTAATAAATTAAATAAATTAAAAATATTCTTCACGAAACCATTCTCTGTTGTAGAATAAGAGAAACCTGAATTTATCTTTTCCTTTCCCAAACTTAGAATAAACAAAAGAATGGAAAGCAGGCGAATAAAGTCAAGGGATGAAGGAAGTATTACATTCGGAAGAAGTAAAATCTTAAGGGAGTTAGTTGAATGTTGTTACTTGGAATAACTAATGATGGCAGAAGTAAAGTGAACATAAAATGCAGACTAGCACAAGCAAGGAAGGCTTTTATTCGGAAAATAAATTTTGTTTACGTCATACATAGATACACACATTAGAAAAATATTATTGAAGGATTTGCGTGGAGTGTTGCATTGTATGAAAGTGAAACATGGACATGGACTAGTGCGAAAAGCAAGAGAATAGAAGCGTTTGAAATGTTGTGTTACAGCAGAGCGCTGAAGGTCATGTGGATGGATCGGATCACACACGAATATACTGAACCGAATTGATGAGAGGAGAACAATATGGTGAAATTTGACCAGAAGAAGAGATATATTGAGAGTGTATATGTTGTTTAATTAGTTTTAACTTGGATATATTTTTGGGCTGCGGGTCTACCTGAAATTAAAGTAACCAACTTCGGGCACCACTGTAACCATGGCAACCACTGTTGGTCTATATTTACTAGGTCAGTAGCGTCATCTGCTCACTGTGAATTTTCTTCCTGTAACGAAGAGCTGACGGAAATCTCGCACCGAGTGAAGCCCGTTCTATTCCTTTGTCAAGAATTTAAATCCTTATACGAGCCCAGGGCCTTGCAAGAAGGGTCAGTGACACTATCACCGGGCGAGTTGGCCGTGCGCGTAGAGGCGCGCGGCTGTGAGCTTGCATCCGGGAGATAGTAGGTTCGAATCCCACTATCGGCAGCCCTGAAAATGGTTTTCCGTGGTTTCCCATTTTCACACCAGGCAAATGCTGGGGCTGTACCTTAATTAAGGCCACGGCCGCTTCCTTCCAACTCCTAGGCCTTTCCTATCCCATCGTCGCCATAAGACCTATCTGTGTCGGCGCGACGTAAAGCCCCTAGCAAAAAAAAGTGACACTATCTCTACACGGCAGACCTGGCTAATAATAATAATAATAATAATAATAATAATAATAATAATGATGATGATGATGATGATGATTATAATGATAATTATAATTATTTAGTATTATATTTACGACGTATACAATGTCTTTCATTTTCTCACAGTTCATGAGCCTTGCTATTCACTTGTGGACACATTCATTTTCTTTCGAGTTATCTGTACTCTTATCTCCATTGTGGATAAAGTCAAAGGATGCATTATCCCAGGGCCTCTCACGGCGCAAGGTGCAAAAGACGACTTCACTAGACTCAAGAGAGTGCAGACCCTCTACTCCTCGAGCTTGTGCAATAGTGCCGTCTTTCTCTTTCCCTACGCCTGTCTCGCTCGCACCGCCTGTATCTCTCTTCCTCACTTGCTCTGCAGCGCTCCACAGTCCGAGCTGAGTTGAGCCTAGCGTATCCAAGTCGCCCGGGACAAAACGCTGGTCCATACAGAGCCGAGTCGGACCGATGCACAGTGCACAGAATCTCTGCGCCTCGGTTTGCATGCGTGAAACTTTTGGCGTTTGCATTATCTGTACAACCCGCATTGCATAAGAGGCTACTATGAGGGGAAACACCAAAGAATACGTGCTCTCTCTCTCTCGACTTCTAAGTCCAAAATCATATCCATTATACCATATTTTACTGTGCAGCGGAGAAAAATACGAGTACGAACATTTTTGACTGGTGTTCAGGCGTTAAGAATAATCGGGTAACCGAAGACTTGAATACGGTAAACAGAGTAGAGTAGATGCACGATTTAGTAATTAAGTAGAAATGAAAATGTTGGCCCAGGATAGGGTGCCATGGAAGGCTGCATAAATCCAGCCTATGGACAACCTGAAAATACTATTATCCGCCGAGTCGCCTGATAAAAGCGGTAAATTTTATATCACGCCAAGGTCAATTCCAATGCTATTCAACATTTCCAGCTCGATCCATTAGGGCAAGACACCCTTCTAAGTAACTGGTAAACATTCGTGTAATATCTTTACGCCTGCAAAAACCGCAGTATGAAAAATTTCAGTTTAGAACTTTTGCCGGTAAGGCTGTGTCATTTAAAGTTCAATATTATGCGGGTATTATATGATAATTAGAGCCCGAACTTTTTATTTAGTATCAAAGTGTAAAATATGTACAAAAAATATAGTAAATATCAGTGAAATATGTAGTGAAATACGTAATACTGTTAATGGATTACATTTACAAAAATGTTCGTATATTCCTTTTATTATGACTTATGGTTATGATATAAAACAATGAAATTGTTTCAAATACCTCCATATTTTAATAAAGTCATAATTGTTGGTTTAGATAATTTATATAACCAAGTGTTTCCAAATTTTTGACAGTATTAATCAAATTGAAGGCATAATCAAAATACTTCAAATATTTAAAAAATGTTATAATAATAATAATTTCATATATTACGAAATATATTGTTGTAGCTGCTTTCCTGTTGCCCTCATGCCCTGAAAATGAAACAAATATATGTTACTGAATAAAGTTAATATACAATCTGTCTTTAAACTCCGATTAAGTAAGAGAGTTAGTATGTTAAAGTTTTTATTAATCGTGATGCGCTGAGTGTCACCAAGTACTCGTGCATGCTTTCCGTTGTGATGGTTTCACGTTGCTCTGATAAAATTCTCTTGTAGGCTGAGAAAGACCGTTCAGCATGGCAGGAAGGCACCGGTGCATATTTTAAAAGATTAAACTAACTGGATGAAATATCTACCGGGGGCTCTTTTTTTTTTTGCTACTAATGATCTTGCAAACAGATAGAGAGTTTCAATAACCTAACCAATGAAAGATTCTGAGAAAGAATTCGTGTTGTTGTATGCAGTTGAGCCATTCAGACCTGCTGTATTTCACTGATAAAGGTTTAAAAATCCCTATTTTAAAAAGATTTTAAAGCCAAATTTAACAATTGAAATATACTCCATACGAAACGAAATTCGCCACTTAGTTTACTATAGACTGAAAATTAAACTAAAACAGAATTTTCATTTTTTAAATCATTACCTACATATGTACAGTAATGTTACATTCTTCATGTAATATCTCTAAGAATGTCCGACGGGTTCGGCTCGCCAAGTGCAGGTCTTTTTATTTGACTCCCGTAGGCAACCTGCGCGTCGTGATGAGGGTGAAATGATGATGAAGACAACAGATACATCCAGCCCCCGTGCCATTGGAATCAACCAATTATGGTTAAAATCCCCGACCCGGCCGGGAATCGAACCCGGGACCCTCTGAACCGAAGGCCAGTACGCTGACCGTTCAGTCGTTGGCTGAATTGTAAGCGCACTGGCCTTCGGTTCAGAGGTTTCCGAGTTCGATTCCCGGCCGGGTCGGGGATTTTAACCTTCATTGGTTAATTCCAGTGGCCCAGGGGCTGGGTGTTTGTGCTGTCCCAAACATCCCTGCAACTAATACACCATACATATCACTATCCTCCACCACAATAACATGCAGTTACGTACACATGGCAGATGCCGCCCACCCTCATCAGAGGGTCTGCCTTACAAGGACTGCACTCGGCTAGATATAGCTACACGAAATTATTATTATCTCTAAAATGGAACACAGGTATAACCATATCAGAATCACAATTCGCCGACATTTCTCTGTTTGTACAAGTGAAGGAGTGGAATATACATCGAAATCCGGGCCCCAATGATTATATACAGTATGTGTCGCGGGTCAGTATTTCTGGCACAACATTATCACATAGCGATTTTCTCATGCACAACGACGATATATTCCTCTCTAATGCACACATTATTTTTCTATCGTTACTTACAATAACACACACACACACACACACACATCTATTTCATCCTGGCCTCCTGCCGGCCAGCCTGCTCTTTGTAACTTCTGCGCACCTTCAAACCTACAAACTTTCCGATGAAAGGTGAGTTACGAACTTGCAAGTTACATTCAAATTAGGGCGTATGGGAAGTGAAAAGAAACTCGCTGGAGAATGGCCTGATGACAGTGAATTTAAATTTATGTGCGTTGAGCTCAATTACATTACGGCAACTTACTTTCCTCGATGTCGGGATCTAACTTCGCGCACAATAAAGTAACTAGCTTCAGCCTCGTAAGAAATTCATTCAGTTATGTTCGTAGTAATGAGACAATGGGGCTGCTTTGCTTCACGCCGAGAACTGCAGAATTGCTTGTTCTTCGTTGTCGTCTTCTCATATTTGAAAGTAGGCCATGACGTCGTCAGCTCTGTTTTATCTTGTCTATGCAATATGGTGCACTGTAACATCCAGTGCAACGCAAGGAAGGTCTAGTGTGTAGCACCAATGGTGTATAGGAGGACGCGAACACTATGACAGGTCTGGCACATCTTAGCGTAGTAGACCTTTGATACCACTATAATAATAATAATAATAATAATAATAATAATAATAATAATAATAATAATAATAATAATAATAATAATAATAATAATAATAATAATAATAATAATAATAATAATAACAACCTTTTCCGGGTAAACACGAAATGTGTCACTAGAGATCTTATAGGCCTACATGCCGACATCATACGACTTGGAGTATCAAATGGACTTTTTCCGCCCTTCAAGAATCCGACTACCTCTGCCGGGTTTGAACTCGCTATCTTTGGATCCGGAGGTCAACATTACCAGTGATCCGTAAGGGAAGCTACTGTAAGGGTTTATTATCTTAATTAATTAATTTATTATCTGTTTATTAATTATTATTAGTTATGTAATATTTTATTATTAGGAAACTGCTAGGTGTATTATTGGAATTTACCGAATACTGTACTACTACCTGTATGTAATTGGATTTTCAGCTCGTATTTTTTGGGAACGTAGTGAAGAAAAACTGGGAAGCACGCATTATTTGAAATAAGATTGGCACTGCTTCACCTCAAACAATGTCCGGTTCCATGGCTAATAGGTTAGCGTGCTTGCCTTCTTCCCAAGCGATTCTGAGTTCCATTCTCCGTCGGGTTGGGGAGTATAACGAATTCCGATGGCTCGGTGCTGGGTGTGTGTGTGTGTGTGTGTGTGTGTGTGTGTGTGTGTGTTTTCCGTCTTGACCATTAGAATTGATCATAGGTAGAGTCTCATTCTCACTGACGCGCAGGTCGCCTTAAACAATAAGTTTTGTAGGCAACCTGCTTATCAGAACTGTCACGCGGTTTGCTTACCTTCCCCTGATATACGTAGTATGCTATTTTCGCATAATATGAGTGTACGGTATCGTGGGCGAAGAGGCCGCACAATGCTATTCACTTGATTGAACTTTCGGTGATTATGAAAGTGAAAGTGAATAGACGTACGGGAGCATGCAAGTACTGTATTAGCATTAATATTTTACTGCACACATTAACATTAAATTGATGACACTTGTACATTTCTTATTCTATTTTGCTATTGTGGGCAGAGTTGCGGATACTTTGCAACGACGTGTGAAGATTATGACGCTTTTCTTAAAAATGTATAGCTCATTCAGATTTTTGGTACATACTTATGTAGGAATAATTTATTGTAACTAAAACACAAATGAATGCCAATTTTTAAAAATGTCTTCCTAACATTAGGGTGCGCAGATTATTTGATGGCGCGGAGCATTCGCGTATATACGGTATTTAATGATTTTACGATTATTGCTTAAGGAATCACATGTCTAGTACACAAAATGCTAGTACCATGTTCGATAAATAATGCAAATAAGATTTTAATTAAGAAGACCTATATATCTTTCACGGCTGGTGTCTAATTCAGTGTATAAGAGGTGTTATTACACATAATCAATTCACACTAACGCTATAATTTGATATATACGACATCACCGCAATCCTCTTTTGCAAGAGACTGTGCACTAGGAGAGCTAAATTCCTCCATTCGCATAAATGCGTGCCTTTATTTTTTATATCATAAAATAACCATAATTTCTAGGTAGAAATGAAATGTAGCTCTGGTTTAAGTTCAAGCCTTAGAGTAGATCTTGAACAACATTCTTATTAATGTGTGGTAATAAATAAAATGAAACCGACCTTTTTCATACTTGAACACAACTAGTTACCAACTATTATTATATTTATATACTTATGTATAGAACCTTAATATTTTTGCCTAAATAGAACAAATCATTTCCGAATTTACGGCATTTTTCAACAAATATTTGACCTATTTTTGAAATATACAACTTGCAACCATTTTTCTCATTTGGAATTTAGTCATGTACGGAAGTTAAAGAAATGAATTGTAGTGCTTGTTTCACTTCAATCCTAATATCTTAAATAGCATGTTTATTAATAAGTGGAAATGCATCAAGAAGATACTGACATTTTTCATAATTGAAAAAATAAATAAAAGATTCCTGAGATTTATCAGCTGCTGTTATAATGTATGCTACCATTATGAGTGCTATATGAATGTACGTATCTGCCAAATTTGAAGACAAAAAGAAGCCGTTGTGCAGGAAGGATACCAGTCTGTAATTGAAGATAATTTCAGGTAATTTAAACTTATAGGAGGCTGTGCATTGACATTAATTTCTGATTTAGAATCAAGGTTTGAACTTTAAGTGCCTTAGCTAATCGTTTCTCAATATTTAAAACGAACTCTTTTACTTCCTCCGCATTGTCTTCTTTTGCATATTATTCAATGATCATAACTAGAATGCATTTGCAATTACGGTATATAAGAGCATTTATTACACTGAAAATTTTCAAGACCACAAGTAGGCTTTAATCGTTTCCCCAGGACCGTTAAATGTGTTAGCACGTAAAAGAATGGAATATATTATAAAACCAAAAGTTTCCACTGGCTCCGGAGTATCATTTCCGTATTTTGGGGCATGTCTGGGCCAATATTTTATCAGGATCCTGCCTTAATGCTACATAATGTATCGTCATAGATGACTAGATGTGATCACAATGCAACAGTGGGTTACATGTACGCACATTGTCTAATTAGTAGACAGAAGACAGAGGCATGACATTGTACTATGTGACTAGGAAGCCGTACGATCATATTTACAGAAATGGGACCATGCGTATATGACTGTAATGAAACAGATGATAGCCATGTTTGGAGCAGGTGGTGACAACTAAGCCCGGTATTTGTCTAAGTGTTTAAAACGGGTGATAAGTGGTTTCAAAGATATTATATGTATATACCCTACATCAGCATTTCGGAAATTATGGGAAACAGAATAAATATTTGTATATAGTACTGTTGGGAGATCAGAAGAATGCACATGCCCGGTGAGGCACGGGGCGAAGGGATTTTCACCAGCGGAGCCAGTGACGCAATGGTTACCATAGGAACTCCGCTACTATCCAGGCGACTTTAAATTATCTTCTACTGGCAGCTCTTTGCTCTTGTCAGTTGTAGGCCTAATCCAGCAAACTGCAAAGTGTGAGTCAATAATGTTTTCGCGTAGCAGATAAGAGCTGATAAGAGCCAATCTGTCTGGGTAGAACAGGAAGTTCGTGTTTGCAGGCCACATTCCTCATTCTTGCATTCTTCTCAACTCTACACAGTAGTTGATATTATTTTAATACAAGAAATTAAAATACCGAGCGTGGTAACCGTGCGGTTAGGGTCGCGTTGCACTGAGTCTGAATTCGCAAGATGGAGTGTTTGAATCTCACTGTCGGTCGCTCTGAAAATGGTTTCCCGTGAATTCCCATTTTAACACAGGGCTGTACCGTAATTAAGGCCACTGCCGCTTCCATCCAACTCCTAGCCCTTCCTATCCCATCGTTGCCATAAAACCTATCTGTGTCGGTACGACGTAAAGCAACTTGTACAAAAAAGAATATCTCAAACTGTTACTAAGATCTTATTCGGTGTCTTGCATCTATGCAAGAGGGAGGGTGATGACCCTCCCAAGTGGGATTTCGCACAAGCAATCAGCATTACACGCAAATGGGACGCTTGTCAGCCTGTGGCGATAATGTGTAGCTAACTCCATTGTACACGGGTGATTCAATCAATCAATCAATCAATCAATCAATCAATCAATCAATCAATCAATCAATCAATCAATCAATCAATCAATCAATCAATCAATCAATCAATCAATCAATCAATCAATCAATCAATCAATCAATCAATCAATCAATCAATCAATCAATCAATCAATCAATCAATCAATCAATCAATCAATCAATCAATCAATCAATCAATCAATCAATCAATCAATCAATCAATCAATCAATCAATCAATCAATCAATCAATCAATCAATCAATCAATCAATCAATCAATCAATCAATCAATCAATCAATCAATCCCTATCACTTGTTTACCTCATATTTACATTTATTTACAATTATTTACCTAGCTTTTTCTTGAATATTTTCAACGGACTTGGATGTGTATCAAACATTTTCCTTTTTTGTTTGCTATTTGTTTTACGTCGCACCGACACAGATATGTCTTTTGCGACGATGGGATAGGAAAGGCCTAGGAAGTGGAAGGAAGCGGCCGTGGCCTTAATTAAAGTACAGCCCCGACATTTGCCTGGCGTGAACATGGGAAACCACGGAAAACCTTCTTCAGGGCTGCCGACAGTGGGGCTCAAACCCAATATGTCCCGATTACTGGATACCGGTCGCACTTAAGCGACTGCAGCTATCGAGCTCTGTAAAACATTTTCCTTGATAATTTACTCCAATCCCTAAGTCCTCGTCCTGTAAATGAATATTTGCCCCAATCTGTCCTCTCGAACCCCAACTTTATCTTCATATTATGATCTCTCCTACTTTTAAAATCTTATTCTTCTACTTATGTTACTCCACGCCAAATCAACACTGACAGCTCGAAACATACCACATAGTCGAGCATGTCGTCTCCTTACTCCCAGGTCTTCCCAGCCCAAAGTTTGCAACATTTTCGTAACACTACTCCTTTATCGGAAATCACCAAGAACAAATCATGGTGATTTCCTCTGAATATTTTCCAGTTCGCGATTCGTTTATGGTACCGAAATGTTGACATATGTCTTATGACTGGAGGTCATCTGAAATTAGCGATACAATATGTATGAGGTGATGTTACCTAGTTACCGTGCTAGCTGTGATGTGAAGTATTGATGGATGGCCAAGGCAGAATGACATATAAAATGCTGTTTTATAAAATGGCCTCATCTCATCAGAAATGATAATAGCTTTGTTCATAGCACAGTCAGAAACTGTTGCCAGCTATCAGACACATGCACACATTGTAATTCGTGTTCGTAGTAGCAAACGTCAGAGTTGCTGACTACTAATGTATTATACGTAAAAGGTTTTCAAACTGTTAGAAACAATCGGCAAACCGTTGGAACAGTTTCTGATCCTGGACGAAAACTCTTTCAGTCAGCGAGTCAGAATATGAGCGCGCATACCCCGTGCTATCTAACTGACCTGAATTTATGTCTAACTACATATTTCAGTCTTTCAATATGTATATAATCCTTTATTTTTAGGAGACTGGCCCTCAACGGGTTTGCCATAAGACATAGTAATTTAAACATTTTATGTCTTGGAATATAAATGGTTCCTCAAAAGAAGCATGGACCCACACATGGCGACCTCGGTAATCGTGGCAGGCAGCTTTACTTGACTGCAAACCTCCTCCATAACTCGGTCATTTCGTCATTCACATTGTTATCTTACCGTGTTCATCATTTTTTAAATTTGAAGTTACGAATAAAATCCTAATTAAATTCTGAAGCTCACAGAGTACACAACACGTAGGTTCCAAACCACTGACGTTTCTAATCACTTCCGTGTAGTGGAAATTATCTCGTCACGTTTCAAACTTGTTGCCAACCACGCATGAGCATGCACATAAGGACGATAAATTGAATTATCACGGATTCGTTCTGCGAAGAGATTTAATATTATTCGTGAGATATTCATAAGCCCTGAGGTCCTATCGATGCACTGAATCTTACAATTGTCACTCCAAATTCCATATAGACGTCTCTCGAAACCGATTCATTAAATGCAAATAAATCATTATCAATTTGAGTTGCATTTATTGAAAGACATATTTATGATCATTTGATTGTTCCAAAGGTAAATTTGACACTCCTTTTTCTTCTGCAAATCAGTCCATATTGACATGGGACTCTTGGATTGCAGTGCTCTGAGCAACCGACTGGGTGACATACTCCTCAAACTAGCTTGAAAATCCCAAGTAGCAATGAAGACTCAAACTCACAATTGTGTCATACTAAATTGCATATCATGGGAAATAATTCGGTATTTCATTTCTAAAGAAATGCAAGTTCCACATTAAAAATAAATTCTGTTATTCGATTAGTATTCCTTTAACTACTGTAGATTTTAACAGACACTGGGCTAGGTTGTGTAGGTCAGACGACTGAGCTGAGGTTGGCGGGTTTAAATACCACTGTATAATAATGGCATGCAGCCTCTGAAGGGGTCTGATTATGATGATGCTTGTTGCTTAGAGGGACCTAACATCTAGTTCATCGGGCCCTAATGGTACGAAATGAAACGAAATGTAATGACAATTCATAAATCCAAAATCATCCACTGATCAGAATTCAACACGTGATGACAAAGAATGAATGGGTGAACATAAATTTAAAACAATCAATGGAACTGAACCGCAATGCCCCTCATTCCCAGAAACTATTGTAAAACAATAGTACTGACCGAGGGACTGCTTCTAAAGAACAATCCTGAATCCATCATATTTGTTGTCTAAAGGGATCCTAAATCCAGGTCATCGGACCCTCATAATTGTACTTATCGCTAATAAAGTAGAAGCATGGTATTTGTTATGTTGCGGTACTAATCAAAAGTAGCGTAGATTCTCGGTATTCCGCACATTATTGTACTACACACAGGTAATTCAATGCGCACATATAACACAGACCCATGGTGTTTCTCACATTGCGGCGCCACCTACAGGCAACGCAAACCTATGGCGTTTCTCGCATAGGTGTACTAATCACACGGACACGTACTATCCCGTGGTGTTCCTCACACTGTGGGTACTAATCATAAGCAACGCAGACCCACGGTGTTGCTCATATAGTGGTACTAATCACAGGCAACGCCCAGACCCGTGGTGTTTCTCACAATGGTACTAATCGCGGGTACTGTAAATCCCATCCTGATTCACATTCTGATGCTACTAATCACAAACCTACTGTGTACCTAACATAGTGGTACTACTCGCAAGTAAAGGCGACCCATAATGTTCCCTGTGTGATGGTACAAATTACAAGTAGTCTCATGGTTCTAATTCGATCAACCCTTGGTCGCCCCTTTCAGTCGCCTCTTACGAAAGACTATATGCGACTAGCGCGTACTAACACGTCGAAGGTTTTCGGAGATGTCAGAATGGGGAAGGGATACGATTGGAAATGTAGCAACCGGGCCTTAATTAAAGCACAAACCACTCTTAGCATTTGCCTGGTGTGAAAATGAGAAACTACGAAATGCTATCTTATGGGCTGCGGAAGGTGAGGTTCAAGCCTCCCGAATGCAAGTTCCCACCTTCAGAACCTTAACCGCACGATCAATTCGCTCATTATTATTATTATTATTATTATTATTATTATTATTATTATTATTATTATTATTATTATTATTATTATTATTATTATTATTATTATTATTGGCATCCTCCGTGGCTCAGGCGGCAGAGCAAAGGCCTCTCTCCGCTGGGTTCCGTGTTTCAAATCCCGGTTACTCCATGTGAGTTTTGTGCTGGACCAAGCGGAGGCGAGACAGGATTTTCTCCGGGTAATACGGTTTTCCCTGTTATCTTTCATTCCAGCAACACTTTCCATTATCATTTCATTTCATCTATCAGTCATTAATTATTGGCGCAGGGGAGTGCGACACGCTTTGGCAGCCGGCATAATTCCTGTAATCGCCGCTAGATGAGGGCTTCATTCATTATATTCCTTGCTCGGTCGAATGATTGGAAACAGGCTGTTGATTTTCATTATTATCAATATTATTATTATTATTATTATTATTATTATTATTATTATTATTATTATTATTATTATTATTATTATTATTATTATTCAAATGCTATTTTACACACATAGTATTCTTAATTATTATGGGTCTGTCAATGTAACATCGGAGCGAATTACAGTATGCTCTTCTATTTCCAAGTTAAACCAGTTAAATGATAGGTTATCTTTCAACAAACTATTCACCTCAAAAACAGTAGATTATACAGTTTAAAACATATCTTTTACCACAACCAGAAATAGCTGACCAGTTTTGTTTAATCTGAGAGGGATCAGCTCTGAATATCACGAAGTTATTTAACGAAGACCAGAGGATTATCGGACTCCTCTTATCACCTCGTACAGTTGAACAGTTCCAGGTGGAAATGAAATGTGCTTCAGTTGCTTTTCAGGTGGAAACTTTTATCTGCTTTAATGGGTTTTTTAATATTTCCAGTCATTGCAATATTTTTATCAAGCGTGTGCGTGGAGTACTTCTTTTCAGATTCCTAATTCATTCAATGATCATCAGCCGGATAATATTTTTCTGTTCTTCTTCTTCCACTTTTATCTCTTTTTCTACCGAGCAGGAGACTGTGCGGTTTTCTCCACGTAGCTACCAGCTTGCATTCCGGAGATAGTGGGTTCGAATCTTATTGTCGGCAGTCCTGAATGTGGTTTTCCGTGGTTTCCCATTTCCACGCCGCGTTCGCTTCCGTCGTACTCCTAGCTCTTTCCACTACCATCGTCACCATGTGTCGGTGCGACGTACAGCAAGCTGTAGAAGAACAAAAATACAACTATAACGTATTCTTATTATTATTTTCCCAGGTCTGAGAAAAACAATAATAATAACAGTCCTCCTGGTGGCTATGATCGTTAAGGCATGAAGTCTATAAAAGGTCCCGTTGGTTGAAAAAGGTTTCACCATCAGAATGTTTCCCAGCAGGCTAAGGGAAGTGGCTTTATAAAATTTCTAATCACTAGATTTCGTGCCAAAAGCCTGGATTATATTCAAAACCTCTACGCAGTCCTTACATGGTGTGGGAGCACGTAGCGCTGTTGATACTGTTTCGTCCGTCAGATGGTGAGGTAAAGCCTTGAGCAGACCCCTTGGTTTTTTCAACAGGAGTAGGCCATGTGCCACCACCGGGTTTCACTCTCTCCCCTCCTACTACCATATATCACGTCCTTCATTTCTTCTCATTAACTCCTTGAAAAAACTCGCTACGCTCACCTCATATCCGACCCAGTGGAGGGGCGGGACATTGGTTGGCCAAATAATAATAATAATAATAATAATAATAATAATAATAATAATAATAATAATAATAATAATAATAATAATAATAATAAATATGCCCCAGAGGAATCACTTGATATCTTGCAAAAGCAAATAGAAGAAATTTGGAACAAGGAGACCCTACCCGAAGATTGGAAAATAGCTTTGATCCATCCATTACACAGAAAAGGCAGCATGAAGGACATCAACAACTATAGAGGAATATCTTTGCTATCCGTGACTTACAAAATTCTATCACTTGCCATCCTGGAGCGTTTGGAAGCACAAGTCGAACATCAAATAGGTGAATACCAAGGAGGGTTCAGAAAAGGTCGCTCAACAGCTGAACAGATCCAAAATCTCAAAACGATCATCAGATATTGTACACTAAGGTCCAAGCAGTACGTGTCTGTCTTTGTGGACTTTAAGAAAGCGTTCGACTCCATTGACCGGGAAGTCCTGCTAAACATCTTAAATGAATTTGGAGTTGATTTGAAACTGCTGGCATTAATTAGAGCCACCCTGACCGATACAAAATCCAAGGTGAAGTTCCACGGATGTCTCTCGCATTCCTTTGACATCAAAACAGGAGTCCGACAAGGTGATGGGCTATCCCCGATACTCTTCAACTGTGTTCTTGAAAAGATCATCAGAACCTGGCGGGTGAGATTACAGGAAACCAACTACAGTCCATTGAGAAT
Organism: Anabrus simplex; assembly: GCF_040414725.1. Lineage (NCBI taxonomy): Eukaryota > Metazoa > Arthropoda > Insecta > Orthoptera > Tettigoniidae > Anabrus > Anabrus simplex. The sequence goes on along the minus strand of NC_090272.1, from coordinate 61,286,781 downwards.
AGGAACAAAATCCAAGGGGATCGCAACAGACTGCTTAGCATTTGCCGATGATATTGCTGTTCTCTCAAACGACATAGAAACCGCTAGAGCTCAAGGTGAAATTTTAAAGGAAATTGCCGAACAAACTGGTTTGCAGATACGTTTGAGAAAACAGAAGTAATGACTAACATCAAAGAGGCTCCACTAAAACTCCATACAAAATACGGGGACATCACCCGAGTAGACAAATTCAAATACCTGGGTGAGATCATCATGAAAAATGGACTGGACAAAGAAGCGCTTCAGGAGCGAGTACGCAAACTGGAAATAGCCTACCAAACATCACGCACAATCTACAACAAAAAATGCCTTTCCCAAAACACCAAGATACGTCACTATGAATCAGTACTGAAGCCAGTAGTTCTATATGCAGCCGAAACCCTGTCTCTAAATGCCAACAAAGGACTCCTTGAAGAACTGGAGAAAAGAGAACGCAAAATTGTGAGAGGAATCTTGGGATCAAAGTACAGAAATGGAATCCATCAAAAGAGATCCAACAAGGAAGTCTACAGCAAAATAGAGAAAATTACCGACACAATCATAAAAAGACGGGCACGATTTTACGGTCATCTGAAAAGAATGGATGGAAGAAGGTTAACTAAAGAAATCTTTCACTTTTTTGATTCAAACCCCAAAACTACAATTCCCTGGTTTAGAAATACCAAAGAAGACCTGCAAATGCTACATATCTCAGCTGAAGACGCCCTTAACAGAGATCTCTTCCGCAAGAAAATATTGACGAACGGGCTAAACCGAGACAAGCAACCGAAGAGAAGACACGGTGCCCCTTGGACAGAGGAGCGTAAGCAGGCCCACTCACAAAGAATGAGGGAAATTTGGGCTCTAAAGAAGGCCAAGTTCAGTGTCAAATACAACAAGACTTAACGTGGTCCTTGATGGCCCCAGCGAATTATATAATAATAATAATAATAATAATAATAATAATAATAATAATAATAATAATAATAATAATAATAATAATAATAATAATAATAATATTAATAATAATAAGGTCCAGGCTACCCTTCGCAGGCTCATGAGTATGGACGTTCCGCTTTACTAGAGGCCTGCTAGATGGCAGAGTAAGCCGAATCAGTCTTGGGCGCCTCCACACCTACCAGATCATATCTCAGCACTTATTCATTTTCTCACAATGTAGGGCCTATTCCTATGAACTGTTCGTTGAATTGTTGCTAATTTATGGAGAACGTACAGTCAAATTCATAATATGAATGTCCTCCGTAATGGTAAAAACTTAAGCGAACACTGTCAAGTGGTCAACATTTCGAACCCTTGTTACTCTGAATATGCAGGGTACCCTACTCCTACAGACCATCACGTCGTAGTCCAACGAGGTTACGTAACATCGGATAAAAATGGTCTTCTTCTTCTTTTCTTCTTCTTTATCTATTCACCCTCCAGGATCGGTTTTTCCCTCGGACTCAGCGAGGGATCCCACCTCTACCGCCTTAAGGGCAGTGCCCTGGGTTTCAGACTCTGGGTCGTGGGGTACAACTGGGGAGGATGACCAGTATCTCGCCTAGGTGGCCTCACCTGCTATGCTGAACAGGGGCCTTGCGGGGAGATAGGAATATTGGGAGGGATAGACAAGGGAAGGGAAGGAAGCGGCCGTGGCTTGAAGTTAGGTACCATCTCGGCATTTGCTTGGAGAAGAAGTGGAAAAACACGGAAAACCACTTCGAGGGTGGCTGTGGTGGGAATCGAACCCACCTCTACTCAGTTGACCTCCCGAGGCTGAGTGGACCCCTTTCCAGCCCTCGTACCACTTTTCAAATATCGTGGCAGAGCCGGGAATCGAACCCCGGCCTCTGGGGGTGGCAGCTAATCTCACTAACCACTACACCACAGAGGCGGACTGTCGGTCTATTTACTGTACGTAAATTCTATTTGCTTCTGATTTTAGGAAATTCTTGAAAATAAGGATGATTTCCTTTTACGCATTTCACTCGCAGAATACACTAGTGAGAAAATTGAGTTTCAGTCGTTGAAACAAATTCTATTAACACAATATTGCGAGGTATGTTTTCATGAGAAAGTGTATGACATACAGTAGTTCTTGTAGGTATTGAACATTTCTCTAATCTTCTATATCGTGTGTACATTTCTAATTATGAAGATCATTTCCTGTAGTGTTATTGAAATGAAATGAGCGGTAAACTTCTTACGTGACCTCATTCACTAAAGCTATTCACTCCGTAGCCATAACAATAAATATACATGGATAGCTTATATAGAACACTTGGATATCAGATGAGGTTTAACATAAAAGTGGTCATTCCGAAGAAAATCATATGTAATCACGTGTATATATATCAGCAACACGCAAGTGAATTCATGAAGATTGCATCTTTGCGAGTCCAGGTCAGGTTTTTGAGCCTCAACTGGGCGAAGGCAAATGTTCTGTCCTGTAGTGGGGAATGTGGCAGATATCTAAGTATCAAACAAGTTACCAATTTCTGTGATACAAACCTCACGGAGGAAGGTCCCACTCATTGGGTGAGTGGTCAGCGTACTGCCCTTATGTTTAGAGGGTCCCAGGTTTGATTCTCGGCCAGGTCGTGGAATTGATAGCTTCTGATTAATTCTTCTGGCTCGGGAACACACTTCTCATCATATTCAGACAACCACCACAGAGAAACGTAATAGTGATTACATCCCGCCATACAGGGTTGACATCAGGAAGAACATCCGCCCGTAAAACAGTGCCAAATCCACTTGCGTGACGCTATTCGCACCCGCGACCCCACAGGTGTGGGAAATTCAGTAGGGGAAGAAGAAGAAGCAGAAGAAGTAAAAGAAGATACTTCACCAAAGAATGTTCATCAAAATACAGGCCTATAAATTTGTTTCCATTGGATGTGAGCTGCATGTACCATTTTTATTCCATAACACTCCTGCCATTCTTAAATCTCTAGCAGTATCGAATCGAACGCGGGCCCCCGAGAACGGAATCTAATAAAGCTATTGTTTTCAAGTTTCACCCTGAGGTATCGGAATTTTGTCCCGCGGGAATTCGTTATTTTTAGGAGGGAAACCATTATTTTCAGCCTGTCGAACATAAAATATAACATTTATGAACCACTGTAATACGCCTGTGAAAGAAATGGTTTTGTTAGCGTTAGAATTACATGGTTCATGCTATCGTCCTCATATTGTATCAAACCACTTCTATAATGTGCGTATCCTCTTATACTTCCTAGACGCTTCCCCGCTTCTTTAGGTTTGGCACGTTTCGTGTATATGGCCCAGTTTTACAGCCAGATGCAGTTCCTTGAGCCACTTCTGTGGTGGTGCCGGTGGTTCGTAGTGTCAATTGTTTTATATAAATGTGTATTAAAATGAACACAAACAAGCAGTCCTCGAACAAGAGGAATTAACCGTACTAAGTTCAAATCATACACGCGGGCGTGAGTTGCGATGTTTCCATATCGCGTCCCTTGCAGATTAATTGGCATCCCAGCCGATTCCCGTACTGTCTTTAATAGTTGCTTTGAATTGATTCCCGCCTTGCCGATCTCTATCTGGATGTAATACATCCATCGGAATCACCAGTACCATTTATATTCATAAATCAATATACAAAATGTCGCTGCGAGACCTCAGTTCTGAATTACCTGTTCAATGAATTTTTATATTACATACGGCTCTCTGCATGAAATTTATTTTCATTGGAGGAGGCAATTATAAAAAAATCGAGCTATTTAAGAAAATGCAAATATTACAACCTACATTAGCGTATATGCAAAACATGATTTCACATAATTGAGGGGTTATATTGCTACTCATTTACATGCCAACGTATTACCTAATCCTCACGTGCCGTCATTAGATTTAACGCCGAGTTTTACACCCTCGGCGCCCCTCTCACCAACTGAATCAAACATCCAGATATATTTCTCTAGATACAAACTTTGAAGGCAGTACGAACTGAAAGCTACGTTAAGTTGAAAATTGGCAAGGGAAAGAACTTCGATAAATATACACGATACCAAGACTTTCTCGAAACAAGAAATGGAAAACATGACGAATTGCGCTATGAGTTTTAACAAAGAATTGCTACCAGTTTTTTTTTTCACTCGAATAGGGGAAGTTTAACTTTATTTTATCTTACACTTGCAAGTTTACATTTTAATTGTGCCAATCGGTGGAAATCCACGCATTTTTAACATAAGGGCAGTCCTACGTCTTTGCAAAGTGGAAAAAAAATGTAGTAGCTCCGCAGCATGGAATCAGTTCGGATATACGCTTCGTTAGATGTCAGGAATTAACTCGTATGCAGACGGGAATTGAACCCAACATCCGCTGAACCAGAAGCCAAAACGCTGACCGTTTAGCTAAGGAGATTATCACTTCCTATTTTACGATTTTCTTTACGTCGCATTGGCACAAATAGGTCTTATGGCGATGATGGAACAGGAAAGGGCTAGGAGTGCGCAGGAAGCGACAGTAGCCTTAATTAAGGTACAGCTCCAGCTTTACCCTGGTGTGAAAATGGGAAACCGTGGGAAATCATCTTCAGGACTGCCAACAGGAATGAAAGGTCTTCAGGACTGCCAACAGGAATGAAATACCTTCAGGACTGCCAACAGGAATGAAAGATCTTCAGGACTGCCAACAGGAATGCAAGATCTTCAGGACTGCCAACAGGAATGAAAGATCTTCAGGACTGCCAACAGGAATGCGAGATCTTCAGAACTGCCAACAGGAATGCAAGATATTCAGGACTGCCAACAGGAATGCAAGATCTTCAGCACTGCGAATAGGAATGCAAGATCTTCAGGACTGCCAACAGGAATGCAAGATCTTCAGGACTGTCAACAGGATTGAAAGATCTTCAGCAATGCCAACAAGAATGCAAGATTTTTAGGACTGCCAACAGGAATGAAAGATCTTTAGGACTGCCAACAGGAATGCAATATCTTCAGGACTGCCAACCGAAATGCAAGATCTTCAGGACTGCCAACAGGAATGCAAGTTCACAGCTGCGCGACCCGAACCGCACGGCCAACTTGCTCGGTCAGAGAAAGGTAAACTCCGTATGAGGAAGGTAGGGTAGATTGATAGATAGATAGATAGATAGATAGATAGATAGATAGATAGATAGATAGATAGATAGATAGATAGATAGACAGACAGACAGATAGATGAAGCTTGTTGATTAACAGTGACACCATGCATTTAAGTTATAATACGATGACGAATTAATATAATTATTCTACACATAATTAGCACACATGTGTTCTGGGGATTCTACTTGTATTTTACTTTGTAACATTTTGTACACCCAGTTTAGTTTTGAAACACTCTTCATTAAGAACAAGTGTTTATGATGTTGATGTTAAGCAAGATTAATGAGTACGTAGACTTGTTAGGGTAAACTACGCTGGGCTTAATAGACACAATATTGATCCCTTGCATGATCATAATCATGTCCCACTGCCGTATTCTTCTGTTGTTAACAACGTCAGAAAAAACCAACACTGCGCCGTTCATCTACTTAATGAAACTAAGTTCATTATAATTCAGATTACTGAAATTTCATTATTATTATTATTATTATTATTATTATTATTATTATTATTATTATTATTATTATTATTATTATTATTATTATTATTATTATTATTATTATTATAGGTTAGAATGCACTCATTTAGCAGGAAGTGTGGTATAGACCGCTCCTCCGTAATGAAGCGAGAGTAACATAAATTCTAGAAGTTTTAATAGGGGTTTTAATAGACCAGGCCCCTTACATTTTTGCAAATCTCATAGCAGAAATGTTGTCCGGACTAGAGTATACCTGTCCATTGTTTCAGTACTTTTGAATTCTAACCTATAAATGTTTTAACATCCGGGTATTATTATTATTATTATTATTATTATTATTATTATTTATAATTATATATCTAGCTTTCAACTGTGGGTATTTTCATTTTACATCATTTTTGCTGTGTCACATTCAACGTTCCGTTTAATTTACCTGTTGGTAGCGAAACTGGAGCTCTTATTGGACGACCTATTGTTAAGTGTTAATTAATCTTACCGTGTAAACACCCCGTTTGATACCAGACATCTTTGACCTGCCTATATTACGTTCGGAATGGGCTTTTTCCTCCCTTAAAAATAAAATCTACATCTTCAGAGTTGCAATAATTTATCGCCAAGCGAGTTGGTTGCGTGGTTGGCTTGCTTTCCAGAGACAATGGGTTCAAATCTTATTGTTGGCAGCCTTTACATGGTCTTCCGTAATTTCCTATTTTTTTTACCAAGCAACAACTGAGGCTGTACCTTAATTAAGGTCAAAATTTCTTCCCATCCTGAGTATAAGTCGGAGTGATATAAAACAAACAGTAAAAGAAAAAAGTCAAATTTGTATACACCAGCAAGCACAAATGAACGAAACATTACATACTTAATGTGAATTTGTTATCTTACAAAAACACTTTTTTAAACTTTAGTTTTTACATGTAATTTTTAAAATCTAATTTACATTATTTTGGAGGTCTAAGCGAGGTTTGCCCCATAAATAGTACAATTTATTGAATATTTAAATGATTCACTTCCGCTTCCCTTATATTCATTATCCAGTTTTATTCCTTATATTCGAATGTTGCTCACGTACGTTCAGAGTTTGGTTTGGTGAGACAGAAGTTAGGATTGCATTAGCGTTTTGCAGGCATGGAGGCTTCTGTTTGCTGAATCAAGCCTGTTCTGTATCTTCGTTTCCTACGCCTTTTTCCTGTATATCATTATATGGACGATTTACAGGTTGTAGTTTTCAGCTTGTACTAAGTTCATACTGCTGTCTGTCGACGTGTTTTCTCTCTTTTCAAATTCTCGTGAAGGAAAGATTACAACATTTTAAATCAAGGTACCACCGAGGATTTTCCGATCAACATGCGAAACGAGAATCGAGCATAAATGGGAGATTGGAGAACTGTTTAAAGATCCTGATGTTGCTGGTGGTGGTGATGATTATTGTTGTTGAAAGAGGAAGTAAAACTGGGTTACCATCCTTTCTTAACACTAATCAGATAGAAGATTGGAAGCGGTCCAGTACTTCGAAGGATGTAAGAAGCAGCTTAGGAACTGGATGAGCCACGAAGGGCGTGAACATAGCAGGCTCCCTAGACTTCGCAAATATAATGCCATAGGGGTCGGAAAAGAGCAAGAGTTAACCAAAGAATGTCAGATAGGTAAGATGAAAGTGAGGTGACTGGCACAAGTAAGTGAAGGAAACCGTGGTCGAGAACTGAGGTTACAAAATTGGGAGGCTCTGATTCTTCCATTTAGACACCTGCTATGACAGGCCGGTGATATCGTAGTTTTATTAATTACATGATATAAACCTATTATATAGAAATTGATAAGTATTGGAAGGTGGGAACCTACTTATAACTTAACCTTAGTTGTGTTGAGCCAATACGGGATTAAATATGAGATTTATAAGCTGTATCGTGGAAGTATTATTCGATCACCCCCAGAACCTGGTATTGTTCCAGAAGTTAAGGACAGGGTACTGAGATGGGCAGGTCATGTCCTGAGAATGTAAGAGAACTTCACGAGCAAGAAGATGTGATGTCGTGTACAAGAGGGAAGGCGGCCACCAGAAAGGCCTAAAAAGTATGGCGGTATCGGGTTATGAAAATATGCGGAGGACGCACCTAAAGGAGAGTGATACCGCATAATTTTGTTGCAACATTTTATGAAAGTTGTGCGCGATCTCACTCCCACACCATAGGCACTCAATGAGAGCATGTTGCTTCTGACGGACATAAACGCAACAGGTAACTTGCATTACTTTTATAGTGACCCTCTTACTGATATTAAATAGACTGCAAAATGCAATTTTTATCTATAAAAGTGTACATCCCATCATCGCCCTTTCAGACCTGATTTTCTTTTGAATACTTAGAAAAATTCTTTTCATAAAATTATGTTTTCCAAGAGACTCTGGATGAATGAAATCCTAAGGAATATATTTTATTGCCTCAAGTGTATCCGTGGTTTTTTCTTGTGACTTTGAATATCCAGAAAGTAATATCCGATTTAGGTGTCTATCCTGCAACACTGAATAATTTAATAATAATAATATGTTTTTATTCAAAATTGCGATAAATATTGAAATAGGCCTACTTAGTCCTAGTTTTAAGCCAGTCTTAAAACACCGTTCACTTACGTTTCAACGTTTTCCTAGGCATAATTGGAAGAAGTATCTGTTAAGGAAACTAAAGAAGAAGCCCCCATGAGTACGTAAAAGCTTTCAAAACGAGATGAAATAAAAATGTACAACTGTGACGTCAGAATTAATCAATTCTAAATGCAAAAGTGACGTTTTAGGGTTTTTTCTAGAATAGTAGTATATATTATAGTGTGTACCCGTTTTTCGTACAGGCATTTATAATCGATTTCGCAATTCATTTCTTATATTAATGTGAACTAACGTGCCTGTATTCAAACGATTAATACGACATGTTGAATTGATATTCTTCTATGAAAGTACATAACAGTAACGTGAAGTACAATAAAGCTGAGCAAAGTGGAGACAGAATGGCGTAGATCACAGAATTTATTGAACGATACAGCCCTGGTCCGAAGTTGTGCATAATTCTCCCTATTTCTCGGTTACATATTGTTGTTCATCTTAAGCCGGTTGTGTGGCTGAAGACTCACGAACCCAATCGTTAACGATGACCTCTCTTAGTATCTGTTCTATCGAAATGACTAAAATGGCTCTTTAGTTAAACCCCTTAACCCGTCTTGAAATGACATGGCAACCTGCAAAACAGTCCGTTAATGATATCTCCTTTGTTATCCTCCCATGGAACAGGTGCACACGAGAAGAACGCTTTTATAAATTGATTTCCATTAAGGCAGGCAGTTTTCCATTAAAGTTAGACATGTATATTTTGTGGGAGGGTAAAATGGCTGTCCCAACATCCAAAGCATTCCGGGATTTAGAAATAATATTGGCCCAAAAACATACCCAAGGACAGGTGGATTCTAATTTTTAAGTTTGGCAGAAATATATACAGTAGTGTCCCAGTTATAAGAACTCAACACATGGGTAAACAGACAAATTAACACACCTACACCAAAGGTAAAAGATAATAAGCAGATGGCCATTGTTACACCTGAAACGGTTAACTGAACGAAAATTTCGCCAAAAGAGTCAATGTACAGACATATGTTCGTTACGATTTTATTTATACAGATAACTTGTTTTGGTCATGTCTTCTTATGATACACTACTATATGTGTGTATCTCACAGGAATGATGATGATGATGATGATGGTGATGATTGTTGTTTTCAGGGGCCTAACATCGAAGGTCATCGTCCCCTATTACGAATGAGGATAACCTACGTGATACTATCGTATGTGCAAGGAGAACCCAGCGATGAATAATGGTGATCATACAATAGTTCAACTTTATGTCATTCACCGCCCATCTTGCCGTATTGGTTCTTACGATAGTTTACCACGGTCAGAACTGTCGATTCATCCTGCCTTCACAGTACTAAAACAGCTCCTCGGCAACTTCTTTCTGGTCTCCTGTAAAATGACTGAAATGTCATTTGTGATTGTTTACCTCTGACGTCCAAAATTTGTTGTGTATATCATAAAGGACACTGGGTATCCATGGGTCAAAACGTATGAAATAATTAAATATATCTCCTGTTTCATAAGATTACCTTCGGATATTTATTATTGCAAGCGTTGGTAAAAAAATTTACGTAGACTCTTGGCACTAAAACAACTGACTTGAGAATAATTGATAAGTTTACTGCACCACAAGGTTTGAGTTTAACTCTACTTCTCCAAATTGCAGCGTAAGTGACGGGACATTAAGGTAGACAGGCCAGCCACTACCTTCACAGAAAACACTAATGAGAAAATTCTTTCTCACTTAAACAGAGGTGAACTGAAACCTCTCTCCCGACAAAGGTCTGTTTATACTCATGGAGTATTACTTCGGGCGAGGAAAGCAAGGAAACAGAGCGCACATTTTTTCTGCAACTTATCAGTGATAGCAGGAAAATAAAAGAACCAGTCCCTTACAAGTGAAACTAGTGAAAATTATTCTTGATCTTCAATGTTACTATGCCGGAATATAAATAATAATAATAATAATAATAATAATAATAATAATAATAATAATAACGCAAACGGCGTATGAAATTTTATGGACATTTAGCACGAATGGATGACGCACGACTGACTATGAAAATATTTCTTATTATCAATGGAAACCGACAAACCAAAGTTCGCTGGCAAGTCGATGCACAAAAGGATCTCGCAGAAGTCGACGTTGATCCAATGGCAACCACAAGGAATACATACAGACAAAAGATCAACACCCATAAATTTGCACCCAAGAATTCATCTGAGAAAAGCTTGAAACTCAAAAACTCATGGACACAAAAACTACGGATGGCCCATAGTGAAAGGATAAGGAAGTTTGGGAAGATAAGAAGACCAAGAAGGTGAAGAATACCAGTGCTATTTAATGGTTCCACGTGCTCCTTAAGGGACTAAACGAATGTATATACAATAATAATAATGATATTCAACTGCGTACTGGAGAAAGTAATATACACTGACTGACAGAGCAAATGCAACACCAAGAAGGAGTGGTTCGAAAGGGATGAAAGTTGGGGAAAAAACAGAGGCGGCACGGACGAATAATTGATGTTTATTTCAAACCGATATGCAGGTTACACAATGCGCACGGCATCGACTCAGTAGGATGTAGGACCACCGCGACCGGCGATGCACGCAGAAACACGTCGAGGTACAGAGTCAATAAGAGTGCGGATGGTGTCCTGAGGGATGGTTCTCCATTCTCTGTCAACCATTTGCCACAGTTGGTCGTCCGTACGAGGCTGGGGCAGAGTTTGCAAACGGCGTCCAATGAGATCCCACACGTGTTCGATTGGTGAGAGATCCGGAGAGTACGCTGGCCACAGAAGCATCTGTACACCTCGTAGAGCCTGTTGGGAGATGCGAGCAGTGTGTGGGCGGGCATTATCCTGCTGAAACAGAGCATTGGGCAGCCCCTGAAGGTACGGGAGTGCCACCGGCCGCAGCACATGCTGCACGTAGCGGTGGGCATTTAACGTGCCTTGAATACGCACTAGAGGTGACGTGGAATCATACGCAATAGCGCCCCAAACCATGATGCCGCGTTGTCTAGCGGTAGGGCGCTCCACAGTTACTGCCGGATTTGACCTTTCTCCACGCCGACGCCACACTCGTCTGCGGTGACTATCACTGACAGAACAGAAGCGTGACTCATCGGAGAACACGACGTTCCGCCATTCCCTCATCCAAGTCGCTCTAGCCCGGCACCATGCCAGGCGTGCACGTCTATGCTGTGGAGTCAATGGTAGTCTTCTGAGCGGACGCCGGGAGTGCAGGCCTCCTTCAACCAATCGACGGGAAATTGTTCTGGTCGAAATTGGAACAGCCAGGGTGTCTTGCACATGTTGAAGAATGGCGGTTGACGTGGCGTGCGGGGCTGCCACCGCTTGGCGGCGGATGCGCCGATCCTCGCGTGCTGACGTCACTCGGGCTGCGCCTGGACCCCTCGCACGTGCCACATGTCCCTGCGCCAACCATCTTCGCCACAGGCGCTGCACCGTGGACACATCCCTATGGGTATCGGCTGCGATTTGACGAAGCGACCAACCTGCCCTTCTCAGCCCGATCACCATACCCCTCGTAAAGTCGTCTGTCTGCTGGAAATGCCTCCGTTGACGGCGGCCTGGCATTCTTAGCTATACACGTGTCCTGTGGCACACGACAACACGTTCTACAATGACTGTCGGCTGAGAAATCACGGTACGAAGTGGGCCATTCGCCAACGCCGTGTCCCATTTATCGTTCGCTACGTGCGCAGCACAGCGGTGCATTTCACATCATGAGCATACCTCAGTGACGTCAGTCTACCCTGCAATTGGCATAAAGTTCTGACCACTCCTTCTTGGTGTTGCATTTGCTCTGTCAGTCAGTGTATTTACAGGAATGGTGTCAGATACTATAAGGTAGGAACTTGGAACTTGTTCAGACCGTTAAGGATTGGGGTGAAGAAGGATGGAGTAGAAATCCACTACTTAGCTTTTTCGGATAATATAAGTTAGCAAAAATGATAGAAAATTTTGAAGCTTCAACAGAAAAAATTAACGTGCTGAAAAAGACAGCAGAACAAACAGGCTTGAGGACATCTTTTGAAACGACGCAAGTTTTTTCGAACATCAAAGACAACTCGACCAAACTGAACAACAAAGATGAAACAATAGACCGTATGCATCAGTTTAAATAACCCACCCGGAACATATATAACAAAAGCCAGAATTCATCATTACAACACTGTCGTCAACACGGTATCGCTCTATACGTCAAAATGCCTTACCATATCTCAGAAATATGCGATCGCTAAGTTACAGCAAAAAGAGAGGAATATTCTCTACAACATGCGTTGCTCAAACTACAAAAACGAGAACTCCGTACGAAAAGACAAACAAGAAATCTACTGTAAGATCAAGGGCACAATGCGCAAACGCAGGGCTCGCTTCCACAGCCACCTACGACGGATGGACGACAAGTGCAATTAGGTTCTGCCACCGTCTACGGTAGCGGTGGCCAAGAAAATCTCCTCTTCAGTGCCAGCGCTCCCTAAGAAGGCGGCCATGTTAGGCCGGAGAAGAGAAAAAAGGCCGGAGCTGGCCCAGGGGCAAATGGGCTAGATGGCTGCTATGCACGGGCTCTTATGGAACTAACTCCTGGGGATCTGTGCCAGAGGCAAATGCACAAGATGGCGGATATATATACGCTCTTATGGAGAAAACTGACCCAGGGCGGGACAGGCGGTATACATAGGACTAAAGGAGACGGCCTAGGGACTAATGCACAATATGTCCGCTATACATGGGCTCTTATGGGCCTAACTCCTGGGACGCAGGCCATGGGCAAAAGCGCAAGATGGCGGCTATATATAGGCTCTTATGGAGAAAGCTGGCCCAGGGCAGGATAGGCGATTTACATAGGACTAAAGAGACGGCCTAGGGACTAATGCGCAAGATGGTGGACGCGTGCAACTTCCTAGTGCTAGAGCCCCCGAGGAAAGATGGCCGCTATACATTGGTTGAATGAGACTAACTCAAGGAGATGGACAAGGAGCTAATGGTTAGTGATGGGACTATCGAATGAAAACTACCGAATTATTCGATAGTCGTCAACTACCGTTACAACCGATTGTTTCCGTTTGCATTCGGTTTTTCATTCGGATCGCAAATTCCAATTGTTTCCACTAGTCAGCGCTAAAATCGCCACCTCTTGAGTCACGGAGTGGTCAGTCATTTATTATAAAAATGGCCGCGGTACTTTTCAACATATAAGTGTACGCGCCAATTCACTCCGCTTCTGTGTATTTCAAGACGGTAATCAACCAAATCTCTAATGAAAATAAAATGCAATTACCTACTTATATGAAGGTTTGTGAGTAAGTTAATGAGCATTCACTTTTAGGAACACTGATAGCGCAACGGTTAAAGCATCCAACTGCAAATAGCGAGATTGCAGGTTCGAATCTTCCTCTTAGCGACTTTTTTTAACATAGGAATATTGTTTTATCAAGGAGAATTATTACCGTTTCGTCCGACTCGTTGGCTGAATGGTCAGCGTACTGGCCTTCGGTTCAGAGGGTCCCGGGTTCGATTCCAGGCCGGGTCGGGAATTTTAACCTTCATTGGTTAATTCCAATGGCCCGGGGACTGGGTGTTTGTGCTGTCCCCAACATCCCTGCAACTCACACACCACACATAACACTATCCTCCACCACAATAACACGCAGTTACCTACACATGGCAGATGCCGCCCACCCTCATCGGAGGGTCTGCCTTGCAAGGGCTGCACTCGGCTAGAAATAGCCACACGAAATTATTTACCGTTTTATATTTCGTTAGTGAGCTATGCAGCCGTTTGAAGGAATTATTTCTTCCGTGCAACTGCTAAAACAGTTCTTCCCTCATTATATGACCGGCGCACATGCGTCATTAGCAATCTTTTGGTGCTAAACAAGTCATCCAACACGGCTTTATGCCAACTTTCGAAGTATCGTATCGTAATCTGTTTACCCTCCAGGGTCGGTTTTTCCCTCGGATTCAGCGAACGAACCCACCTCTACCACTTCAAAGGCAGTGTCCTGGAGCTTCATACTCTGGGTCGAGGGATACAACTGGGGAGGATGACCAGTACCTCGCCCAGGCGACCTCACCTGCTATGCTGAACAGGAGCCTTGTGGTGGGATGGGAAGATTGGAAGGGATAGACAAGGAAGTGGGAAGGAAGCGGCTGTGGCCTTAACTTGGGTACCATCCCGGAGAAGTGGGAAACCACGGAAAACCACTTCGAGGAAATCGAACCCACCTCTACTCAGTTGACCTCCCGAGGCTGAGTGGACCCCGTTCCAGCCCTCGTACCACTTTCAAATTTCGTGGCAGAGCCGGGAATCGAACCAGGGCCTCCGGGAGTGGTAGCTAATCACACTAACCAGTACACCACAGAGGCGGACAACTTTCACAGTACAAGGTCAAATTTATCATTCCATAGGCAGTCTATTGCCAAATGCTCATCAAGATCTTGAATTTTTGCAGATTTACTTTGTTGGTGAATTTTAATTTTAATATTGTGCACTTTGTCAATGGATAATCATGTTATAGTTTATATAAATACTTTCCATATACGAACCATGAACCTCTAATGATTGAACGTAACCTTACATGAATGGAATTATTTTAAAATTATTATATTCACTATATTTGGTCCTAGGAAAATATGTTGTCTTTTTATTTAGTTTGCTGTGTTTATATTACTTTAATATGTGGTGTCATTACAATAAGGACATAACCTTCGTCTGAAATTACCTAACATTTGTTATTTTATGAACAGACGATCTTACATCCATTAACTTGTGGTTAGGGACACAAAAATGCATTTTATTTAAAATGAAACATAATGACCACAGTTACTTTAATCGGGACATTTTATCTTATTTTATAGACCAACGTATTTCAGTTTCCAATTACTTCACTCGAACATTGTGTAACGTTGGTTACTAGTCGTAGTCTCTATATTTCCGCTTATGTTAACAAAACAAACATGCTATACAAATCGGTAGTATAATACAACAATCCACATTTCGGTAGTTACTAGCAAATGACTTATTACTAGTTACTAGTACTACCGCAGTACAAAACGTATAGGCTATTACTACCGATTTCAAACCGAATGAAAACTATCGAATGTTTTCATTCGATAGTCAAGCCTCACAATCGGTAGTCTACCGATAGTTTAAAACATTCGATATTCCCATCACTACTAATGGTTGTTCTTATAGGCCGAACTCTACAGAGCTACCTCAGGGGTTCACAAGTTGTAACTTATGACCTATTAGTTTTATTAGCCTAACTTTCGAGAACTTACACATGGGCTGCTATGCAAGATGGCTGTTGTACTCTATTCCTATAGGCCTAACTAGAGGACTGCCTCAGGGGCTCACAACTTGTAACTTACGACATATCAGTTTTACCAGCCTACCATTCGAGACTGAGGCAAGAGCTACTGTACAAGATGGCTGCTATACTCTATTCTCATGGACCGAACTGTAGCCCTCCAGTCTCCTTTAGTCCTATGTATACCGCCTATCCTGCACGTGGCCACATTTCTCCATAAGAGCCTGCATATAGCCGCCATACTGCGCTTTTGCCCGTGGCCCGCGTCCCAGGAATTAGTCCCATTAGAGCCCATGGATAGCGGCCATCTTGCGCGTTAGTCCCCAGTTCGTCTCCTTTACGTATACCGCATATCCTGCACTGGGCCAGCTGTCTCCATAAAAGCCTATATATAGCGGCCATCTTGCGCATTTGCCCCTGGCCCATCTCCCCAGAGTTAGTGTCATAAGAACCCATGTGTAGCCGCCATCTTGCCAATTTGCCCCTAGGCCAGCTCCGGCCATTTTTTCCTACTGGCCGGCACTCCGGTTTACAGTGTGGAATAGACGGATACATGCCTACGGCCGCGGCAGGCATGGGTAAGCGGAAGATGTGATTGTGGTGTAATTGGAATGATGAAGCACAGGCTTAGTAACCGAACATAATATGATGACAGGAGTAATATAACGTATTTTGACATAAATGTGTCTTATGTGTCAACCGTGAAGGCTGTGATGTGAAGAATTGATGGATGGCCAGGACTGAGAGACATATAAAAGGCGAATTTATCCAAGAGGCCTCGTCTCATCATCCTCTAGAGAGCTGATTATTTCATTCATGGTAGTTTCATAGACCCTGAATCAGTTTTGCATTTTGATGCACTGCTGGCTCTGTCTCTCAAAAATGATTCGGTAGATGAAAATGAATTAATTGTTATTAATTTGAGTTCATTTATTGACAGAGATTTAAGATCATCAGGTAAATAACTTTTCGGCTATAATAGGTTGGAGTGCAAACGTATCTGAACAAGGCGCAAGTATCATCTATCCTCTCTACAGTAATGTGTGCGAGTTGCATAATTTTTAGGGGTTCTGACAGTTCAGATCATTAATATTTATGCAAATCTCACAGCAGAAGCGTTGTGCGGGTAGAAAACACTTGCGCCTTGATTAAATACGTTCTCATTCTAACCTATTAGTGCATAAAAGTCCTTCTAATGACCATTTCATTTTTCCAAACGAAGATTTGACAGCACAGCTAAAGAAAGAATATTGTGCTTGAAATGGGAGGTGAATTAGTTATTTACATGTGGTCTAAGTTAGGACCAAGGTTTCGTTCAATTGCACCTAGCTGTGCAGATAAAGTCCGTTAATCCAGCACGTCTCCAGAACCTGGCCAGTTTTTAACAGAGAAAGACGAAACGCTCGTACACGCATGCACAAAAATGGTGTTCCGAGACCTAAACTACCCCGCTCCAGTACTGAAAGGAGGACAGGGAGTGAAGGGGTAGTATTGAAGGCCACTCCAGTACTGGAAAGGAGGGGAAGGGAGTGAACGGGTAGTGCTGAAGGCACGGTGTGTGTGTTGCTATACACCCACCATTGTGCCCATTTCAATCATAACAGTCTTGTAGCGGGATGTCCACCTGCAGTTACTACGTTAAGCTAGGAGGTGGAGGGACGCCACACTTTGTTTATATCGGGGCACTATTTCTGTGCATGCGTGTATAATGGATGGAAGCGAGCACTGAGAGAACTTCAGTAGCTTGTCTAGTGCAGTTCAGGACATTGCTGTTAAGGAAGAATATTATGAACATCATACTCATTTCGGGATAGTAAATATGTAATGGGAAATATTTTCATTCATAAACGAGAAAGGTGTGATAAATAAATCGAAGCCATTCTTGAGCCCTTCGAAGACTTGAAACCTCTTCGAAACAGGGCTGGCAGGATAGCTAGGTGACTGCGCTGCTGTCGTGCGGCCAGACAGTTAAGCTTTTCCCCTGTTCTCCCCTCGAAACCTCACCACATCTACTCTCGGCACGCAAGGCAGGAATGCTACCGAAGAGCGTTTTAATAATAAAAGCAATGGTATTTGCTTTACATCCCACTAACTACTTTTACGGTTTTCGGAGACGACGAGGTGTCGGAATTTAGTCCCGCAGAATTTCTTTTACATGGCAGTAAATCTAACGACACGAGCGAGGCTGACGTATTTGAGCACCTTCAAATTCTACCGAACTGAGCCAGGATAGAAGATGCCAAGTTGGGGGATCAACCGTCTGAGCAACTCAGCCAAGCGAGTTTTGTTTAGCTGGGTCTGTTCTATGGCATACCTTTGATACGATGCTTTATCGTCCTTCTTCTTCTTCTTCTTCTTCTTCTTCTTTTTCTTCTTCTTCTTCTTCTTCTTCTTATTTCAAGTCTTTTCCCGAAAATTTCGGGGTCAGTATTAAAAGGGAATTACGCTCAGTTTTACGAACGCTTGTCCTTCCTGACGCCAAAGCTTTGTTGAATGAAGTATTCATAATAGTGTGTCTCCATAATGCTTGGTAGTGTGGTGTTTAAGGGGAACGCAAATACACAATTCCTGGGTCAAAGGAATTTATCAGGTACGGTTCAAATCCCCGGCCCAGCCGGAAATCGAACTCGGGATTCTCTGAACAGAAGGCCATGACGCTGGCCATTCAGCCAATTAGCCGGACGAAGTATAAATTATAACTGACCTTAAGAAATATTTTCATCACTTATACATTGTTTATGGCTCAACGAATTTCGGTAAAGAATGAAAATTCACAGCCCATTTTCAGTGATTCGATTATGTCAGGAATGGAATGAATGAATCCCACATTTAGCCGCGAGGATAGGAACTATGCTGGCTGCCGAAGCTTGCCGCACTCCTCTGGGGCAATGATTAATGACTGTCACATGGAAACGAAATGTTATTGGAGAGTGATGCTGGAATGAATGATAAAAGGGAAAACCGGAGCACACGAAAGAAAACCTGTCCTACCTCCGCTTTGTCCAGCACAAATCTCACACAGAGTGACCGGAATTTGAGCCACACAACCCAGCGGTGAAAGGCCCGCTCGCTGCCGCCTGAGCCCCGGAGGCTCTTCGATAAAGTATACCAGCACGTAATTTAATGTCGTATTATTCACGGACATTGACGCTGACTTTAGATTCATTATCCCATGTTTTGTATTTTGTTTACCCTTGTGGAATGATTTTTTAAATTCAACTGATATTCTAAAAGAATATACTGACATGGAATTCGAAATTAGTGAGCTAATATTCGATCACACGACCTCGATAGGAGGCACCTCTTGTGGGATTGTCGAGAGAAAGTGATCATAGCCACGGCACCTCCAGCTTAACGCAGATTTAAAACCACAGGAGTAAAACTTCTCATTTCAAAATTCTACACGCATTGGCTGGGTTTCGAAACGCGACCACTTTACGTAAGATGGTAGTGAGTTTTCACTCGTCTATCATGTAAATTCCTCTTTTTTCTTTTTTCTTTTCTTTTTTTTTAAAAAATATTTTTTGGATATTTTTATATTTTGACTGATATTTTTTATTTTCTTCATACTTTCCTGGTTTTCATTTCGTTTTCTGCTTAAGGACGACACACACACCGAGTCCCCGCGCCAGCGGAAATAACCAATTAAGGTTAGAATCCCCGACCCGGCCAGGAATCGAACCCGGGGCTCCTTGAACCATAGGCTAGCACGCTAACCATTCAGCCATGGAGCTGGACATTCTCGCAACCTTCTGCAAAGAAGACGAGCGTAGTGTCAACTGTATTGCGCAGCCAATCCATAATGAATCCAAGCAAGGAAACATGAGATCTCTGACCTACAGGGTACGTTATAGACAGTCTGTCAAAGAATGCATGAATTTTTTCTCTACAAAATAGTTCCCTACTGTACTTAACTGCTCTTGTTCTTCATAGAGAGAAATATTACGCTCTCATTCCCCGTGTGATCAATAGAAGGCGAGGAGGCGGGAGTGTGAGAGCTAGTACAAGTCTCTCAAGACGAGGAATGGAAGAGGCTACGCCTTCAATTCCCTGGCGAACTATTGCCTCTCTACCATCTCGTGATTGCCTCAATGGTACCTCTGTGGATAAAAACAAGTTCACTTTTATAACAGTTTTACTTCATAAAAAGAAATCTCTTCCAAGTTTTTAGAAAATAAAAATACAAATACCTTCCTTCAACAATTACCTATAGCTACTGCAAGAGTTTTGTCTCATCACATCGCATGCGCAGGAAAAGGGAAACTTTGCACATTTAATTCTTTACGTTATTGTTGCAATTTCTCTAAATTAATAACGTTAATATTAAATGTACATCAGAAATGTATTTATTTGACTTTAGCCAACAGTTAAATCTTTTCTGTTAGTTTCTACTGTCTGCCGAAACTAATTTTGAGTAATTAATTTACAAATGAAATGAAATGAAGTCGTTTCTTTTTCAAGTAGTTTCTAAATTTATTACTCAAAATTAAATTCGGTGGACTGAAGAACCTAACAGTTAAAAATTAACCGATTCAAAATTTTAGATATTACAATAGTTAGATAAGTTTTTATTTGCTAGTGGCTTTACGTCGCACCGACAGAGATAGGTCTTATGGCGATGAAGGGGTAGGAAAGGCCTAGGAATTGGAAGGAAGCGGCCGTGGTCTTAATTAAGGTACAGCCACAGCATTTGCCTTGTGTGAAAATGGGAAACCACGGAAAACCATCTTCAGGGCTGCCGACACTGGGATTCGAACCCACTATCTCCCGGGTGCAAGTTCACAGCCGCGCGCCTTTAACAGCACGGCCAACTCACCCGGTAGGTTAGTTCAAAAATCCCCGTGTATTGTCAAGGTATAGGGACACGAAGGCTGTCGAGGCCTGTCACACACCTACGTACTTAAGGATAATAAAAGAAGGACATCCGCATGCTCCTGGGGTTCATTCAGCCTACCATATAAATGAGCACCTGGCTTATTCCTGAGGGCAAATGTGGTCAGGCACAGGCAAAATTACAATGCCGATATTATGGACAGTTTTAATTTTACCAAGTACACCTCCAAAGGCCTTCATGGACTGTACGAAGATTTTACCTTTATTGACATGAAATTAACATGAAGAATTGGAGATTGTTAAGAAAGTATAACTTGTGTCACTTTGTCTGGAACAAATTTCACGTACCGGTACGTTCAACGAGGTTTGAACGCGTGGCCACGCACCAACTTCTTTCAGTCCTGGAGAATCATAGTACCGCAGAATATATTACCAGGAACACATCTTGACTCAATACCCCTCATTGGCAGGAATCAGGTTAATAATAATTGCGCCGGGGGTAAACCTGTTAAACAGCGCGCCTTCTGTAAGGCCATCTGCGTTATGGAATTTGAACTAATGTAATGCAAGATACTTGGATTTTCAACAACTAGATGTCTCTATCATCGGCTTAAGCGCCCCCTCTGGCGGTATTAAGAATAATAAATTCTTAAGGGAGAGTTAAATTTTTTTGTCTGGGTAACCTTAGTTTATGAAGATTGTTTGTTCATGTATCAAAATTGTCAACACTCCCACTGCTTCCTTCTTCTTTAGTTATTAACCAATCAGGAATTTTTGTGAATAGTTTTTCTAGTCAATTAGACTTGGGGGTGTATACAGGTATCCAGCCTATATGTAAACAGTTCTGGAAACTTCCTCTCGGACATGCTATAAAAGCTGGGGGCTTTAAGGCCGTATTGCCATCTTCATCGCACCAGTTGATCGCGTGCGGCGTGTATCAAGGAAACAGGCGCCGTAGATCGGCGTTATGAAGACCCAGCTAGCAAGCAGAATTTTCTTAGTATGTGATAGCTTTGGCAGATAACTTGAGGGGAAGGTTTCAAACCTCTTTCATTTTTTATAAGTTCTATTCAATAGTTTAAATATAGATTTTCGGCAAGTCTGAGGACTCTGTTCTAATACTCTCTAGGAAACATGTAAAGTAAGGGAACAAAGAGTTGTTGATTCCCATTCAACTTGATAAGGGGGTGACTAACATTTTCTAAACCTCTCAATTCCTAACACACTTCTGGGATTTTATATTTCTCGTTTAGTCACCCCACTTTTGGGCTTCAACTTCGGGCCATAAGTCCACTTAGGGTTTTAGGAGTTTTTCTAAAAGGAGTGAAAGTGTTTCACCTCCCAGTCTTTGGTCGATGGCCGATTATATTAGACCCTTTCTTTCTTTCTTTCTTTCTTTCAATAACGCCATTTAGAATGGGCACTCATTGCCCCTGTTTAAATTGTAATTGTTTATAGACCAGTGTGCAACGAACTGTTGAGCAGAAGTGGCTCTAATGTTTGTTAGGCATTATTTTGTAAGGAACTTATGCCTCTGAGAGGGTGGTCTATATTAACGTTTGGAGCTCAGACTCCAAGGCTATGTACATTAGTGGAGCAAACCTGCTCCTATGAATAGTGTACCTGTTCGGGGCTACAATGCTCATCCCCTTGTATATTATCACGTTGATAATTCTCTCTAACTTTGCAACTGATTTTTGACTTTAAGTCATTGTTGTAAAAGCTGACGAGCTCATTAGTATATTGTCGTTGTATATTAAAATTTTCTATCTATCAAATTTTAAATTTAAAAAATGAAGGGAAGAAAATTTCAAAATTTAGTGCTTTAACTTAGGCACTGGTCATTTTTTGTCCGCCCATTCACCCCACACTTTCATACACCTCTGCGTTCCACGATATTCCCGTAATAATAATAATAATAATAATAATAATAATAATAATAATAATAATAATAATAATAATAATAATAATACACAATGGAAGTGAGTTCAGAAGAAGGTCGACAGTCTAAAGTCGTTTGAAGAAAAAACTAAAACGGAGGCCCGAACGGATCATTTCCGAAGAGGAGAAAAATATGAGAAGCGAAATGGAGAGGTTTTGTGAAGAGAAGAGAAGAAAAGCCAGGAAGCCTTAAGTTCTATGCGGACCATAGTCGGCCAAATTCGGAAACAAAAACAAATCAAAAATATTAATGTTATTGGTATTACGTCCCACTAACCACTTTTAAGTCTTTCGGGGACGCCGAGATCCCGGACGTTTGTTCCAAAGGAGTTATCTTACTTGCCCAAAAATCTATCGACATGAGGCTGGCGTATTTGAGCACTTTCAATCAACTGAATATACCAAGATCGAACTCGCTAGCTTGAGCTCAGAACTCAGTGCCCTTCCATTTGAGCTACACTACCCGGTGAGCCAGTTCGAATTACCATCACAGCGTTATATAGGTGGAAACCAAATGTGTGAGTCTGAAGTGTCATTATACTCGCTAGCGAGCGCGATATTCCTTGAATAATTCCAATACCAATGAAGATATTACAATGAAATTTGAACAAGAACCACAAGAATATGGTGACAACATGATATATGCTGCAAGTGTCAACCTTTTACGTCCAGTTAAGAACGAATCTGGTGTGCCATATTCTGGAAACTCCTTTCTACTACGTCCCCTCTCACTGTCTGAATTTATTCGACATTATTAGACGAGCATGCAGGGGTCGTCTAAAGAAGTCCCCTGGGTTTCTAGTGTACGCAAAAAGTGGACTTGGGCGGTGGATGTTGGCTTCTACACTTTCCCAGATATTGCTGTTGACATGGCTTTATCGATTGTGTTTACCGATTACTGCGGATAATAAACACTCGCGCCTCGAGAGTAAACTGATTCATTTTCCTACTCTCCTGAATGAGCTCACGTACACTGCACTAACACTCACAAAAACAACAACCAACTGAACGATACTGTGTAAGCAACTCAGCCAGGAGAGATCAACAGAGAGGCAGGCTGGCAACAGTCAGGCAGCCTGAGAAACAATCAAGCGGGGGGTTACTTCTTATCGCAATAATTAGGCGCTAGAAGGCATTCTTCTTCAAATTACGTGCTAGACAAATTCTTCCCTCGCCGATCTTGTATACATTTCATTGCTGTATCTTCATTGGTATTGGAATTATTGACGAGATACCGGTTTCGGCAGCGAGTGGAACAGTAGTGTCATAATATGCAAACTGAAGAGTCTCGTGAATAGATTAAAAAGAGTAAAAAAATCTAAAGCATACAAAAACAAATTTTAAAAAATTTTGCATACACAGTCCAATAATGACTTCGATCTGTCGAGACAATCTGTTTTCAGCCAGATAGTTAGCGTGGTGACATTTTCGCCCGTATCACTTGGTTATCATGACCTAAGAAATAACAGCGAATTAGTACGCGGGAAATATCGTAAAATACCTTACATACGAGTTATTGAAAAATATTACGTTTATACACAAATATTCTTCTTATTTCTCTTTCTTCGGGCTTTTCTTAACTACATGGGGTCAGTACTAATTTGGATTAAGATCAATTTTGGGCCAGATACCTTTCCTGACGCCAACTTTGTAGAGTGAAATGTATTCACTATTGCGTCTTTCTGTGATGTGTTGTATGCAAATTAACATTAAAATGACCTGGATGAATTAAACACACACGCTTAAAATCCCTGGCCTGGCCGAGAATCGAACCTGGGGTCCTCTGAACTGAAGACCAGTACGCTGACCATTCAGCCTAGAGCTGAATTATATTAACATACAAGTAAACATCATCAATTA
Source organism: Anabrus simplex (assembly GCF_040414725.1). Lineage (NCBI taxonomy): Eukaryota > Metazoa > Arthropoda > Insecta > Orthoptera > Tettigoniidae > Anabrus > Anabrus simplex. The sequence goes on along the minus strand of NC_090272.1, from coordinate 61,262,573 downwards.
ATCCTCCTACTTAGTAAATGTCTGATTGTATTGTTGAATATTCGGCGTTCTACTCTTTTGATTGTGGGATTATGGGTTCGATTCGCGGCCAAGTCATGGGATTTTAACTGTGAATTATGTAGCTCTGAGGAAGAATGTTTGTTCCCTCCACTAAGATTCCTGCAACTTACAGCCCATACACTACACCTATACGAGGTATTCTACAGTAGATGTCAGCACCTTCACTGCTTTAAAGAAATTCTAGCTCTATGCGAGGTAACTGATACACAGTTTGAGCCTGCTAGATAGGAAAAGTATGGCAGAAACAGTTGAGAACTGAAGGAAAGATTAAGTATCTTCAAGAAGAAAAGATAAAGTAAAACTAAACTCGTGGCCTCATCCTGAGGTGGTGCAGCTCCTTTCAGGCACACGCCCAATGGAGGTGAACTGCATGTACCATTTCAACCACATACCAGCCCTCCTGTCATTCTTAAATTTCTGGCAGTACCGGGAATCGAACTCGGGCCCCTAGGTCGACAGCTAATAACACTAACCCTTACGCTACGGAAGCATACAAAAGAAGAAAAGATGAAAATCATGCCGTAATCTATAAATTATTGCTCAGTACTAAATCAACAATTGTAAGATAATAGTATGCAACTTACAGCAGACATTGAAGCAGCATGAGCACTCACCTAGAAAAAAAGAAAAAATTTATATTTATTTTTGGACAAAATCTTGTAAATATTTAGGCATTCAAGAATCACAGATATGTACAACGCAGTTTACAGAAGTGAGTCATGTAGTTAATTCCTCAATATGCCATTTAGTTTTTAATTTATTACGTCATTAGCTCGAAGGCTATTTGGATCATAAGAAGGAACACACTAGGTTAAATGGTTCTGCTTACACCGTAAATACCCAAGGAATACAAAAATTACCATGCAGATTAGAAATACTTCTTGGAGACCTTTTGCGGAACGTTGAAATGTATAGATGTGAAACATGGGTTCAGAAGGCCAGAGATCAACTATCTGAGCCACTCAGCCCGGCAAAAGGTAATTACGTTGTAGACAATTCCATCTTCTATGATGACAGACAACTTCTGTTTTCAAAATTCTCAGAGTGTGTGTGCGCGCCCTGTCACACCGCAGCGAAGTCCTCCGATTTAAATTCCACCGAAAATCTGCAGGGATATTTTGAACAGCAGGCGAAACGAAGATATCGGCACCCCCCTACTTTGCTGGAATTACGGGATCACCTGATGAACAAGCTGATTCAGTTTGATGTGGCACATTTGCAGCACCTTGCGGAATACGTTCTTCACCAAATCGGGGCGGGCATCATGGAGAGAGACGATGATACCTGGTATTGCGTTCTTTCTAGAGGAGACGACTAACTCTTTTTGTCAGGGGTGCACGAGTTGAACACTGAATTGTATCTACTGTTGAGAAACTACTAACATGTAAATGAACATGAAGGTAGACATTTCATACCTCTAGCATTGATTTTTAAGCATCACACCTGTCCGTTATAAACACAGCGCTCCGTTACTGCCCTTTGTACTACAGTGGTAGCTCATTTCACGTTAAGAAAACAGTACTGCTCTTATGGACGTACAAGGAGTGAACACACCCCCTCTTAGACACCCATAATTCCTCGTTATTTAGGGATATTATACTGTACTTTGCAACGTATTATGAAAGAAAGATAAAAAGCTTGAAGTATTTCTGCCCGTAAGTTATTAAAATAACTACATAACATATTCTTTTTCACAAATACATTTGTGGGGAGGAAGCAGAATGGCGGGAACAGCCATCGCTTCGTTGCCTTCCTTCATATTTCTTCTTCTGTGCTGCTCTGGTACAAGCCTCGTGTAGTCCCTCACTCTGTGAACCATTGGCAGATCACTTCTGTAGTGAAGTCATCTACGGTATTTTTTTGTTGCGTGTGTGTCATTAGACTTTAAATCAGTGCGTAATCGTCTTGTGCTGAGTGAGAGTTATGCGTTAAGCCCACGTTTGTGATTTTTTTCCTTAACATTAATACTGTGAACTTTTGTTGAGTTATCTACAGTATTTATTTTTTGCGTCAGTTCTTCTAGCCTTTCTTGCCTGGAGAAGTGTATTAAACGCAGTTAACTGCATCCCTTCTCGAGCCCATAAAAATTATTTGTCTATTTTCTCCCCCAATTTTCCTTACACTTCAATACTGAGGTCATTCATGTGTTGTAATTTAGCTCTGAAAAAAGAAAATTAAAATCCACAGCCTGTTTCCAATCATTCGACCGGGTCAAGAATAGAACGAATGAATCCCCCATCTGCAGGCGAGGATAGGAACTGCGCCGGTTGCCGAAACCTGTCACACTCCACTGGGGCAATGATTAGTGACTAACAGATGAAATGAAATGATACTGGAGAGTGTCGCTGGAATGAAATATGACAAGGAAAAAGCCTGTCCCGTCTCCGCTTTGTCCAGCACAAATCTCACATGGAGTGACCGGGATATGAACCACGGAAACCAGTGGTGAGTGGCCGGTGCGCTGCCACCTGAGCCACGGAGGCTCTTGTTTACCTCTGATTCTGTACAAACTAAAAATAGTCTCTGCAAACTCCCCATCCCCATTAGTTCATAAAAATAATTTTTGTAGCTTAGTTTCTTCCGCTTTTTGTGTTGAGCTTAAATACTAAATGCCACAAATTTATGTTCCGCCGTTTTCCAGTGATGGTGTTGAGCAGAACCGTTCGATATGACAACACTGTTGTCATAAGAGCAATACTGTTTTCTTAACATGGAATGAGCTATAGGAGTTTTAACGTCGTACGGATGCTATTACGTCTTATTGAGGGGATGGGATAGGAAAGGGCTACGACTGTGATTGGATACAGCATGGTGAGAAACGGGAAATCACTGAAAACAATCTTCAGGGCTGCCAACGGTTGGGTTCCAATCATCTCTTCTTAACGCAAGTTAACAGCTACGGGTCGCTGACAAACATATCCATCTCACTCTATATACAATACAGTGACCTTGGACCTCGCAGATAAGAAATCTCCACAACGTGCTCCGTACATCGCAATAACTTAGAGCATTGAATGGTACCTGTTTTTGTGAGTATTCCTGTACGAGGCTCGTTGCATAGTGAGTTAGTTTGCCAATGTGCCAGAGTGTGTTTTAGCATACACTGTTCACAGGATTTACAGACATTGGTCATGAAACGGATATAATTTCTCATCTCCACCTACAAGCCATACCTGATATCTGAAATCAGTGCAAAACATTGTATTCTACTAAGTCGACACAACGGTCAAAAATAGGACAAGCCGTGGAGTAAGTCAATATCTATATGCATTGAACTTTTGGAATCCGAACGGTAAAGTTAGAATGGCTACCTTGCTTGTAAGATAAATAAAACGTATCCCCCTCCCCCATGGCACTACAGCCCTGAAGGGCCTTGGCCTACCAAGTGACCACTGCACAGCCCGAAGTCCTGCAGATTACGAGGTGTTGTCTGGACAGCACGACGAATCCTCTCGGCCGTTATTCTTGGCTTTCTAGACCGGGGCCGCTATCTCACCGTCAGATAGCGCCTCAATTCTAATCACCTCGTACCAGCCCTCAGAGCCAAGTAAAATCCCTGATCTGGCCGGTCATCTTACCCGGGTCAACCTGGTAAAAGGCAGGCACGCTACCGCTACACCACGGGGCCGGCAACTAAAACGTAGGTACCCTAAATTCAATACTTACGACAATCTAATCAAGTTATTTGTCTACACATCCTTCGCAAAATAGATAGTATAATACAGTTTCTTCATTTACGAACAAATCATTTCAAAACATTATTCTTTGTCGTGGCCTATTCTCCTTCATTTGTGATTATTCTTGACCTGTTTCTTCTTCTCCCATACCGTAGTGGGTGATAGATGTGGTGATTACCGAGCGAGTTGGCCGTGCGGTTAGGGTCACGCAGCAGTGAGCTTGCATTCGGGAGATATTGAGTTCGATCCTCACTGTAGGCAGCCCTGGTTTCCCCATTTTCGCACCAAGCAAATGCTGGGACTGTACTTTAATTAAGTCCACGGTCCTTTCCTTCCCGCTCCTTGCCCTTTCCTATTCCAGCCGGGCTGAGTGGCTCAGACGGTGAAGGCGCTGGCCTTCTGACCCCAGCTTGGCAGGTGCGATCCTAGTTCAGTCTGGTGGTATTTGAAGGTGCGCAAATACGTCAGCCTCGTGTCGGTAGATTTACTGGCACGTAAAAAGAACTCCTGCGGGACAAAATTCCGGCACATCGGCGTCTCCGAAAACTGTAAAATAGTAGTTAGTGGGACGTAAAGCAAATAACATTATTATTATTATTATTATTATTATTATTATTATTATTATTATTATTATTATTATTATTATTATTATTATTATTATTATTATTATTATTGTTATCTTTCCTATCCCATCGTCACCATAAGATCTATCTGTGTCGGTACGACGTGAAACAACGTGTAAAAAAGTGGTGATTACTGTTTTAAAAGGAAGTACACAAACTAAAATGGAAGAGATCCAACATTTCGAGAAACGAAGGCCTAGGAATTGGAAGGAAGCGGTCGTGGCCTTAATTAAGGTACAGCCCCGGCATTTGCCTGGTGTGAAAATGTGAAACCTCGGAAAACCATCTTCAGGGCTGCGGACAGTGGGGCTCGAACCCACTATCTCCCGATTACTTGATACTGGCCGCACTTAAGCGACTGCAAGGGAGGGCATGAAAGTGAAAGAGTCCCTAGGACACGAAAACCTTATATCAGTGTCGGAAGAGAAAAAAAAGTTGACAAAGAGAGACTAGACTGGAAAGATGAAAGCGACGAGTTTGAAACAAATACGTGAAAGCGATGCCAGACTCAGCTAAGCAAACCGTGGTCGCCAACCCACGCTCCCAAGTTGAGAGCCCTTCGTCCCCATTTCAGTCGCCTCTTGCGGCAGGCAGCGGACACCGTGGGTGCATTCTACCTCCACCTACAGGGAGTTACCTTGGTGGGATTGAAGGTGAATTCTGAGTTTCAACGTGAACTTGGACCCGTTTTACCATCAGAGGCCCTTCCTGACGCCAATCCCAAATATTATATGTTAATGTGGTGGGTTGTGAGTTCGTGTAGGAGCCTGTGTGTTACAACAAAAACAAACATTCAGACCCAGAGCGAGAGGAATTAACCAGTCAAAGATAAACTTCCCAACAAGGTGGAGAATCGAACCTATAACCCTCTGAACCGAGTGTCATTTCATTGATCGTCAATCAGGAAGCCAGTCAGTGGCAAAATTGAACTTTCTCTCGGAGTTTAAATTATTTTATAACTGCTAGGTTCTTCACTCTGTAAGAGCTAATTTATGAATACATGCATTTTTAAAACCTGAAAAAGAAACAAATTAGTTAAAAGAATTAAATAATTTCTAATTAGTATAATATAAAGTCCTCGATCATGTCTGTCTGTCAGGGCTAATCTCAAGAACCACTGGGTGGATTTTGACTCGCTTTTCCTCCTTCTATTAAGCATTTCTCGAGAAAGGTTTATTTATAGGAACATTCATCTACAACCAAAAGAAGCTTAGTAGTAACGACTTTAGTAAAGCAAATCGAAGAAAAATGGCCATTTGTGCGCCCTTTTAGAAAAGGCAGTCAAATGAAAACTGAACACTCGCTACAACGTGACCATGGAATGGTTTTATTCGAAAGTATACTAATTACCAAAGGCGTTAATATATTTATCGCCGAGCTCGATAGCTGCAGTCGCTTAAGTACGGCCAACATCCAGTATTCGGGAGATAGGGGATTCGAACTCATTGCCGGCATCCCTGGAGATGGTGTTCCGTGGTGTCCCATTTTGAAAACAGGCAAATGCTGGGGATATAACTTAATTAAGGCCACGGCAGCTTCGTTCCCACTCATAGCCCCTTCCTGCCCCATCGTCACCGTAAGACCTATCTGTGTCGGTGCAACGTAAATTGTAGTAGCATATAGGCGTATATCCCATGGGAGTCGAGACGATCAATTCCAGGTTTGTGGAAAGAGGTAGGTCGCTGACGGATCCACTCTTGCACTCCCTCGTCCGAATAAAACCGACGTCCACGAATGTCTTTCTTCAGGTCGCCAAAAATGTGAAAATCACAAGGGGAAAGATCCGGGCTGTACGGAGGATGTTGAAGTGTTTCCCAAGCATGTCGCTCAAGCGTAGACTTCGGCAGATTGGAACTATGGAGTCGAAGATTATCATGCAACAGGATGACTCCGTCCGACAGCATTCCAGGATGTTTTGATTTTTTTTTGTTAGGGGCTTTACGTCGCGCCGACACAGATAGGTCTTATGGCGGCGATGGGATAGGAAAGGCCTAGGAGTTGGAAGGAAGTGGCCGTGGCCTTAATTAAGGTACAGCCTGGTGTGAAAATGGGAAACCACGGAAAACCATTTTCAGGGCTGCCGATAGTGGGATTCGAACCTACTATCTCCCGGATGCAAGCTCACAGCCGCGTGCCTCTACGCGCACGGCCAACTCGCCCGGTAGTTTTGAATTTATGGCGTGTCGCAGTTTCTGTAAAGTGTCTTCATAGCGTTGTGTCACCAGGAAACGAATCACACTTCTCTGCTCTTCTTTGCTTGCCTCCATTGCTACAGCTGGATGAACACACTAGACCAGTCCACACACCAACAAAGACTTAACCCAAGAACTGCGCACACCTGTGAGTTGTCGCTATGCAGTTCTCCTACCACAGCGATGGCAGTATCGACACGTAACAACAGTGTTGCCACCTTCCGCGTGGAATATGTGTTTTGGCGGGTTTTTATTTTACTGTCTCTTACATAACAAGAGGGTACGAATTGTTCAGCTTGATATGTTCTAAAAAAAACTCCCGGGATAGCATGTAGGCCCTATCTACCTTTAGCACATAGCCCAAAATAACTGTTTTTATGTTACAGTTTGCAATAAAAAATCGTCCAATTAAAAAAATTAAAACGATTTAGTTAATCCTTATCAAAATAAATTGTTTATTCCCCTCAAGTAACTAACGTTTAACAATTTAATTTACAGAATGTTATTTTCATCTATATGCCTTTGCTGGCGGGACCTATAATGTTTACAGTGCACTAAGTCTTCTGGTATGGGCTAGAGCAATTTTGTTACTTTCATTGATCTGTCTCTGTCTTATCCTTGGCTTTGACAAAATGAAAGTGACTGAGGTATGAGCGGTGCTAGTAATGCCATTCCTTCCGCAGCCAGTCCCTGCTCTGAATGGTGTGAAAATATTGCTCATAGGGTTGGTTGGTGCATGCATTTCAGTGGGCTTGGCAGACTGATATTTAATAGCAACTTTTGGCTCGGTGAGGAAAGCAATGGGAAACTACCTCACTCCTCATTTCCCTAGTACGCCTCTTCAGTGATGCCTAGGCCATCTATGACAGCTCATGGTGGAACTGTTGAGGATCCAACCAGCCTTCGGGCTGATGACTAAACATACATTTTCATCTATAGTTTCGTAGATCGTTTTAATATGTTTGCGCAAAATGACCTGCTTTAGAGTGTCTGAGTAGACTACGAACCAGCGCGCGAGCTACGATAAAATAATAGTTTTCCAGTGACTTTTTTGTTATCTACATAAAATTTATGAAAACGCATCGTGCCAAGACGGAAAGCGAATATATCGTAGTAAACTGCATTCGAAAAAAGTGCGTATATCACGCAAAAGTGAAAACTGACCAACAAACGAATTCTAGAATAAAACATAGAAACGGAGTCATGTTTCTCCGAATTCACTGCCCAGGTTCAAGTATATTACTGAGTACACACAGCAGTAGATAGTGAAGAAGCTATTCATTGCCATATAGAATTTCTAAACTCTTAACAACCTTCAGGATTGCCACCACACAAGCTGATTTTGAAAGTTCGCGGTATCTATTTTATTATTATGTAATCAACACCCGACAATGTCATGTAATGGACGCGATTGGTAGTGAAGATTTTGAAAAACTCTTCGACTGAAGCTACTAATTTAAGTGGGTGTGGAATGCACAAGGGGAGCGGTGTTACTACAGACAATCCCTATGATCCTTTCAGATTTCTCTTTTGATTTCAAGCGAGTCTAATTTCCGGTAAGATTCTACTTTGGGATGTCAATAAAACAAACCACAGCGTCGAAAACTTAGCGTGCCTGAAGTTGATCTCAGTGGATATTATTTTTCTCATGCACAGGTTTACTTGCCCCTTTCGCGTGTAAGACCAAAGCAAAAAAGTATTTTCGTGTTCATTACTGTAGGAAAAGCGATTAATGTGATATACATGGATATTTTGTACGTCCTCAGTTAAAAGTAATCTATCGCCTTAAAAGCATAACTGCCAAGCCGGGGCTGGTAGCTAGTTAAGTAACTAATTAAATAAGTATAATAAATTCTCTCGGAATGCAACAGTCTCGTATACTTTCATTGTCAGTAGTTAACGCTTGTAGGGTTGAACAATACACTTTTTGTGGAGTGCATACAATCGGTTCCCCATCGCTGTGATATCATTTGATTGTGCTGTGTTATGTCGGAAGCGGCCTGCATGCTGAATTATAGCAGACAGGTTGGGAAGGAGGGGAGGGGAATTATCTGGACTCTTGGCTTTGCTGCGGATGACAAACTGGACTTAAGCCATGCCATTGTTACGACAGCTCTACCACCTTGTTAAGTGCTCCTGGGGTAATGAGAACAATCGCATCACGTGGCCAGGACAATAATAGCGCGTCTGAGAGTGGACAAGGAGTTCCTTGGAACGTGTCTCTGAGAGTAGTGTACTCCCGTTGTGTTTGTACTTCTCAGAGTGGGCAGATTTAAGTGATCAGCCTTCATGGATGTGGGAGGATATTCAAATGCTGCGTATCAAAACGGTATTAAGCACTTTAACCTATGGACGTCCAAGCAGGTAGCTGCTCGAATACATTGCTCTGATGTTTTATATTTATCAGGCATTACTGTATAAGTAACCCCGTTTTTATTTGTGTGTCAGGCTGTTTATGATCAGAAGTTACTAGTATTCGATCAACATATTTACTAAAATTTGTGTGAAAGCATCCAAAATTTGCTGTGGGCTTTCTACAATTTCTCCATGGAAGTAGCGAGTGCAAAAAAATGGAACTGGCCCGGGACTGACGCGCGATTGACTCTTGTTGATGAAGATTACAGAAGATGCTGGAAATGGCCTCATATGAAGAAAATAAAATCTGAGGATCCTAAAGTCTTGACTCCTCTTCACTCAGAAACAACGTCAGAACTCAACACGCGAACGTTCTTCTGGACGCTTTAACTCATTCATAACACTAAATTTGACTAAATTTGTAAATGCCGGGCTGAGTGGCTTAGACGGGTGATGTGCTGGCCTTCTGACCCCAACTTGGCAGTGGGGCCGATGACCTTCGATGTTAGGCCCCTTAAAACAACAAGCATCATCATCAAGCATCATCAACTTGGCAGTTTCGAAACTGGCTCAGTCCGGTTGTATTTGAAGCTGCTCAGATATGTCACCCTCGTGTTGGTAGATTTCCCGGCAAGTAAAGGAACTCCTGCGGGATAAATTTCCGGCACCTTGCCGTCCCCGAAAACCATAAAAGTAGTTAGTAGGACGTAAAGCCAACATCATTATTATTATAAATTTGTAAGGATATAGATGCAAGTCCTTTTTGATGAAATGAAATGGCGCTTGCCTTTTAGTGCCGGGAGTGTCTGAGGACAGGTTCGGCTTGCCAGGTGCAGGTCTTTTAAATTGACAACCGTAGGCGAACTGTGCGTCGTGATGAGGATGAAATGATGATGACGACGCATACACTCAGCCCCCCTGTAAGCGGAATTAACCAATTACGGGCTTTCTCAAGTCTACTATATTTAGCCATTACTTTAAGCAATTATGCAAACAGAAAAATTATAGCACGGCATAATTTCAAACGTAAAATGTCAATGAACTCAGCAGCCTACTCTTTGATCAAATACTTCTCTCACTCAACACAGCCCATCAGTTTTTGGACTAATTTATAGTTATTGAATAACCAATACTATCTTATTTCAAATATAAATCATTGTATATTTTATCAACCCTTACTATCGTGGCGTTACAAAATACAGAGGACATCTACCGACGGTTTAAATACACCAATAAATGTACGTAATGTACAGAAAACAACAACGCGGTTCAATGAACTAAATAATTCAAGCTTCACATGTAAGATAAACCAAGAAATGTTACGGTGATATATACCGGTGCTATCATGTTCATTATTTACTATTATTTACTATTCGCTATTCTTGTGGTCCCGTGAACGTTTATGCAAACGAAAATAAATTTTATTTCTCACTACCAAAATGAATTCAACTAGACCTATATATCGTCTTAATAAAATGAAAATTCTAATGAAGTAAGCATTTAAGCTTACCAGTGGAGTAAGTTTTCCTGGTTACATATCTGCATTCGTACCTATTTTTCTGTAAGTGTGTTGTACCCTTGCTGTTTATTCGTAAGATTACTTCTTCCCTATGGCCTCTTCCAAATTTTCTGGGGTGAGCACTTTGTATGGAATTAGCTAAGTTTTACTGTCGGATGATTTTTTCTGACGTCACAGCAGAGCTGTCTAATCGCATTACTAAAATGTTGTTATATCAATATCAGTGTCAAGACTGAAATAAACTACCCTAACATAATCACATACGTGTAGAAAGTGACACGGACTTGTTTGATACTGCCACCTTTTCGCCTTAACCTGCACTAACCTCTTCATTTTGTATGTGATTACAACATCGTACATCTTTCAAAATCTGTTTGTCGTGTTTATACCTTGGTCCATCCCTTCCTATTCTTATTCAGTACATTACAATAAAAAAGTAACTGAACAATAATGAGTCTATGTTACGCACATTAAAATTAAATTTCATGTGGCTATTTCTAGCCGAGTGCAGCCCTTGTGAGGCAGACCCAATGAGGGTGGGCGGCATCTGCCATTTGTAGGTAAATGCTTGTTATTGTGGTGGAGGATAGTGTTATGTGTGGTGTGTGACAGCACAAACACCCAGCCCCCGGGCCATTGGAATTAACCAATGAAAGTTAAAATCTCCGACCCGGCCGGGAATCGAACCCAGGACCCTCTGAACCGAAGGCCAGTACGCTGACCATTCAGCCAACGAGTCGGACTATGTTACGCACGTAAAATATAAGTGGTATGATTTTGTAGTTGTTGAGCAGTAACAATGAACACTTTACTCAGTCTAAACTATGTAATAATGAACCGCCCTTCTCAAGGCAGTATTACAAATATCGTCTTCGAGCCTAGAAAAACTTCTATGTGGTATATTTCAGGTTAGAAGTTTGAGCAGTAATGTTCTGTCATCTAAGGATCAGCTGCCTCTGTGGATCCGTGGTAGAGTGTCAGCCTCCGAAACCCAAGATAGCGGGTTCAAACCCGGCAGAGGTAGTCGGATTTTTGAAGGGCGGAAAAAAGTCCATTCGACACTCCATGTCGTACGATGTCGGCATGTAAAAGATCTCCGGTGATACATTTGGTATTTCATCATCATCATCATCTGTTTACCCTCCAGGTTCGGCTTTTCCCTCGGACTCAGCGAGGGATCACACCTCTACCGCCTCAAGGACAGTGTCCTGGAGCTTCAGACTCTTGGTCGGGGGATACAACTGGGGAGAATTACCAGTACCTCGCCCAGGCGGCCTCACCCGCTATGCTGAACAGGGGCCTTGTGGAGGGATGGGAAGATTGGAAGGGATAGACAAGGAAGAGGGAAGGAAGCGGCCGTGGCCTTAAGTTAGGTACCATCCCGGCATTCGCCTGGAGGAGAAGTGGGAAACCACGGAAAACCACTTCGAGGATGGCTGAGGTGGGAATCGAACCCACCTCTACTCAGTTGACCTCCCGAGGCTGAGTGGACCCCGTTCCAGCCCTCGTACCACTTTTCAAATTTTCGTGGCAGAGCCGGGAATCGAACCCGGACCTCCGGGGGTGGGAGCTAATCACGCTAACCACTACACCACAGAGGCGGACACACATTTGATATTTACCCGACAAAATTAATTAAATCTCAGCCATAGACGCCCAAGAGAGATCCGGTTTACTCTGTCTGCCATCTAGCGGACCTAGAGTAAAACGGAACGTCGAAATTGACGAGCAGACAGCCAGATGGCGTCAAATCGAAATGTCTGCACATGGTAGCTGAGGCCATACGATTATTATTATTATTATTATTATTATTATTATTATTATTATCTAAGGATCAGTATTGCATGGACTCTTTCAACGAATTTTCGTTATTAAGTGACACGTGTGCTGCGGGTCAGTGTATTTCCCCTCAACATTGTCACATAGCGGTATTTCAAGGCGTAGCGAAGACATTATGTTAGTACCTGAACGCCGTTATCATCTCCATCATTCAATTCATATACTGGTATTGTAAATATTTTGGAACACAATTTTTGTTCCTGACTGTAATCCGTATGCTGTCTACAACGTCAGGGGATAGAAAACCGACCTAACAAACAGGGACGACGCACCGCAACAGAGCAGTTTTAATTGGCCATGGAAACCCCAGTGCGTCTGTTGATATGGTCTGCCTGCATATTTAATCTCATCAATACAATACAAAAAATATATATATGTTAAAATTAAATATTGTTATGGAAACCAAAAACCGTCAAAAAGACTTTACATATACATGCTGAAAACAGATCGAGAGAGATAGAGAGACTATATGGTGAGTATGGAATTAGTGTGAGATAGAGAGAGATAAACGCAGTATGTACAAGTGAGATAGAACGAAATCACAAACAATTATAATCCACATTAGTGCCTAACATTCCTGTTGCAGCCTCTGGTTGTAATATGACAATAGCTGTTGAAGCGAAGCTCTACACCAAACATATGTACAGCATCGACAAACAGTTTTATTGATGTGTCCTGGAATCCAATTATCCCCCCCCTCCCCGCGCCACCCTTAAACAAAACAATGTGGTTGTAGGCTTGATGGAGCAAGCTGGCTGAGCGGCCAGCCATCCACAGTATATAGTCAAAGATAGACAAGCTTAGTTCGAAATTAATAACATTGTCATTCTCATTGGCTGTCCCTGTGGCTGACAAGGAGTATAGGGTGTGGTGCACTACAGGTTTAATTCGTTTCAGCGTAAACATTTCTGAATTAGATATGAAAGTAGTTGGTACCATTGACGATAATTTATTTGTAGAACTGACATTTTGCCAAGAAACATGCGGTGCATTCTCAGGACGAGAGCTAATTTCGTGTTACAGAGTAAAGACTCATATATGACTTGATATTATAATAAAGAAGTCCTAATCATTGGCTGAATGGTCAGTGTTGAGGCCTTCGGGTTCGATTCCAGGTAGGGTCGGGGATTTTAATAGCATGTATTAATTCTTCTGGCCCATGGACTGAGTGCCTGTGTTTGTCCCAGACAGCACACTACACTACTAACCACCACAGAAACACGCAATAGTACTTACATACCTCCATATACAGTTGGCGTCAGGAAGGGCATACGAACGTAAAACAAGCTACGTAAATTCATCTCACGAAATTCAATAAACGATAGTGCCTCTTCTTCCCCAGAACTTTCAGACACTCTGTTTTAGAATTATGATCACTTTCGTAAAACTCATCTGTTTCATTACCATCAGTTTCGTTGTTCAAGCCCATTCCTCCTCCGGTTAACCCAACCACGAAAGTATCTGAGCAGTGGATGCTATTATAACTTATATAAATTGACTATCAACAGTCACAATTTGTTTCACGTCACACCGTCACGGAAGCGGCCGTGGCCTGAATTCAGGTACAGCCCCAGCATTTTTCCGGTGTGGAAATGAGAAATTACGGAAAACCATCTTCAGGGCTGCTGACAGTGGGGTTCGAACCCACTAGCTCCCGGATGTAAGCCCAAAGCTGCACGCCTCTAACCGCACGGCCAACTTGCCCGGTCGATATGTGAGTAGCACTGTTACTCGCTACTGAGTGCACCACTCACCAAACATGCACTGTCGCGCCTAATGATATACCCTCCACAAGATCCAGGAAATTTGGGCTCTTGCCACTAAAGACCTATGCTTCGAGCAGACAGAAGAAACGTTGACAAAAGTTATCTCTGTTTTAGAAAAATACTTTCGAAAATGGAGACTCCTACCAAGTATGAGTAAAACAGAAGTTTCTTGTTTTCATCTGAACAACCGAATGGCTTCAAAGGATCTCAAAGTATACTTCGATAACACACTCCTCCGCCACAATAGACACCCCAGATATCTAGGTGTTACACTCGGCCAAACACTACCATTCCAAGAACATCTGAGAAAGAGCGCTGGCAAGATTCAGACACGTAACAACAGAATTCGAAAACTGTGTGGTTCTTCTTGGGGTGCAAGTGCAACTACTCTGCGCTGCTCAGCTCTAAGTCTGGTTTACTGTACTGCAGAGTATTGTGCCCCCGTCTGGATGAACAGTCCACATGTGAAGAGAATAGATGTTAAGTTAAATGACACAATGAGAATGCTCACGGGCACGATCAGATCAACTCCAATTCAATGGCTGCCCGTACTAAGCCATATTCCTCCACCCCACCTCCGTAGATGCATTACTCTGACGAATGAATACAACAAGATCCAGAATAATCAAAGATTGCCCATTCAAGAGGATATCCCCCACCTACATATAGACAGACTTAAGACGTCCACCCATCTACACGGCGGAGAACCTTATAGCCAGTAATTTCAACCTGACTGAGAGATGTTCTAATGAATGGAGACAATTTGCTTCAGCAGAATACTTAGAAATGCCATGCATTACACAGAAGGTACCTGGCTTTGAACAACCCCGGAAAGTATGGTCCAAGATAAACCGGATCCGGACTAACCATGGTGTGTGTGTGCAGATCTGCTGTATAAATGGAGGAAAAAATGTCATCATCCTGCTGCGACTCTGGTGCTGAGAGGCAAGAATCCGCACTGAGACGTTTCAATGGAGAAACAAGTTAATTTTTCCTGGCGACGCCACAGGCAATTACCTATGTAAATAATGTAGATATATATCTGTAATTTATTGTACTGTACATGTATATGCCATACGATAAATAAATAGTAATACATAATAAATAAATAAATGAGTTGAGGGTCTTGGTTTTCAAAGATAATGGAAATGACTGACACATCCCCTTCCTGACAACCTGTTAGAAAGTTACAGGCAGTTTCAAATGTAGAGGTTTTGTAATATTCCAACAAGGAGCAATATGCTATGGTTGTGAGCATGCGAGTAACCCCGGGTCAAAAACACTTCGTCGGATTTTAGGGTCTTCAGGGACAAATTTCTGTTTGTCTTTATTTTGTTGAAAAATGTTTGTCCGACTCCTTGGTTGAGTGGTCAGTTTTGAGGCCTTCGGTTTAGAGGGTCCCGGGTTCGATTCCCGGTTGCGCTGGGGATTTGAATCGCGTTTGACTAATTCTTCTGGTTCAGTAACTGAGTTTTTGTGTTTCTCCCAACACTCTTCTCTTCATATCCATCACACTACACTACAAACCACCACAGAAACACGAAATAATGATTACATCCCTCAATATAGGGTCGGCGTCAGAAAGGGCCAAATCCACTCGTGCGACGTATTTCGCACCCGCGACCCCACCGACGCGGGAAAAGTGTTAGAAGAAGAAGCAGAAGAAAGAGAATATTTGATGATAAATGTTCGTATGGTAGGAAATAAGAAAAATGAACAGTTTGTCATAGAAGTTTTAAATGTAGGGATTACGCAAGTAATTTTCGCACTTAGGTTGTTTGTGTGGTTTTTAACCAATTCAGAGCGGAATTATTTCCCAAAAATATAATAGCCACTTGCATATCAATCTCCCTGAAAAGGACAGTAATCTACTTATCTTTGGGTTTGGTAGTGATGTTACAAAGAGGGTGAGAATGAATTTCTTAATAAGAATATGGTAACATTAGTGACAATGTTAGTAGAGTAACGGAACTTTTCTCCTCACCGCACCAATTTTAATTTCGTATGGCTATTACTAGCCGAGTGCATCCCTTGTAAGGCAGACCCTCCGATGAGGGTGGGCGGCATCTGCCATGTGTAAGTAACTGTGTGTTATTGTGGTGGAGGATAGTGTTATGTGTGGTGTGTGAGTTGCAGGGATGTTGGGGACAGCACAAACACCCAGCCCCCGGGCCATTGGAATTAACCAATGAAGGTTAAAATCCCCGACCCGGCCGGGAATCGAACCCGGGACCCTCTGAACCGAAGGCCAGTACGCTGACCATTCAACCAACGAGTCGGACACCGCACCAATAAGTTGCGTTCATCTTGCAGTGATGGAGCACCATACTGAAGTTTGCTTTTGTACTGTGCGTGAGGTGAGAGCTGCAATATTTCAATATAATAAAATTGAGGAGCTTTATGCCGGTGTTCCCAAGAATTACTGCTTGTAGTCCGTCGATTTTCAGCAAAATGTGGGGGTAAAACAATTCAATAGGACACTTAAGAACAAGGAACCCGTTGTGTCCAATTTAGATTTCTGGTTAACAATCGCAAGATCAAAACGAGCGTATAAGGAAATGTAGCAACAATCAATCAATCAATCAATCAATACTGATCTGCATTTAGGGCAGTCGCCCAGGTGGCAGATTCCCTATCTGTTGCTTTTCTAGCCTTTTTCTGAATGATTTCAGAGAAATTGGAAATGCCACAGCATTCGGAACTGTGTAGTTAACGCGGACCTGGATCACGTGATGTGTCGCGCGTTGAGGAGGATAGTGTACACTGACTTAGCAAATGTCATTGGATAGTCACCTAATATCGTATGGGGCCTCCTCTGGCCCTGTGAACTGCAGTGAGACGCCATGGAAGTGAGTCGACAAGTCCCTGGTAGTCCTCTGGGCGCAGCTGACACCAAATCGTTTGCAGAGCGGCCGCCAATGCTGGTCTGTTCGTGGGCACAGGATCCATGGCTCGGAGCCTGCGTTCCAGGTCATCTCAGATATGCTAGATGGGGTTCATATCGGGGCTCCTGGGTGGCCATGGCAGTCGTTGGACCTCCACTGCATGTTCCTGGCGATGTGGGAGCGATGTGGCGGCGCGTTATCATCTTGAAACACCGCAGAACCGTCTGGGCGCTGAAAGACCAAAAGTTGGTGGAGATGGTCTCCGATCAGCTCAACATACCGCGTACCATTCAATGTCTCTTCCAGAACAACTAGGGGGCCCATTCCATACCAGGAAAATGAACCCCAGACCATAACAGATACACCAGCGCCCTGGACCACACCTTCGAGGCAGGCGGGATCCATCGATTCATGTGGTCTACGCCATATACGGTGCCTTCCATCGGCATGGTGCAGTTGAAATCATGATTCGTCCGACCATATCACGTTACGCCATTGTTCCAGTATCCATCCCTGGTGACTGGCGACAAATGCGCGTCGTTGTGCCCGATGACGTTGGGTTAACAGTGGCACCCGTGCGCGCCGCCGGCTCCCATACCCCACAGAACCCATGTTCGTACGGATTGTCCACTGGGAGACGTGTCTAGCACGGACTGTGTTGAATTGAACCGTTATTTGTTGCACGGTTGCCCGTCTGTCACTATTCGCAATCTGTCTTAGATGTCGCCGGTCACGGTCATCGAGGGTGGCTGGACGGCCGGTCGTTCGTCTGTTGTGGACGGTGACACCCGCATTCAACCATTCACGGTACACCCTGGAGACAGTTGATCGTGTAAAGCCGTATTCCCGCACCACTTCCGAAATCGCACTTCCCATCCTTCGGGCACTGACCACCATACGGACCGAAGATTAAACGTGAAAGAGAAATGAACATTTTCAGTGTTTAAACGGTTATTTATGAAATTCTGTTTGACGCTTCGCTAAGGTGTATGCTGTGTATTCCCAAGTACAAGAGGTGATAAATATTCTATAAGATAAGACTTCAAAATTCTTAGCCCCAACAAAGATGCGGGCCCCATGATCTTATGGTACCGCACTTGCCCCTTACCTGTAGGTCCCGGATTCCATTCTCGGCCAGACGAGGTATATTTACGTGGAGGTCTACTCAACTTACGTGAGAAAAAATGAGGGGCTATCTGACGGTGAGGCAGCGACCCCGGTTCAGTCTGTTTCACCATCTTGAATCAGATATGAATATAGTGTGTATTTTTTATTTGTTTTAACATCGTTACGGCCTCGTCGGACCACGTTTATTTAGGTTTCCAACCATGTTTACGGATCCTTGACTACATGTCCTTCATTGTCTTAATATGAGCATTTCTTTCGTTCTCTGACCAGGAAGGTCGTTTCGCTGCTTTGACCTTGTCTTCAGGTACCCTCCAATCCTGCATGTTTTGTTTATGATTGATTGATTGATTGATTGATTGATTGATTGATTGATTGATTGATTGATTGATTGATTGATTGATTGATTGATTGATTGATTGATTGATTGATTGATTGATTGATTGATTTGGAGCATCCGTGCCTCAGGCGGCAACGCGCCGACCTCTCACCGCTCGGTTCCGTCATTGGACGTGATATTTTGGCAGGACATGGCGTGGGTGGGACAGGTTTTTCTCCGGGTACTCCGGTTTTCCCTGTGATATTTCATTCCAGCAACGCTCTCCATTATCATTTCATTTCATCTGTCAGTCATTAATCATTGCCCCAGAGGAGTGCGACAGGCTTCGACAGCCGGCACAATTCCTATCCTCATTCATTCATTCATTCATTCATTCATTCATTCATTCATTCATTCATTCATTCATTCATTCCTGCCTAGGTCGAATGACTGGATACAGACTGAGGATTTATTTATTTATTTATTTATTTATTTATTTATTTATTTATTTATTTATTTATTTATTTATTTATTTACGTATTTATTTATTACTGAGAATCAGAAACAGAATAACGCCGAATTACAAACATCCGTAATTCCATTATGTACAATAGTTACAGAAATTATTATAAAATAAGAAATATGCCGTTTCATTGATGCAAATTCTTTGTACCAAACATTCCTATATTAAACGCATGGTGTCCATAATATTAGCCACATCCACCTGATGTTCCATACTTATTTTCTGTTTCAGCTAAGAGGGATACACATTGGCATACCTCAAAGGCAGCTGCTGTTCAAATCCCAGCCCATGTGGGATATTTGGAATGGAAAGTTAGGACTCAGTGTTTGGTATTCAATATAAGACTGGAAGTTCTGTGACTATGGCCGCAATGCCGAATCTCATCAACTTGAGACACCGGTGATAGCTAGTGTAGAGTAAAATGATGTTGTGGGATGTTTTAAGTTCACTACAAGTACGATAAATTACCACTCTCGTAAGATAGCTTCTGCTACTTCCTGTATTGTCAGTAAGACAAAAACAACACAGAGATGGTTCAATACGTGTACTGACCTACTTTTATCTCCCTGGTGAGTATTCTCGACAGGGGATGACCAATGAAGAGTCAGAAGGAAGTGATACCATCAAGTTACCGGAAGCTCAGCAAGTCCAACATTGAAAGAAATTCTCACTATCTCTAGTAACATACTTCACTCTAATTACGTACACACACCCTGTCTATACGGAGTAAGAAATTCAATTAATAACCAGTTCAATTAAGCCTCCCAAGTTTGTCGGCCTAATGCATTAATTCCTAAGTAAGTTTCCCTTTCTTTTTCTATAAACATCGATTTTCACGTAGACTCACGTTCCTCGAAAACGAGTACATAAAAAGAAAAAATTTAAGACGCTTTTAGTGCTTGAGTAGAACGCGTTTATCCGAAAGAGTATTCAACTTACGATTATGTTTGATGTCTCAATGGACAGCTAGAGGAGGAGGCTACCTGTTTCAAAAAAACATTTGAAAATTGGAAACGTAGTTATCATGAAATATCTCTTCAAAGTAAGGCAAAATGTGTGCTAAATGTGTGACGTCACACGCATACTCTGTTAAAAGATGGCGTTGTCTTGGCTCGCGCGCTCACTTGGAGGTTAGCACCAGTGTTGCCAACTTATATTTTCAAGATCCGCTAAATACTACTAAAAATCCGCTAAAATTCCGCCAAGAAATCCGATCTCAAATAATAATAATAATAATAATAATAATAATAATAATAATAATAATAATAATAATAATAATAATAATAATAATAATAATAATCTGAGAAATATTCTCGGCCCCCGAAAAACACAAGATGGATATAGACTGAGGTCAAGCAAAGTGACATTAGAGCTTTCTAACATTGCAGCAGACATCCGCAAAATACGTCTGAAATTTTATGGGCACGTCCGCAAACTGCCGGCAAGTAGACTGACACACAAGATTCTAACCTACATAAAACATCCAAAAAATATTTCCTGAGTACTGGAAGTGAAGAAGGATCTGGAAAAAGCCCAGATGAACTAAACTGACACCGCGAACAGGAACCTCTATAGGAAATAAATAAATGGATGGAATGTGCAACCAGAAAACGAAGTGAAAAAGAAGACTGGAGGAAAGTGGACAGAAGAACGAAAAAGGATCCACGGAGAAAGGATGAGAGCTGTTTGACAACTCAGAAAACAGAATCGTTAGAGCTTTACGTGATCCATTGGGTCCATACGCACATAATAATAATAATAATAATAATAATAATAATAATAATAATAATAATAATAATAATAATAATAATAATAATAATAATAATAATAATAAATGTCCGTACTCATCTGTGAGTTCCACTGGGATTAACCCCCTGCCTGCGAACCTGCGAGCTAAAACTTGTAGGCGTTTTACTGCCGGGTGCAAACTAGGTGAATCCCCTACCTCAAAGGCCACACACAGAACAGGCCAGTTCATTAAACGGTCTTCCGTCATAGCATAAATATAAATGCTACTCTCACAGTTTCATTATCTGTCGTCATTCGTCAACTAAGAGATAAGTAACCTTTACCCACGCATTACAAATTTATGATACCATGATCTCTTAACATCAAATCCAAATAGCGTTTTCCTCATGTGACTGCTAGCTCCTGACAAGAAATACGGAATAGCTCAGAGACAGACTGGAGTATACATTTTTTTTAAAAAGTAAAATGGATAAAACGCTAAATTCCGCTATAATAAATCTAGAATTCCGCCAAAAAATCCGCTGTCCGCTAAATGGTATATTTCTCCGCCGACAGTCTTCTAATTCCGCCAAATTTAGCGAAAAATCCGCTAAGTTGGCAACACTGGTTAGCAGTGTCGTTGCGAATACATCGTAGTCAGTTGTATAGATTAAAAAATTATATAATGGAGAAGAAAATATTAACTCACAAAGTCAATTTTTACCTCGATTTATCTCAGCCACAGCATATATTCATCCTTCCCTCAATTCTGAAGATTTGAAAACGTTCCTCTTTGGCGCACTCACGCGTTACTCTGAATCAAGTTTAATGACTGACGACGATTTTGATGTTGATGTTACCGGGCGAGTTGGTCGTACGGTTAGGGGCGCGCAGCTGTGAGCTTCCATCCCTGAAGATGGTTTTCCGTGATTTCTCACTTTCACACCAGGCAAATGCTGCCGGTGTACCTTAATTAAGGCCACGGCCACTTCCTTCCCCCTGTTAGCTCTTTCTTATCCTGTCGTCTCCATAAGACCTATCTCTGTCGGTGCACGTAAAACAAATTCTAAAAAAAGAGAAAATATTGATGTTCTAATCGTCGTTATAGTCGATATTAACATAGACATCGAAAGAAATGGAAAAGTATTTGATTTTCTTAAACTTCAGTTTAATTTTAATGTTGTGACGAGCAACTATCCCAGAACATTGGGTAATTCATTTATTGATCTTATTTTTACTCGTTATATTACTGCTAAAATTCTTAAATTATGCCTTTTTTCTCTCATATCACAGTCCAATACTACACCAAGTTATAACCCACATTTCAAATCTACCACATTCTATTGAATACATGTATTATCCACATGATATTTGTCTTTTATTTCTAATAAGTAAGTCTAAGAAACCCTAACCACTCTGCGGCAGTTACGATAGGGATATCCTACCGCCAAACGTTTTTTCTACGCCTTCATAGGGGTCATATTCGCACAAGTGGACTATGGGCTACTTTACAGCTACACGTACCTCCTAACCTGTGCTACATAGAGTGATATATCTAATTATTGCGTGTCTGTGTGCTAGCTGGTAGTGAGGTGAAATATGTGTAAATGAAC
The DNA here is from genome assembly GCF_040414725.1 of Anabrus simplex. Lineage (NCBI taxonomy): Eukaryota > Metazoa > Arthropoda > Insecta > Orthoptera > Tettigoniidae > Anabrus > Anabrus simplex. The sequence goes on along the minus strand of NC_090272.1, from coordinate 61,240,349 downwards.
AGCTTTGCATTTAAGCCGACACAAACACCCAGCCTCCAATACGGAGGAATTGACCAGGTGAGGCCAAAATACCTACCCGGCCGGGAATAGAAACCAAGTTCCTCCGAACCGAACGCCACTATGATGGTCAGTGAGCCAGAAAGCCGGACATTAACCAACAGGTAGACACTTCGCCGCTCTGAGTTCCTCAGAAGGTAGAACCCCTAGCCTTCTCAGCCTAAGATGATGGGTTGAATTCTGTCTGACCAGTGATATTTACAGGTCCTCAAATATGCCAGTTTTTACGGTAGATTTAATGGCATTGGAAAAAACACGTGGCAAAATTCCTGCACCTCGACGTTAACACAAACCGTGAAAATAGTTAGTGGTACGTAAAGCTATTATTATTATTATTATTATTATTATTATTATTATTATTATTATTATTATACATATTTTGTATGTATTGTATTACTTTCAGCGCCGGGAGTGTCTAATGACATGTTGGGCTCGGGTGGTGCAGGTATTTTAATTTGCGCCCGTGGGTGACCTGCCCGACTATGTGTAAGACGGTCATGGTAATAATAATGAAGTGGATAGAGGCTAAAACCCGGTGTCGGCACATAGCCTACTCCTGTCGAATAAAACCAAGCTGTCTGCTCAAGGCTTACCGTCCCCATCCGACAGACGCATCACCATCAGCAGCACTCCATATAAATTCTGCGTTGAGGTTTGGAATTGACTCCAGGCTTTGGCCCGCAATCTAGTGATTAGAAATTGTACAGGGCCTACAATCACCTATCGCAGGGGTCATCACGTAGTTGCTCTAGAGAGCCGGTGTTACTTGCTCCGCTCGGGACGAGTGTTTGTCACGTGACAAGAGAGCAGCAGTCAGGCGGATTGCATACTGTGGCAGTACTGTACTTGCGCCACTGGCCTTCAGTACAAACTACGTCATGCACTTCCCCTACTGCTTCCTCTACTTGCTCGCTAAACTGCTCTCGTTCCTCGAGAGCGGGGAGCAAACTCGCTCCGAAGGCATTTCGCTCTCGATTGACGATGCCTGACCTATCGTATCTAGCCGGCCGGGTCTCGAACCACCTTACCACGGTATCAGACCTTATAGGGCCTTGCCCTGGCGGCTAGGTGAGCGTTATTATTATTAATATTGTTATGTATATTATTATAAGTAATACTGTATTGATGCCACGTGGTTCTTCCGGGTGAAAATTCCAATCCACATTCCCCAGCTATTTGTTATCCCTCCATCGAGTTGGAAAGTCAGCAACTCAACCACATTGCAAATCACACTTTCCTAACGACTTTCTTAATCTCCTTCTTGCCAGAAAGTTGAGTACACGGGCTCCAGTAATACAAGCGATGCTTTAAGAGGAACAGTCGATGGAACTTGTTCAAATAGTTATTATTCTGAAGTAGATTTTTTCTGAGAAATTGCAGTTGACATTCACAAGTGATAAAATTATTACCAAATCTGTTTGCAAACTTTGTGTGAAATATTGACCAACAATACACAGTGCTCTTTAGATCATGTAATGTTAACACATTTTCGAAAATCTCAAATTACGGAAGCATTTTAAGGAACAGGCTTTTATGAAATTATATGAGAGAAAATCCTCAAGGTATAGATGCCATAGAACAAGGGGTGCCGTAAGGTAACGACATAAAAATCATAGTAATGCATTTAATGCCATTCCAATTTTCACACTATTTATATTAAGATGAAATGAGCATACTGTAGATATTTTTTTTAAATTTTTAAATTCCCCTGTTGTACAGCTATCCCCGACGAGAAACACTTTACTTTCTCTTGCATGTATCGTATATATGATGATTTGCTATGTATTTATGTATTTATTATATTCTATGATCTACACATAATTTTACTCTACAGTTTCCGTTGGCTGAGAGTCACAGGTAATGGAAAACTCCATAAAAATTTTATTACCCTAAATAATAACAATAATTTAGTAATTATTTATAATATAATGAGATATATTGGATCAAATAAATTCACTATGAAGCAGGAAATAGACATATTGCATTACATTATAAAGATTAGTTTCGCTGATAGTGCACTTCTGTACGCAAATTATGATTTTTTATAGGAAATTGCAAAATAAAATTTATAACAACAGTCAGTTGTCAGTGATTGTGCACCTAATAAATAAGACTGGTCGACAAGGTTTTCTTCACAGGAAATCTGATTAGTGAATCTAGTGCATTTTGTCATATTGAATTCAGATATATAGTCAGAATTTTTCCATCTGACAAAGTCTTCTTGTGAGAGTCATTTTTAAAATTTGATTTTAGAATTCCCTTTTACCTCTCATAAGAACGTTTACCTCATATTTATCGATTTCATTCAAGTTGCGCTTAAGGAATTTTAAGTAATATCATGCTAAAGTGCCAAAAGACAAGACCGCGGGTAGATTCATTCCTGTTTTTACATGCGCAGACCTGTTAATCTGGCATTGCGATGTGTCAGTATTGAGCAGACTGTGAACGTGTCAGCACGAGTATCACTAGTGAAATATTTCCTTCCTTTCTATTTACAGTGTACTGTGTATGCTGTGTCTTAGTGTTTTATTTTTCCATCATGCCAAGAAAGTGTGTAAATCATGCTGACTTCAAATCTCAGAGGCGAAATTCACATGCTCATGTGACATGTGAAAGAGTACTTTAAGGTTAAGTTAATATTCCACCTTTAAAATAACATAAGTTTATTGTTTACTTATTTAAATAACATTATTAAATAATACGGGACATGTTTCGTCTAACTTGTAGACATCATCAGCCGTAAGATATTCAAGAAAAAGCTTTAAAAAGAACAAGGACAGAACAAACACAATAAAATAAATCGGTTGTCGAACACGTCAATCAAAATAGCGAGGATGTCCAGATTGTTCCAAGTACAAACATTCAAATCCTGTTGACGAAAAAACTTAAATTCACACACATGAGAACGATATAGTAAAGCTTGTTGTTAAAACTTTTCTTGAGTGTGCCGTTGATATGCAGCAATCAGGTGCGTCGGCAAAGCTGATGATGTCTACAAGTTAGACGAAACATGTCCCGTATTATTTAATAATGTTGTTTAAATAAATAAACAATAAACTTATGGTATTGTAAAGGTGGAATATTAACTTAACCTTAAAGTATACGTACGACAATACGCACTTTACGATGAAATTTATTTTATGTAATGTGAAAGAGTGTTACGAACTTTGCTTTCACTGTCGATTGAGTGATTTTGATAAGAGATGGGCCCAAAATATATGTTGTGTTTCGTGTGCTAGACTGTTGACTCGGTGTAAACATGGTACACATCATATGCCATTTGAAATTCCCATGGTTTGAATGGAACTGAAGAATCATCGAAGAGATTATTATTATTATTTTTGTTTGACAAATATTAAAGAAATCACATCTAAACCAAAATTACGGTTACGTATCTGAATTTGCCATCTGCAATGAGGCCAGTCTTACACAATGAAGAGTTCCCTGTACAAATTATAAAAATGAATATGACAACAATCCTACCTGATGGTGAAAACTGATATGATATTTGAATTCTGTATACAAAATACTTCTAGAATCTCTCATTTTTATTCGTGTGGAAGAAAATAGGTTCATTTTTGTCGACCAGTGTAATGTCCTTGAATGGAAGGTAATACTTATCAGTTGTATGATTTATTTCCATTATAGTCCGACTCGTTGGCTGAACGGTCAGCGTACTGGCCTTCGGTCCAGAGGGTCCCGGGTTCGATTCCTGGCCGGGTCGGGGATTTTAACCTTAATTGGTTAATTCCAATGACACGGGGGCTGGGTGTATGTGTTGTATTCATCATCATTTCATCCTCATCACGACGCGCAGGTCGCCTACGGGTGTCAATTAGAAAGATCTGCACCTGGCGAGCCGAACCCGTCCTGGGATATCCCGGCACTAAAAGCCATACGACATTTCATTTCATTTCCATTATACATTGGTTATACTTTTATACTATTTCATTTTAGTTCCTGACACTTTCGGCTGTTCCCAGAGAAAATCTAAACCGAAGTCACCAGGACTTCAACACCTCTAGGGACTCTACAATTTGGAACTTAATTAAACGACCAAACACATTGTAGATGGGTCTGGCATTGTTTCCACTTATGCCCGGCTACCCAGTCTTTCTAATCTGACTCCCCTTCTTCAACTCTTGTTCTCTTCCTAGCCTGATTGCATTAAGTTTGTAAGACCTAGAACTTTAACGCCCTCTCCTTTGTGAAAAATGTCTCTGAACTCGACTATTTCACTCACGTTTAGAGTTAAGGAGGATTGTTGCCAAGTTATACTTTCCCTTAAAGCAATAACCACGGCTACCACTATTCCAACTCGGGACTCTAGGATTGGGAGTCGAGATGGTACATCACTTCTCCAGCGCGTCAGCGAACCACGAACAGCATAACTAACCCACTTAAAATCATTTCCAATATGAACTGTACAGAAATAACTCTATTTAAATTCCACTATATTTTTTTTCAAGAAAGTCAGGTAAAGCCCTGACAGTGGTAAAACCGTTGCACCCTTCAGCATGAGGGTTGAAATTCTAATTAGAGGCTGGAAGGGTTTATATTTTCAACTCCGAAATGCAGAGTAAATAGCTCCCATGAGGCATATGAAAGGCATTAGTTTTAACCAGTGTTTACTTTGTAACAGCTCCTCCTGCAATTCGCGACTCATATATAAAACAGCCCTTCTATATAAGTGGTTCGTTACTTATTATTTGGGGTTAGGCCCACGTGCCTGATCTATACGGGGCCCATTTTAATAGCCCTATCATTATGGTGGGCAAATAACGACGGTGGGTGGGGAGCGGAAGGTTGCTGCTAAAATATGTCCGTAGCACGCACCATCACGCCACAAGATAATGCACACAACACTGGCTCTCTGATGACATTGTGGCGGCGTCAGCGATTGACGGGAAGTGTAGATAATATTCCCTTATGAATATACATCAAGTCAATCAGTAACGTTAAGAGAATAAACAGGGAATGAAGTGAGATTTCCATTAAGTCACTTTCGATGCTCTATGCCTCACTTGTCACAGGAGATCAAAGAGCCCACTGCGTTCCACTTGACGTACCGCAGGTAAACACTGAGTCAATGCTCTGGCCAAAGGAAATGTTTACAAAGGAATATGAATGGAAATCCCTTACACAAAATATTACGTGGTATGTATGTATTAAGTAATGTGATCTGTTAACGTTTGACGAGACATCAATGATAAGAAACGATAGTACAAGAGCGAGTCAAATGAAAATCTCAATTATTGTTTTAAATGTATTCAGGAAACGTGGTTCACAACTGCATCATTTTTCTACGTAGTCTTTACTACGTTTAATGCAAGTCGTCCTGTGTGTATAATTCCATAGATTCCTCTAGAAAATAATCCTTTGCCTGTTAGCGCAAACACTCGTGCACCTCATCGTCTGCATGGTGCTGCCATCTGTAGGACCTTTGTTAAAGTCTTTCTAGTAGCACTGCCAAAGGAAAGAACCATTGCACGAGATTTCAAATGTCTATTAGACTTTAAACGTTTCTACTCGATTCTCCTTCGTAAATACGAAATAATCCATTTTCTGCACGGGTACATAACTGAGCGGTTATTGGCATATGACCTGCTAAAGGGAATGGCAGTAGCATATGCTAATTTAGAGAGATCATTTCATTTAAAAAATTTAAAAAAAGGAATTCAGGGTCGTCTTCATTCAACTCTTATCAGAAGAGTCTTACTTTATGAACGCATTTACCTGTGTACATGGTGTGTGATGGCTTTCTGATGTGTGATTATAATAACTAACAAACGAAACAGAGTTGGAAACTTGGTAAATTAGTTCATTAATTATGCGGTTTAATCATAAATTAAGAGCGTCGGTTATAAACAATCCGATTGAATATCACTGCTTTACAAATTATCGTAATATTATGCACTGACCTGGAGGCCCATTAATTAACATTTAATTAAAATTGATGTGAATAAAATTACCCGCGTTTTCACCTGTCATTTAGGAGGTACTACGTTCAGTTACATCGTAATTGTTGTATCGCTCGCTTGTTCATTAAATGGTTATTACATGTTTAACAAAAAGTCTGATACCAACAAATAAACTACCTTGATATGATTTATTGCCTGCATAAGGATTTGATTTTTAAAATTCCAGTAATAGGAATAAACTAAAACATAAAAATCAAATAGTTGTGTAACAAGTCATGCGAAGTGTTGTAGACAAAATCGGGAGCCAATCAAATCAGTAAATTAATTTTAATCTAAATAAATAAATAAATAAATAAATAAATAAATAAATAAATAAATAAATAAATAAATAAAAGCGCAACGACATTGAATATTTTGGTGAAATGTTCTTACAGTTATGCGTTTCGAGTCTAATAATGACCATCTACATATTTTTTTGCTTTGGTGTCGGTTTGTCTGTCTGTCTGAGTACTATAACTATAAAACTCCTGGATATATTTTTAGCAGACTTCATATTTAGAATATACCTGTCCTTTGGTAGGTTTTAGGGCAATATATAAGAGTTTTGTCTGTACATTGCTCAGAATTTGAAAGAATGGTATTTCTGTATCGGCCATATGCACACTAACAAGGAAATGCACTTTTTTACTTTTCCGTAATTTCTACCTGTCTTTATGTATGTACATGCATCACAAGAAAACAGCTGAAGAGAATTTAATGAAAATCGGTATGTAACGTCGGGAGATGAGCCACTACAATCTAGGCTATAAATAATTTTATTCACACCGAGTGGAATGGCAGTTTAGGGGAAGGCCTAAAATATAATTCTCAAATATTTATATTATTAGTGCTCCTATCAATAAATAATGCATAACTCAAGTTAATAGTATTATATTTCCCATCATTTCCCCTTATGGGCGCAGTATATAGAGTCGTGGATAAGGAACTACATTTTAAGCTATAAATAATTGTATTCACCCTGGATGAAATTGTACTTTGGGGGAAGGTGCCTAAAAGTTAATTTTTTAATACCTACGTTACTGGTCATATAAAAGTTCTACATAACAACAGTTATAGAGAATACACTTTCCGATCATTTATATTTTATTCAGTTTTACCATGTCAAATTAGCAGTGAAGAGGGGGTTTCTGCTCCGGCTTGGAGGAAAAATTTGCCTCCAAGTCAGATTTTTTCCGCCGCCAGTGTAGTGAATTGAGATATTCCGATTCATCGGGTACTCCCAGGAAACAGATTAGTAAGAGGGCATAGTTTTTGCCCTGGGGCTCTCCACTATTCGACTCCCTCCCCTCACTCCTCCCCCCACCCCCGCCGGAAAAAAGACGAGCGTTTAGGGATTATGGCTGTCTGCGGCTCGGTCATTCCAGCTCTGGAACTTTGGACTGTTAGATCGGCAGCGTAGTACAGTTCAGGGGTAATCACTGACTCAGATATCGCGCAGAGCTACCTACATTATAATATTATATAAAGTTTCACAACACAGCTGTAAGGAGACAAGCTTAAAGCCGTGACCAGGCTGTGACTCATAGAAGGCTGATAGAAAACATGAAGTGTTCCACAAGAAGCGCAATAATAATAATAATAATAATAATAATAATAATAATAATAATAATAATAATAATAATAATAATAATTTCGTGTGGCTATTTATAACCTGGTGCAACCCTTGTAAGACAGACTCTTCGACGGGAGTGTGCGTTTATTGGAAGCTGCGTGTTATTGTAGTGGAGGATAGTGTTGTGTGCAGTATGTGAACTGCAGGAATGTTGGGGATTGTACTAACACCCAGCCAACGGAATTAACCATTTAAGTTTAAAATTTCTGAAATGGTCGGGAATCTAACCCGAGGCCTCTGACCCCAAGAACTCTACGCTTAACATTAGGCAAGAATCCGGACAAGAGAAACAAGGGAAGAAAGGTGATTACATCTGGACAGACTAGAAGAGATAAACGCAAGACGAAGGAATGAATAGCTGTAAGAAATAAAGAAAGCAACAAAGAGGAAAGACGTGTATGCACTGGGTTTTTATTATAAGTAGATGACCAAAGCCAAGATAATGCGAAAAATGCCCTTACGAACGAAATTACAACTTGGCAGATATAGTACATGATATACAATACCGATATGAAATATCATGTCATTACACATCTGAAGTATACTTATATACAAGACATATACTATCTTTTACAGAAATCACCGATCCGCTACGGCAGTTCACGTGTCGCGGTTATAGGGTGTGTAGCACTCAATCAAGTGGAACGCTGCCGACCAGGAATCAAAGCCCGGCCTTGTGAATACAAGAGGCTCTCCGGGGACGAGCTACTGTGTAGACTGTCATGCAATAGTAACCAGAACTGCCCATCACCACAAGTAGAGGGAGGGGGGTGGTAATGCGACACAGACACATGTGATGGGGCCTAGTTTCAATCAAACGAAAGCTCATGAGGACACAGGGGACGTTGATCAAATAGTCTTCTTTTACACAGGACATGAGACGTTCAACTGCGTTATCTTCAAGAAGGAACAAGTTCAATATGATATTGGTCACCCGTACTCGGATTTTATGAAGCTACGTAGCTTGCCTCTTTGAGGTGTTGACCTTCTAAGTTTCAGGATGTGAGATCAAATTCAGACTTAGTCATTTTGTACTTAAGAAAGCTTTACTTTGTAAATTTTGTAGCAAGTTAGAAAACTCGTTCCCCCAGCACAATGTGGAGAATATATTGTAGCAGAATATTCTGTTCCTTAAAAATAAATTCAATACGTAACAGAGCCACTGATCTCTGCGTTGACTTGCGATGATTTTCAGGGGTTCATATTTCAACCGAAACTTTCAAAATTTACTTAAGTGTGAAGTTTCTGATTTTGAGGAAAATCCTCCATCATGTCCCCATCCTATACCGCGAGAGAACTGCTCATTGGAGGTATTGGGAGTATTTTAGCTTCGCTAATTTTGTTAAACTATTTATAGTTAATTAACATAGTATTGTTGCTTACAGACCCTTTATGCGTCGAGGAAGGGGTGCAAGGCAATCCGAGAAACGCCTATCTCACATGTTACGATGCTGCTCTCACTCCAATGAGCAGGTCTCTCGCAGTGTAGGAAGAGGACATGATAGAGGTGTCTTTTCAAACTCAGGAACTTCACACGTAAGTGAATTTTGAGGGTTTAGAAGATATATGGACCCCTGAAAATCATCGTATGTCAGCGTAGAGATCCGTGGCTTTGTTACGGCGTGCCTAGGCATGGAGACCTCTACTTTTGACTGATAACTAGAGCCCGGATTTTTATGCATTAATAGGTTATGCAAACTTACTGAAGCGAGTAGCAAGTATAGTCTACCTCCACAACGACTATGCTATGGGGTTTGCATAGGCATGAGGGGTACGGCCCATCAGAACCCCCATAATTTATGTTACTCTTGCTACATTATGGAAGAGCGGGTGGCCGACACTACCTACTAACTAAACTAATTTGCAACCTAACCTGTTACTGCATAAAAATCCGAGCTTTACTGATAATATATGGTGAAAGCATGCAAGTCATAGCATTCTACTAATCCGCTGTAGGCAGACAGTAGAGAAAGAGGTTGGTCGTAAAAATGGCCATAAATCATTTACGCATGCAGATGTTTCAAATCGTTCCACAAGATCATAGATGTCACTGTAGAGGACCAAATATAGGATATAGGTTTTATCCATAAGACTCGCCATTATCTAAAAATTTGATATAACATAAATGGTCCGCAAGCCATAATTATTTACCTTCCTGCGACATATAAAATAATTCTTAAGAAACGTTAGTTTGGATAACTTTAATCTAATTTCGTTATGTAATCCTACTCTTAACGTAAGCTTACCTTCCTCGAGAACGAATACATGGAAGGAAACATTTTAAGACGCTTTTACTGTTTGAGTAGAACGTGTATATCCCCGAGAGTATTTCACTTACGATTATGTCTCATTTGACAAGACAAAAAAAAAATTTAAAAAAAATCGAAAAATCTGAAATTTACTTTTCATGAAATAGCGTTTCAAAATAAGGCAAAATTTGTGCTAATGTGTGACGTTACACGCATACTCTGTTATAAGATGGCGCTCTGTTGGCTCACGTGCTCAGTTGGAGGTTAGCTGCCGTTGTGAATACATCGTGGTCAGTTGTATAGAACAGCACATTTAATAAAGGGAAAGAAAGATTTGATTAGGATTCGGATAAAAACGAGCTAAAGAAACAGCTGGAACGAGAAAAGAGAATGATGAAGGAATGAAACAAATGAATCAAAAATGAGCGAAATAGGAGTTACTATGAGAAATTGAAAAAGCAAAGGACAATTTAACAATAAGTAACCACTTTGAAGTTACTCGTCATATCACTTCCGGAACTCTTAAATTATGTCTCTTATTTCTAATATCACAGGCCCATACGACACCGAGTTATATCTCACAGCCCTCAAGTGTATCAAAGTCTTTTGAATAAAATGTGTTATCCACATAATATTTGTCTTTCATTTCTAACAAGTAAGTCCACGAATCTCTAAAGAACCTTCGGCCGTTACAAAAATGAGAGCCTACCAGCAATGATTTAGTAAATATTTTGACATACCGTTAAAAGAAGTTGGGACTGTGTCTCATAAAGAAGTCGTCTTGCCTTATTTATTCATTCGTTCCGGTACATTCACTAGTGATTGAAGTTCTAGTAGAAGAAATTGATAAAAATGTTATGAAGTAAAATGAGATGAGTGTAAATTGCTTAATGAATTAATTAATTCATTCTATTCCTTATTTAAATTACAAACGACATTTTTGCTTGCTCGTTTTTAACACTTCCGATAGTTAAAGGAAAAATCCTCGAGGGATAACTGCCCTTAGCCAAGGATTATCATCAGGTACACATACATAATTAACTTGAAAATAAGACTATCGTGCAGTACATTTTGCTTAATTATACATGAGATATACAAAGGAAGCCACTACGGGCAAGAAATACCTTATTTTATCTTTCAGTTAGTCAAACATATTTTCATCAACTATCCTGAAAGGGTGGGATGAGCCACCTATGACGTCTCACCCTCTCTCTGGCCAGGTTGTTTCTTTCAGTGCAAAAAAGCGCAGAATTTTTTTTAGCACGCTTAGATATATTCCTTGCAAGGTATACAAATTTATTTGAAATCACTTGAAAATATATTGGTAATTTATTTTCTACACCGAGAGCACCAAACAGCAGCCCTATTACTTCTCATCTTTGCACTTCGTGTTAGAAACAAGAAACTAAGTTCATACTGTCCTACTGAAGATTTCTTCTGAGTATTAGTGAAGAGATGAGCTTTGAACATAAAGAAATGTGGGTGTACATACACAGCGGATAAAGGATTTTAATGGCACTTAATAAGATGGAGGAGAATGGTAATGTAAAAACAGAAGGAAATAGATATAGAGGTCATATATTTACAGACATCTGATGGCTGATGAACTGTATGAAATACAGGAGAACTTGATAGAAGCGAGTAGTAATATGTGTAGAAAAGAAGAGGGAAATCTGATAAATAAATGTAAATATACAGAGAAAATTACGGAAATTTTATTTACGAATGAGGTAGTTAAGGAGAATCACAAAAATAGGACCAATATTAGACTAAAATATCTGACAGAGAGGGGAACAATTCTGAAAAGTTAAGAAAATTGCATTAATCAATACCCGGCCAATGGATATAAGTTTACTGTAACTATTGTCGTTGGGAAGGTGTATCAATGTAGTTTGGTTTTATTTCTGGATATAATAGGGGCGCGGAAGGAGTAATGAAAGCTTGTATAGGTAAGTATTAATACAGGAAGTAGACTAACGTGAGGAAACTTTTTTCTTTGCTAGTTGCTTTACGTCGCACCGACACAGATAGGTCTTATGACGACGATGGGGCAGGAAAGGCCTACGAATGGGAAGGAAGCAGTCGTGGCCTTAATTAAGGTACAGCCCCAGCATTTGCCTGGTGTGAAAATCGGAAACCACGGAAAACCATTTTCAGGGCTGCCGAGAGTGGGGTTCGAACCCACTATCTCCCGGATACGAGCTCACAGCTGCGCGCTTCTAACCGCACGGCCAACTCGCCCTGTACGTGAAGAATCAAGCTATACCATAAGTACAGTATAGCTGTAAATAATACCTGCATAGCTGAATGCGAAATTCTGGTTCACATCCACCCGTCCGTTCTTCCGTCAATAATTTATCCATTCATTCAGCGATTATTTACCTATTTCATGAATAGACATATTGATTTGCATGAACTGTTCATATTAATGAATTAATATAATTTTCTTCTATACAAAAGTGCATTCATTGATCCATTTTCCCATCTATTATTGAATTTATTCACCTAGCTAGTCAATATTATATTCCTCTATGGATTCATCCACCCATTAATTCACCTATTTACGCATTAATTTTCGTAATCATATAGTAATCCATTCATAAAATTAGTGGACAAAGAAGATAATGAAAGTGAAATGTACAAGGGGAAACGTCTTGTAACCCAGCAGTTTATTATAGGCTTACGAAGCAGGAATGAGCATGGTTATTTAATATTATATCCAGTTTAATAATTTATGAAGTAAATCAAGATTATAATCCACTGAAGGTATGTCCAGTAGCACAAATGCAATGAAGACAGAGATCTCTTTATTTATCTGCGCCAAGCAGTTATCAATTTATTAGATTACTTTCACCTCCATGGCGAGGAAACTAAAATAAGCCCAGAATACTAACTACCCCTTCTACCTTACTGACTCGATACCTCGGATAAAATGGAGCTTAAGAGGTTTAGGGTATAAAATACCGACAGATGGAACATATCGATACCCTTGCACCCCAGGGAGTATGTCAGACACTTCATAAAAGCAAAATGACTCGCTCCCTGCTCAAAGTAAATGTTTAAACACTCCCAAGCGAGAAGGAGACCGACAAATGAGCACGCTCTGGACTCTGGCCTACAAATCAATAATGGAAGGAAATCCTGCCCGCTTGGTTACTTGTGCCTCATTTCAGAGCCAAGAACAGAGAGTTTCGTGGCCGACAAGTCAAACTTGCGAGATCTGTACAAGGATTAAATTGTGGTATTATGGAACTGAATCTGAGGGATAAATGGTCCCGCTTCAAGACACCTCAAGGTGAATTAAGTGCAATCAGTCACGCTACAGCAATTATGGATCACGGTACTCAAAATTCGATTACGTTGCTATCGTTTGAATTTATAAGCCTTTAAATTCCAGTTTGATAGAGCAAAATTAATATTTACTTATGTGAATTTATGTTTTCACGGCCCGTATACATAGACGTGACAATTCCTTTTTGTGAATTTGTCCTGTTAGCGTACAGTGAGTCATCTGGTGATGGACGAGAGCACCGCTCGCAACAGACCAACGGTCCAGTATTATCAAATTCAAACCGTCAATTTTAGAAAAGTTTTCTTGTGGACAGACTTCTTTTCTCTTCTGAAGATGCTGAGCAAAGCCACCGCGATGCTTTACTGACACGGCAGAACCCCCCGGAATTGTCATTTCTACGAATATTGCCTTTATAATAAAAAGTAACAAACATAATAGTCCACCTCTGTGGTGTAGTGGTTAGCGTGATTAGCTGCCACCCCCGGAGGTCCGGGTTCGATTCCCGGCTCTGCCACGAAAATTTGAAAAGTGGTACGAGGGCTGCAACGGGGTCCACTCAGCCTCGGGAGGTCAACTGAGTAGAGGTGGGTTCGATTCCCACCTCAGCCATCCTGGAAGTGGTTTTCCGTGGTTTCCCACTTCTCCTCCAGGCGAATGCCGGGATGGTACCTAACTTAAGGCCACGGCCGCTTCCTTCCCTCTTCCTTGTCTATCCCTTCCAATATTCCCATCCCTCCACAAGGCCCCTGTTAAGCATAGCAGGAGAGGCCGCCTGGGCGAGGTACTGGTCATTCTCCCCAGTTGTATCCCCCGACCAAGAGTCTGAAGCTCCAGGACACTGCCCTTGAGGCGGTAGAGGTGGGATCCCTCGCTGAGTCCGAGGGAAAAGCCGAACCTGGAGGGTAAACAGATTAAGAAGAAGAACAAACATAATAACAAGAATATTGAAATATACTTAATGCTCGACGATGCCGACTTAAGTATTATATGCCAGAAAACTGAATGAGGCTCATTATATTTCAAGTTTCATTATGATACAGGTTCTCCACCAATCAGAGTTCAGATTTTCATTATGATACAGGTTCTCCACCAATCAGAGTTGAGATTTTCATTATGATATACAACTGTTGACCAATTATGTAAGGATAGAAAAATCAAACATGTCGGACACACATATTATCATCAATGCACCTTCTACATTCAATATTACCGGGCGAGTTGGCCGTGCGCGTAGAGGCGCGCGGCTGTGAGCTTGCATCCGGGAGATAGTAGGTTCGAATCCCACTATCGGCAGCCCTGAAGATGGTTTTCCGTGGTTTCACATTTTCACACCAGGCAAATGCTGGGGCTGTACCTTAATTAAGGCCACGGCCGCTTCCTTCCAACTCCTAGGCCTTCCCTATCCCATCGTCGCCATAAGACCTATCTGTGTCGGTGCGACGTAAAGCCGCTAGCAAAAAAAAAAAAAAAAAAAAAAAAAAAAACTTCCAATATTCCACAACCACGCGGCACAATCCCGTAAATTCACTTCACCGACTCTACAATAAACAATTTTTATTTGAAATAAAGCTAGGTTATGATAACCGTCTATCAAAGGTCTGAAAACATTGTGAAGGTGTCTGATCCAGTCACGGGAAATCAATAACCCAGCGCAAGCGCTCTGGGCTCTGTTCAGTAAACTCAACTGTGAAGCGACATCTCGACAGAAATTTATAAATATTTAAAACAATAGAGTTAGAATTATCGTCGAGCATAAACAGTTGTATGCAACTCGCCTGTAATGGTAATGAAGACGCTCGTATGGAAATCATAAAACACGCTTCGCTCGTTTTATAAACTCACTCGTGTCTTAATTATTGCCGTTATAGGCTTGCTACATAATGTACTATTAAGGTTTTCAGATTCTGAACTGTTCTTGGGACGTTGTAGAGTTCAAAGTTTTAGGCTGTAATAGGTCATAATCCCCCGTCTAGACAGCCAAGAATATCGACCGAGAGGATTCGTCGCGCTGACCACACACCTCATAATTTGCAGGTCTTCGGGGGTAAGCAGCGGTCGCTTGGTAGGCCGTGGCCCTTAGGGGCTGTTGCGCTATGGAGTTTGTATTTTTAATCAGTTAGATTGCCTGCACAACGATTATACTATGAGTTTTGCACAAAAATTAGTGGCACCTCCCATCAGAACCCCTAGAATTGATGTTACACTCACTATATTATGAAAGACCAGGCAGGGCAATTCTTCTTAATACTGCCTAAAATCCAAGGTCTAATTATGACTATTAGGCATAGACTGGTGACAATGCATCACCATCATTACTTTTAATACACTATGTGGTAAAAAAGAGCATATTATTGATATTACAAAAAATTAGCTTTGAAAGTCAACGTATGTCACTATAACATTCAAATTGACGAAGGCAACACGTATCATGTGTTCAAAACGCATTGTTCATAACGGTGTTGTATATTTTCGAACATGTTGATAAATACAGATTGCCGCAAGGACACAAAGAATGACGCATCATCTCTCCTAATTCGTGAAGATTCCATGTAGGGTCATCTGACCGAAAAACTGATTCCATCAGCATAACCTATATGTAAGCATCTCGAGGCCTGAGATCTGGGGAGTGCGGAGGGCGCGGCGAACTAGGCGATCTCAAAAGTGTCTCGCGGTGAAGGTTGTAGCAGTTTTTATATTTATTTGATTTATTGTTCAACAGGCATTTCTGCCCACTTACAGAACATTTCCATGTCTTATTTCTAATTTTATGAATAATTTACAATAAAAATTAAAATATGAAAGCTAATACTATACTTATAAACTACGGACAATTGTAAGTGTGTGTTTCAAATTATTTTAATTTATCATAAAATATACATTAATAATATAAATTAATCTAAGGACTAAATTATTCATGGTACACATGTATGCTATTCTATTTACTTTATGTCTTCTCTCTGTGTGAGTTCCCCTTTGACTGACTTTAACAAGATACTCTCCTCGTGAAATATGTCCACGTTTGGCATTTTATTAATTGACTGACATGTTCTGTTTAATGGTGAATTCATATGGTGATTTGTGTTTGACCTTTTAACAAAGAATGTTAAATTATTTCTATTGCTTCCAAACGGTGCATACAGGTTTATTTGGTGGAGTAACTCTCGGTTATCTGCTTTACCTTTGAGAATTCTATGTAAATATTTTACACCTGTTAATATTTTAGTAAATATTTGTTGTAGGAACCTTCCTTCTCTCCTTTCGTATTCTATTTGACACTTGCTGGCAAAATGTAGTGTTTAGAGTGCACTATGTCACCTGATATGTGCTACAGCAATTTGTTATTTTCATTGATCCTGTCACAGTCTCATCCTTGGCTTTGACAATATGAAAGTGACCGAGGTATGCTAGTAATATCATTCCTTATATAACCAGTCCCTGTTATGAATGGTGTGAAAATATCGCTCACAAGGTTGGTTGGTGCATGCATTTTAGTGGACTTGGCAGACTGATGTGTAATAGCAACTTCTGGCTCGGTGAGGAAGGCAACTGGAAACTACCTCACTAGTAATTCCCCTAGTATGCCTCTACAGTGACGCCTGGGCTATCTAGATAGCTTTTGGTGGAGTTATGTAGGATCCAACCAGCCTTTGGGCCGAATACCCAATATACAACAACATACGTATTCTATTTTACTAGTGGTTTGACTGTGCTCCAACTCAGTCTGGTTTCTGGCGGCCATGGTACAGAAAAAGACAAGGACTTCGAAGGGAGCGACCATGGCTTTTATTCCGGTACGCCCCCAGCATTTGCCTCGTGGGAATATCGGAAGCCGCGGAAAATCATCCTCAACTCTGTTTGTTAGTGAGACTCAAACCCTCCGTCTCTCGAATGCAAACTAACGGCTTAATGGCCCAATTTGTGTATCGGGCTCACTCATTCCTGTCATAATTAACCTCCTTTTGTGAACTTCTGTATTTCTACGACGTCAATCGTATAGGGAGTAACATACAAAGCCCGCCTGGTGGTCATGATCCTTATGACGTCAAATGTATATGGTCTGCCACCGCGGTTAGCTAGTTCGATTCCTGACGATCGAAATCATTTTCACCACAGAATGTTGGCCGACAGGGTGGGATAGGTGTTGGTATACAATTTCTTATCACTAGGTTGTGTGCCAAAAGATTGTATTCAATTACAAACCTCTTTACATTGTTCATTTGGAAGGACGACACATTATGACGCTGACTCCGAGGTCAGTGGATCGAAACCATGCTCTGCTATCATTTGCTACGGAAGTGCTCAGTTATAATTTTTTACGGGATAAAGTATTAGTATTCTTCTCCTGCCGTAGTCACGCTTATTTAATTAGCGTGGGCTGTATTCTCATCGAAATGACAGAACGTAAGAACAGGACATACAACAAGTGGCCATGCGATGTAAAGATTCTTGTTCTCGTTAAAGGACATTTGTTCGAATCTCTGTGAAGGAAACCAAGAAACTTAGAAAAGACACTTCTATGTTTGAAACATTATGGTCGCTCAAAAAGAATTAGCACATGATATTGTGTGTTCCTCACCTTTGATATTTTATTAGACTTAATTATTATCGAAATATAATTCACCTTCCATGTAGCTACGATTTCCGTGGATATCCATAACAACTATTGTATCTATAGGTTCAATTGAATATGGGAAAAGTGTACCTGCGAGGAACGTTTACAACACCATCCACTTATTATTTTTTGAGTGAGTGTACTTGGCTCTTCAGGTCACTCATCCAACAACAACGATTAATACCAGGTTAATTTCTAGGAACAAAAGAAGCTGGCCAAAGGGCTCACCTTTTTTATCCCACATTTTGATTCACTTTGCTATATTCGGCCTGAGAAGATGAGACGGTAAAATGCTGATCACTTTATGTATCCCCTCCCCACGCCCTAATGCTCTCTGCATACATCGCATTTTCGTTCAGTCTATTTATTTCCTCTACCACAAACATTAGTTATTGCCATATTTCCAAAAAAGAAAATCCTGAGAATCCCTTAAGTTATGAATTAAGGAATATCTCTCCCTCACGCTAAACTGAACAAGTCCTTTGTTTTCACTACATCACGTATCTTTAACGTATTTGATCTTCACTGTTTCGCTAATAACACTAACTGTACTCAACTGAAGTAATCCTTAACAGCTATCTTCCTGGAGTAGTACGCACGGGGCTGAGATGAGGCATTCTTGTGTCTAACAATTACAAATATAAATATATTTCTTAGAAAGCTCTCTGTTTCAGCCTTAGATTCTTTAGATTTTTGTAGTAAAAATAACAAATAGGCTCAATGGCTTTTTTTTACTTATTATAAAATACATGCTTCAATTTTACTGAATTTGGTATCTGTAATTTAATGTTTTAAGTTTAATGTTTAATTTGTTATTTTAATATTATAAACATGTAGTTAGTGCGTTCATAAAGCTGTATAGAGTACAACCCCGTTTATCTGAAGTTATGGGGGCGGAGCCACTTCGGTTGACGCGTTTTCTCGGATTATACATGGTAAATATTTTCGAAAGTTAAATGTCGAAATAAAAATGCATAGACTCTGTTAAGCAAAGGTGCATACAGTATATTAACATTTAAATGTTTACATACTGCCATTCATTGTATGAAATCCGTGATTTTCTTCTGAATTCTGTTAGTGCAGCGATGTCACGCCACCGTTTAATCAACAATACATCAGCTGCTGTAGATTTATCGCTTTGTTCAACAAAGCGCAAAGCAATCTGAAATAATGAAGCATTTTTCTTACTACTGAACTGAATACTGTATACAATAATTTTATTACAGTAATGTAATTTAAGCGTGTGGTACTGTATTTTAGCCGGCCCCGTGGTGTAGGGGTAGCGTGCCTGCCTCTTACCCGGAGGCCCCGGGTTCGATTCCCGGCCAGGTCAGGAATTTTTACCTGGATCTGAGGGCTGGTTCGAGGTCCACTCAGCCTACGTGATTAGAATTGAGGAGCTATCTGACGGTGAGATAGCGGCCCCGGTCTAGAAAGCCAAGAATAATGGCCGAGAGGATTCGTCGTGCTGACCACACGACACCTCGTAATCTGCAGGCCTTCGGGCTGAGCAGCGGTCGCTTGGCAGGCCGAGGCCCTTCAAGGGCTGTAGTGCCATGGGGTTTGGTTTGGTTTGGTTTGGTACTGTATTTTAATAACAATTTGAAATCAATCTTACCTCCATTGCAATAAATCCATCATCTGCTGTAACTGGATTCTCAAAACTGCCACTTTCAAGGTCGGAGTCGTCTGCAGAATCTTCATGGTTAATAATACAGTAATAACAATAGTAATAATGATAATAATAATGCAGTAATAATAATAAATCCTGCTTCTTCAAGAAAAATGCATCATGGAACGAACTAGAGGGTAAAGAACTGTTTCCTTTTATGATACACGTGCATTCTGGCATAATTCATAATATAAAAGTAGGGGTTTCCTAGTATCTCTCAGCACATATAGCAAGAGAATTACTAATATCGACGGCTAAGAACGAGTGGGTAAAAACAAAATATTAAAATACAATTTTGCCAGAGCATTTCGGTTAAGGCGGGTTTCTGTTAAGCGAACTTCGGTTAAGCGGGGTTCTACAGTATTATTACAAGAAGACGCTTTATAAAGGGGCTCTTCAGCTTCAGGGGCATGTAAATTATCAATAGTTTTATTTTATCTCTCTTAGATCCTGCTGATCAGGTCAAAATGTGCGCAGGTTTTTTAAACACTGAAATATAATATCGTCTGATTTGACTGGAACAAATATATTAAGGTAAGTTAAAATGCCTAAAATAATGATTTTGCTCGCCTGTAATTGGGTTTCAGGTTTTAACAGTCTTGTGAGTTTGTTCGGTCGACTTTGGCCAACCTACATGTACACAATATAACAGAACTTGAAGTAAATATTTTAATATTTGACGTTGCGCAATGCTTATCCCTCCCATTCCTGATTAACGTTCTCACAGTTACAAAACTAATTCAATTCTTATGACTGCACAGAAACTGGAGAAACGTTATAAAGGATCTAATCTTTACTTTCATAAATATTTAAATATATCCTCCCGTTAATGCTGTACCTGAAGGAAGTTGACATTTGTTTTAATCACTCATGAATGTTTGTTGTGGAAATGGTAGATCATATTCAAATTCAATACCTGTTGTGTGATACTAAATTAGTTTTTAACACATAACATGGAAATAAACTGCGTCTTCATTCCCTGGTGAAATGTTTGCCACGCGTTTCCTTTTTTTTTTTTTTTTGTCGTTTCCTTCATTCTTCTCTTTTCACGAAATCTTGGCATATTGTACAATGTGTCCAAACGCAAAAGGAGACAAATCTCCGTATATGTAAAAGACAAACTCAGTGAAGGCATTAATAAAAGTAATCCGTGTGCTTTCAATAGGGGATCTCTAGCCTATTACGCAAAGGCGCACTGAATTCCCCTGGAAAAGGGTTAAGTTCCGTTTCCTGTAAAAAAATTCGTAAACATTATAAAAGGAGATTTCGACTTCTGGAGGTGGATTTGATCAACCTACACCAAAAATGAGTATCAAGTTAATTCTTGGTGACAAAGGTAGCTTGGCAAAGAGCTAACCACTCTAACAGACCTTTCCGAGGTGTCGCATCGGTGCTGAATAGTAGAAGCATTATTTTCCTCTCCTCCAAGGGCCTCCATGGCTTTTACTGAGATAACTTTGATGTTAATATAGTAGACACTTGTCTGATTTTAAGTCTAGCTGTATAAAAATATTCCGGCAAACACAGATGTTTTTAAACCACTTTACCTGACATGTATAGTGTCATGTGTCGTGTTATAGAGAATGTTATACTTTGTCTCATCTCCTGTTGTGTTCTTATTTCAACACCTCACCCTGTTGGATGTTCCGGGGTCTGTGAAAATGAACACGTGTCGCTATCGTCAATAAGGCACGGAAATTTGCGTCAGCGATGCCGAACATGAAGCAGAACAGCACAGCAGCGCGGCGCTTCGGGTTATTGAGATGGTAACGCCGTGATATGCATAGGATATGCAACTTGCCCAGCTTGCAAGTCAGACGGGCACCAGAAGCTTTCTACTTTATACTCAGGTCTAAGGTGGTGCGTGTTGTCTACTTTCTAGAAACTATTGTCAAGTAGCAACGTCACTTTATTTCTTCTCACATACAGTAAAAGTTTACAATGCGATTATATATCTGGAAGGGTACTTTCCAATAGTTGAATTGTTCAGAACTGAAAAGGTGTATGTCCACATTAATTTATCGTAAGAACACGTATAAAATCCCCGCTGTCAAAGAGATGAAACTTGACCCATACTGCTTAATAGAACGATTGGAGTAGTATTTACATTTGCAAAAGTCATCATAATGTATTTTCCTTGTATCAGTAAGGTAATCACAAGGCTGAAATCTGACTAGGAGGTGACAAGTTGCCAGCAGATAAAATCGTTTGCCTACAACAGCTGAGGCATCAGCAGGCATAGACCGTCTGTGAACTTGCATTCGAGAGATGGTGCGTTCGAATCCCACAGTCGACACACCTGAAAAGAGTTCCCCATTTTCACACTAAGCAAATGATGGGACTTTCCCTTAAGTAACGCCATGCTCGCTTCTTTGTCAGTTGAAGTCGTGTTCTATCCCATCTTCACCATAAAACCTGTCTGTAACGGTGCGACGTAAAAGAAATAACATATAAATCCTATACATCACTAAAGAGGCGTACTAGGTAAACGACTGAGGTAGTTTCCTCTTGATCCCTTCACTGAGCTAAAAGGTAGTATAACTTATCATTCTACCAGGCATACTGAAATTCACACACAAATCCGCCCATGAGTGACATTTTCACATGATACATAGGGCACTAGGAAAGTTTTGCAATACGCTAAAACGATTGGCTGGTCACCCCTCTTATGGTGAGGGATGAAAAGATGGATAAAAACCGGTCTAGAAGACAGCAAGGTGTTTTTGGTTTTTTTTTTTTGCTAGTTGCTTTACGTCGCACCGACACAGATAGGTCTTATGGCGACGATGGGACAGGGAGGGGCTGGGAGTGGGAAGGAAGCGGCCGTGGCCTTAATTAATGTACAGCCCCAGCATTTACCTGGTGTGAAAATAGGAAACCACGGAAAACCATCTTCAGGGTTGCCGACAGTGGGGTTCGAACCTACTATCTCCTGAATACTGGATACTGGCCGCACTTAAGCGACTGAAGCTATCGAGCTCGGTACAACAAGGTGTGATCTTCACACCAGTTGTTACCAAGCAGTGGGATTGAAAGCAAGTCAAGATGTCAGTGTGGTATAAAGGTGAATATCGCGTAATTATCCGCTACAATTTTGCTCGTGGATTAACTGTTGATCAGTGCCTGGAGGAAATGACTCCTGTCCTGGGGAAAGACTGTCCACAACGGACAACAATTTTCCGCTGGTACAAAGAGTTCCAGAGGGAAAATTTTGGGGTTGAAGTCGATCCTCGTTCTAGGCGACCGTCTGAATCAGTGACTGAGGAAAACAGTGAAGCTGTGAGGAAAATGTTGCAGCAAGAGAGGCGATTGACATGTCGGCAGGTAACAGAGACCTTCCACATCCCGGCACCAGCTATTAATTCAGTTCTACACGACCACCTCCATGTTAGAAAGGTTTGTTCCTTTTGTGTGCCCCATTCACCTTCAGAGGAACAAAGGGCACATCGAGTGAAATGGTGCCGAAAAATGCCAAAACAGTTTCAAAATGGGACTTCGCGTAACGTCAATAGCATCGTTACAGGTGACGAAACTTGGCTTTATTATTACGATGTCCCAACAGAATTCCAGAACAAGGTGTGGCTGTTTGAAGATGAGGGTACTCCTGTGACTGTGCGAAAGTCAAGGTCAGTGGAGAAAAGGATGATTGCAGTATTCTTCACTAAACGGGGCATCCTGACTCGGGTTGTGCTAGAAACACAAAGGACAGTTACTGCGAAATGGTACAGTGAGACTTGTCTGCCTCAGGTCATCCAGGCTCTCAAGCCGCTCCATCGAAGGTCACGGCTCAACACTTGGCTCTTGCATCACGACAATACTCCATCACATCGTGCTAATGTAACAATGGATTTTCTTGCCAGGTCGGGGTTGACTGTGCTTGATTACCTTCTGTACAGTCCTACTCTTGCCCCATGTGACTTCGCACTCTTCCCAGGAGTGAAGATGAAGCTGAAAGGGCGGCGTTTTGCATCCGACGAGGAGCTTCCGGCAGAATGGGATCAAGAGTGTGAAAATGTAACCGAAGAAAAGTGGTAGAGTTGGTTCAGTGACTGGTTTCGACGTATGGAGAAGTGTATTGAGTGTGGTGGAAATTATTTTGAAAACGTCGAAAGCGTTCACTCACATTGCAAAACTTTCCTAATGCACTTTGTACACTACGATGACTGGCTGAATAAAGAATGCTATTACTAGCGTTGCTCACAACTCTGTCACCTTCACATTGTCAAACCCAGGGATGAGATTGAAACTGCTCAATGAAAGTAACAAACGTTCTTTTGCCCACACCAGAAGATGTACAATAAGCTACTCAAAATAAACTTTCAAATGATTAGCTAATAATAATAAAAAGGGATGTCTTGCCGAGGCGGGAAAGGCGTTCTCAGTTCGCCCGTAAGGACGTTGGGTCGATTCCCCGTCAGGATGTCGAAAATTTTAAGAAATGAGACTTCCACTTCCGGAGGTGCACATGGCCCTGAGGTTCACTCAGCCTATACCAAAAATGAGTATCAGGTTAATTCCTGGGGGCAAAGGAGGCCAGGCGTACAGCTAATCACTCTACCCCACCAAGTGCCGAGGTTACGGATACTGGAAGCCTTTACCCTCCACCCCTCCAAGGGCCTTCATGGCCTATACTTTGCTTCTTTTGCTTTATGTAAAAGGATCTAGGCTGTCCCTGCCACCATCGTAACCGTACAGTGAGCTTAGGTCGCCCGTAGTGGGCTAGTTCATAGTGCATCGTAATAATCTCCCCGTGGGTGGGTGGGGTGGTGGAATACGTTGCGTAGGTTAGTAAACCACGAGGATCCTAGTTGAGTCTGGCATTGCTCCCACTTGCTTGTGAGAGCCTCCTTGTTTTCATATTTCCTGTATGACCTCCCTTAATCAACTTTAGTTCTCATATGATAGCGATGGCATTAGGTTTGTGAGGCCTAGGGAGTCTTTCATTATCATGCCCTTCTTAAGATTTATTGTACTGTTTCTCCTATACTTTCATTTTTGAACGAATTTATCTCTTCATTTTTTCTGATTAGTGTTAACAGAAGATGGTTGCAGAATTCCACCTCCTATCAAAATAATAATCACCACCATTGTGATTAAAATACAGGCCAATAAATCACTTCCAATTCACCAAGACATCCATAGAATCGCACCAACCCGCCTGATATCCAGACACACTCCCCTGCTGCTGGTTGGAAACCTAATCAAAGAAAGGTACTTTGGACTCCGAACCTGGAATCAAGTATGGACTGTTAAGGACCCCGATGAACGGAGATCGATCTTTGACACTAAGCAGCCCCCGCAGAGTGTATGGCTTCCACTAAACAGAGTGCGCACTGGGCATGGAAGAAGTGGCTCTGTGATGCATTCTTGGGTTCCTCGACCTTCTCCCAGCTGTTACTGTAGTGAAGAATGCTAGACAATGCGACGGATCACCTTAAGATGCCCACATAGAGCCTTCCGCAGAACTATCGACGGCTTTCTGACAGGTTCAACAACGGCTATTCACTGGCTGCAACGAGACGTACTAGTTTAGTTCGCACTTTTTTTTTTTTTTTTTTTGCTAGAGGCTTTACGTCGCATCGACACAGATAGGTCTTATGGCGACGATGAGATAGGAAAGGCCTAGGAGTTGGAAGGAAGCGGCCGTGGCCTTAATTAAGGTACAGCCCCAGCATTTGTCTGGTATGAAAATGGGAAACCACAGAAAACAATCTTCAGGGCTGCCGATAGTGGGATTCGAACCTACTATCTCCCGGATGCAAGCTCACAGCCGCGCGCCTCTACGCGCACAGCCAACTCGCCCGGTAGTTCGCACATTTGTTAATTTACGTATTTAATTATATTTTGCAACATTTCTCTTTTTTCTATTTATTTTTTTGTATTTCTTTTTCTATATTCTGTATTTCACATATCTCTGTCGATTCTGCTTTAATATTTTACATTTATTCCATATTTAAATTGTTCGTTGTTCTTTAACTTTTATTCTTTCTCAATTTCTGCTAGTTGTTTTACGTCGCACCGACATAGATAGGTCTTACGGCGACGATGGGATAGGAAAGGCCTAGGAGTTGGAAGGAAGCGGCCGTGGCCTTAATTAAGGTACAGCCCCAGCATTTGCCTGGTGTGAAAATGGGAAACCACGGAAAACCATTTTCAGGGCTGCCGACAGTGGGGTTCGAACCTACTATCTCCCGAATACTGAATACTGGCCGCACTTAAGCGACTGCAGCTATCGAGCTCGGTACTCAATTTCTGTACGGCTTAACTTCTATTATAAACTGTATAAAATAAACGAGCAGTGCACCGCCAGAAATGGATCTACCTCTTTAATAATAATAATAATAATAATAATAATAATAATAATAATAATAATAATAATAATAATAATAATAATAATAATAATAGTTGGAGAGGTCTCGTTCAGGCCCTTTTGCAGTAGACGGCCTATTAAGCGACCTGAATATCTGTGGGGATGGGGCGTTACCAAAAATGATTTCTAACGCTGAAGAAATCACAGCACACCCTACCACCAAGCCACAATTAACCTTAAATTCCCCGGTCCAATCGGGAATCAAATACGGGACACTGCTCCGAAGGAGCGGGTAGGCATTTACGAATCCCAGTCGAGGTACACTCTAATGCACCGTTACTTCATTGCAGTGGTGTCTGAACGGTGCAGTAGTCGCCAGCGTCTTGGAAAGGTGTGGCAATCTAACTGACGAGCACACTGCTACTCCGGGGCGAAACGTCGGCAAGTTCACAATTTAAAAAAGCCTAAAGAGCTAGAGTATTTTAAGTAATATTTTATTAGGAAGTTCATAGCACATGGGGAATTATAACCAGTTTGTCGCTTATTTTTCCGTTATAGATATTGCTCAGTTTTTTGTCACGAAGTGTGCAAAACACTATCTTGAGAAAATCCCTGTTCGCTGATAATTCGGCAACCAGCGCTGGCATGCACACGATAGAACAAGGCTACAGACAGAGAAAATTTCACCCTGTGCACGTAAATACGGTGAATAGTTAGCAGTATCAATGGAGCATTGAATGCTGGGTAACAAGTTTACAGCATTTAACATACAGATGATATGCCGTAGAAATTGAAGTTCTCCCGGGGATTCCGATGGTAATGGAGTGCATGAGAACTGAACCGCACCGTAGCGGCTGGGAATGTAAACATACCATCGGCGAGTCTCTTTCCACAGTTATACAAACTAGCACATCCGCTGCAAACTATGCCAGATCAAAGAACATTTTATGAGCAGAGCAGCCACACAATTCTCTACGGAAGTATTACAGGCATCCTCACCGATATCATATGTATACACACAACAATGACAAGGATATAAATTCCTATCCCACGTGCGTACTTAGTCACGCGTTGTCCAAACCTCTTTAGAGCAAGTACAGTGTACATATCAAGCATATTTCATACTCTCTTTAGAACTTTTATAGCTCGTTTTTGAATAATTCTTGTTGATTAATATGTGGAAATGTTTTGAGAAAATAATGCACTCCTAAAAATGTAAAATTAGCAGAAGCGATTGGGGTAAAGTTTCATTCCATGGGAAGGGCGTGAACGAGTAGAACATTTTACCAGGGAAAGTGTTGGATCCTTTTCCGAAATTTTCACAAATATTCAAGAAAATATTAAACAGCAACAGAGAAATTTTTTTTTCTAGTTGCTTTACGTCGCACCGACAAAGATAGGCCTTATGGCGACGATGGGACAGGAAAGGGCTAGGAGTGGGAAGGAAGCGGCCGTGGCCTTAATTAAGTTACATCCCCAGCATTTGCCTGGTGTGAAAATGGGAAACCACGGAAAACCATTTTCAGGGCTACCGACAGTGGGGTTCGAACCTACTATCTCCCGAATACTGGATACTGGCCGCACTTAAGCGACTGCAACTATCGAGCTCGGTGAGAAAAGAAATGAAATGTGAGAGTCGAGGTAGGGGACTGCCTGTAGTGTTAAAGTACGGTAGGAACTTCGAAGGCCCTACACGAACTCCGAAAAGCGGTGACTAAAAGGCTCTGGTTATGAGGCAGCAGGTCGTTATGCATGTTAGTCACCAAAATGGGTGTCCGCCTCGTTGGCTGAATGGTCAGCGTACTGACCTTCGGTTCAGAGGGTCCCGGGTTAGATTCCCGGCCGGGTCGGGGATTTTAACCTTCATTAGTTAATTCCAATGGCTCGGGGGCTGGGTGTTTGTGCTGTCCCCAACATCCCTGCAACTCACACACCACACATAACACTATCCTCCACCACAATAACACGCAGTTACCTGCACATGGCAGATGCCGCCCACCCTCATCGGAGGGTCTGCCTTTTAAGGGCTGCACCCGGCTAGAAATAGCTACACCGGGTGAGTTGGCCGTGCGCGTAGAGGCGCGCGGCTGTGAGCTTGCATCCGGGAGATAGTAGGTTCGAATCCCACTATCGGCAGCCCTGAAGATGGTTTTCAGTGGTTTCCCATTTTCACACCAGGCAAATGCTGGGGCTGTACCTTAATTAAGGCCACGGCCGCTTCCTTCCAACTCCTTGGCCTTTCCTATCCCATCGTCGCCATAAGACTATCTGTGTCGGTACGACGTAAAGCCCCTAGCAAAAAAATAAAGACATAGCTACACGAAATTATATTATTATTATTATTATTTACCAAAATGGGTAAAAAATTGTAAGTTGAGATCTTATAGCAGTTGTATATGATTATTTGAAGTGATTCTATATGCTGTATATGAGTTGATAATGTGTGTAAGTACAGAAGATATTATGAATAGAATTTTGTAAATAATATAAATTTATTAAGGGTGAGCTGTGTATTTAATAGAAACATTGTTAGTGCAAATTGCATAGTACTGTATTTTAGGAAATATTCTTCTACTTTTTTAAATTGAAAATTTAGTGCTTGATAATAAAGTATATTTGTGTGTCATTTTCCACCGAGGTATGTACCTCATTTGAAAATAAAGTGATTTCGATTACTGCATAATCAAACATGAAATAATCCACGGTCCCTTGCCAAGTGCTCTCAACATAGCAGTAATGACTAGTGACCATGGTCACTTCCTTCCCAGTCCTAGCCATTTCCTATCCTATCGTCATCACAAGACGGGTCTGAGACGGTTCAACGTAATATGATATTTAAAAGAAACCCTGCGAGACACCATTTCCGGCACCTTGACATCACCAAAAATAGGGTGGATGATCTGTCACAGCCATGGCATCAGATCCTTCGAGTGTCGAGTACATTGCATGGGTGTTTAAAAGGAGTGAATGCGCAGAATTCAGGTTTAGAAGTTTCGTGATTTTGCCTCGGCCGCTTTATGTGAAACACTTTTTAGTCAACATACACTTTAACCGAAAAAAACTGAAAAAGTATTTCGGTTAAAATGAATTTAAATAAATTGTGTATGTGTTGCGCTCTTGTTTCGTTGAGGCCCCTTGGACCATTGGGTCCTAACTCTGTTGGGCTTTCTCCTTAGCCCAGTATTCTTTCATCTTTGCACGTTGGGTTGCTTTCCTTTCCTGAGTCCACTTCACTAGAACTCCAGGACCTAGTGTTTTAGCTGTCAGTGACCAAAGCGATGTGTAACGGGGTGCGTGGACTCTGACCTTGACTGCCTCCTTCCCTTCTCTATTAACAACTCTGTTGGCTCTTACTTTAGTTCCATTCTTTGCTGTGTTATATTACACAAAGTGGATGTGTAACGGCATCTAGACAGTTCTGTTAAACCTGAGTGTCTGAATGTAGGAGAAACATTGGATATGATTAGAGACAGTGGGACTGAAGATGTCCGAAAGGGAGAAAGGACAATGCTCAGAAAAATCTAGGCCCAAATGTATAACAAAGGGGAGAGGAGACTCAAATCTAACAAAGTATTGTATCAAAGTAATGGTTCATAACAAACTGACAAAGATAATTTTAGAATTATTCAAGAAGTGGAAGACAGAGTAGAAATAGGTTCGAGTTGACTAAATTTGACGAAAGGTGGTAGAATGGACAGAATTCGATAGACAACTCGTCACAATGTAACGAGGTTTTTAGGAATATGGGAAGACACTAGTGCGAAAAGGGAGATCCTACACAGAAGAACAGAATAAGGAAGCAGAAGAAACGATGAAACGATGCAGGCAGGGAGTGAAGGTATAGAAGGCTAAATATGAATATGAGGACTTGGTCCTTAGATGTCCTAAATTAAAGAAAATAAAGAAGAGCAATAATAATTGTATAATGGTGCTAAAGACACGCTGAGTTCACCCGAAAGGACGTGCTTTTGATTTCCAGTCAGGAAGTAGAAACATTTAGAAAAGAGATTTCCGCCTCTGAAGAGGCATATGGCTCCCAAGTTCACCAGGTCACTTACTGGAAGTAAAGGCGGCCGGTCATAGAGGTAAGCACTCTATTTCACATCCTGCCGAGGTTACGAATAGTGGAAGCCTTACCATCCACTCCTCGAAGGGCCTGCATGTCTTTTAAAGAATATTCTTACAGTAGGAGACACACTAATAATTACCTACACTGCTGAAAAATAAAGACATGCAAAATCCTCAAGGACTGTGTCCAGTGGCACCAGGGTATAACATGTAAATACGCATGGTTTGTTGTGTTAGTGATTGATTTGTCACGGACATCGGCGATCAGATGACGCTCAGGGGCCTGTCCGTGCACACACTGTTTTTGACTCTGCAGGCAGTAACTACGCTGAGGTTAGAGGTGAACAGTGTTTGCAACATTCATACTAGGGTTCAACCATGCCTCGCCGACGGGTAAGTACTCCTGTTCAACAACTGGAGCCATTTCAACGGTGTCACATTTTGGGCCTGCGGGAAGCTGGATGAACGTATCGACGGATTGCTGCAGATGTTGGGCACAATGTATCGGTGGTGTGTCGCTACTTTCACCTGCGGTCTCTGGAACATTCCCACACCCATAAACTAGGCTCCGGACGTCCGAGTAGTACATACGCACGTAAAGATCGGCGCATTGTGCCAGCAGCGGTGGCCGACCGAACATCATCCAGGAACAAAAAGCCGGTCACATGTTGCATCTGCTGTGTCACCGCCTGCTTGGAGCGGGATTAAGATCACGTGTGCCTCTGGTCTGGACTACCACTGACACCACGACACCGCCAAGCATGGCTACTCTGGTGTCGTGAAAGAGTCGACTGGAGACTTGAATGACACTCTTGTGTCGTCAGTGACGAGAGTATGTACTGTCTGTATGCACGTGTATGGCGCAGACCTGGTGAGCGGTCTTTTCCAGAGTGCATTCGACCACAACACCCAGTTCCCACCCCAGGCTTCATGGTGTGGCGAGCCATCACTTACAACACAATTTGGGTTTCTGCAGGGTAACGTAATCAGTGCCCGCTACATTGCTGAGGTTGTTGTACCGTGCTACTGCCATTTCTTCGACAGGAAGGGGGTACACAGTGTATTGATCCGATTGTTTTGGCACTCTTTACTGTGATATTTGGTCTGAATTTGTAATCATACACTCGTGCAATGGTCACATTGCTTGTGAATAAAATGACTTTATCCTCGAGGATGTTGTATGGTTCTTTGCCCAGCAGTGTAGTATCAAAATAATACGATTTTACTGTGACCGGTTTTGCACCGCAATGAGAGCTCTCTTTCACCTGCGCCTCATTGAAATAGCTTCCCAAATCAATCAGTGCTACATAGTGTACCAATATCCGGATCTCAACATTGCGCGTTCAATACCATACGGAGGAAAGTATCCATTTGGCATTTCATATAGAGGTGAACGAAGTATTTTGTCGTGTGAAAATTCAATCTCAGGTCTTTTACGCGTGGTGAAACTTCACTTTTGCAAAATAACTGTCATTTAATATTTTCATTCCGCGGAAGCAAGGGCGGACAGGTGTCCTAGGGGACGGATGCGTAGGGTAGCTGGCCCGTGCCCACTGTACGGGATGCTTTCCGCTCCCTGCTTTCTCCCTTGCATTTGTTCACATTGTTAAGACACGACAAGTAGACTAATTATAAGAATTTTTATTCTTTCATAGGTCAGTCAAATAACTCTACGCATGTAATAGTCATTGTCATTCGAGCAAAGCTTCCCATCCTTTATTTAGATCCCTGGCTTTGGACACAGCACTGGCAGAGTCAAATCTTTCCTATCTTCACTTTTTTCGAAGTCATTTTATTCCCGGTATACAGTTTATTATGTATTATGACATATGATACCGCACAGCATTGAAGATACCTACATAAACGCTAATTAGTTGACAGGGAACAGCAATTATGCGGCAAATGACGAATGCGAAAGTCACCTTTCAAGTGATAGCTGTTGTCATATGACGACTCTACTAGTAACTGCAGACTCGCAAGAAAACCTTTACATATCATCAAGGTCGAATGTCTCCAATGTCTACCGTAGCAAAGCGCAGAAAAGCCGAATAACACACTACTGTTACAGCAGCCCACTGCAGAGAAAAGGTTAGGATGTCGTGGGGGTTCCTTTCAAGACGTTCCTCGCGTGAAGTGACATTCTGAAACTTCATCGAACTAAAAATTCGTTCCATTTTTCATGGTGCTCACTATCACGACCTGTGAATACTGGGCAGAATTTTTTCTACATTGTTATAAAACTATTAATTTTTTGCTGTTTATTTTACTTCGCATAGATTCGGACAGCGACGATGGGATAGGGAAAGGTTAGGTTAGGTTAGGTTAGGTTAGGTATGGACATGATCGTGGTCTGAAATAAGGTACAGATCCAGCATTTTCCTCGTGTGAAAATGGAAAACCACGGAAAACAATCTCCAGGGCTGCCGAAAATGTGATTCAAATTCAAGCGCTCAGCATTGTGACCATAACCGTGTAACCAAATATATAAGTAATTCTCTTTTGTGAAGCTGAAGAATAATTCTACCATCTATACTAGCTGTGGAATGGCTCACGTAGTAACAAATTAAGGATGCATGAAATAAAATTAAAATCAGAGTGCTCTGTTGAAATCATTAAAGATGCTCCCATCTTCCGTCTTCCAATGCTAATTTAGTAATAATGAAACTTCAGCAGTGTGCTATAAAATCTTTTGTAATAGCCCGGTACTCTGGCTCATAAACCAAGACAAAAGGAACGCATCCTTGTCCACAGAGTAAAGGAAGGCATTAAAACAGAGACTACTGCGTCCACAAACAACATTAAAATATGCACTCGAAAAACACGGCAGCCTCCCTGATTCCTATTTCATTATTCATGGGTGTTTGTTTGTATGTGTGAGTGTGTGAGAGCTTCTACACTTTCATAGAGAAGACAATAGAGAAGAGTCGTTGCTTCTGTTGAAGTTTTATTACTCGAGTCTGTACTCCTGGTGGCGCTTCTCGCCAGCAGCGCACATGACGCGGCGTCCATTAAAGTTGATGTTGCGAATATCCTGACAGACTAGCTAGCCAGTCTTTCTAAGTCATTGGTCTGGAAATAGTAGTTGAGAGAACAACCAGAAGAAATAAATTATCACAGCTTGATCTCTACTGCGGCGGACACCTCTCGCCTTGGCTAAAGTTAATAGCCTGGAATATTTTTGTTTTTATAATAGTCTGGACACACACGCAGGTTCTCTCTTTTCGCTCTTTAGCCATGCGGAACGAAAAAGTGCTAGCCATTTCATTTGTGCGAAAGGAACGCTGCATTTTAATGACAATATTTTGTTAAACGTCGTTTGCTCCGCCAATTTAGAAGAATTTACACTGCAAATTTACCGAATTTTCAGAAACACTGTAGCACGATTTTAGAGTAACATTGGAGGTAAGATATAATAGTGAAGAAATGGTCAACCGTGGTGTGAAAAATTTGAGGTTAATATGTAAAAAATGCCAAATAAGGTGGAATCTGCAAAGGAGAATGGTAAGGTCAGCGAAAGGAATGGAACAAATTGAAGTGAATATTGTCTGTTGAATTAGAACACTTGTAATCTTTGGGATTCAATGCTCATAACATATATCAAGTCACGTGATTTTGTTCCACCCTGACAATACTAGTTCAGCACATACAATGAGCAGTTCCTTAGATATTTCTAAGGTCAAAATTTTTGAAAAAGAATGTAACGAACCAAGAAATATCCGGAAGTAACTTTCAGATAAAACTACTCAATTTATTATATTTTGTCTTAAACTGCATTAATTCAAGTCGTAGACATAGGTACGACTATGTTAAACACAAAAACACAAATCCTATAGTGAATGATGCGTTTCCTTCAAATATTGCACGGTTTAAAGACAAAAGAAAGTCACCTCCGTACAGACCACGAAGACCCTTGGAGGAGTGGAAGGTAAAGACTTCCATTATTATTAACCTCGGCACGTGATGGGGTAGAGTGGTTAGGTCTACGCCCGGCCGCCTATGCCCCCAGGAATTACCCTGATAATCAGTTTTGGTGTAGGCTGAGTGAACCTCAGGGCCATATGCACCTCCGGAAGTGGAAATCTCGTTTCTTAAATTTTACGACTTTCTGACGGGGATTCGAACCCACGTTCTTCCGGACGAACTGAGCACGCCTTTACCGCCTCGGCCAGGCAGCCCCTACGGTTTAAAGACAGGACTAAGATAATTGAAAAATAAAAATAACTCCTAAAAGAAAATGTGCTACGGAAATAAATGACACAAAACTACATTACATAAAATAAACTTCATTATAAAGCCCGTATTGTCGTGAGTATACGTTGAAGGTTAGGTCAAATGTTCCACCTTTTAACACTAACAACAGCTATCTTTCTTATTCTAGGGCCCTCTACTGCACATTCCACATTACGTCATCACGTTCAAATTTTCCACCTAACTTCTCAACAGGAAATGCCAATACTACACCAATAAGACGGCTTTAACATATGCTCGCTGTATTTCTTATACATCGTTATTATCCTATTGGAATGAACATTGTGCAATTCATTATCAAGCCTTCACGACATAACAGAATATTATATATTAACACATCACACAAAAAAGAAGAATTTTTAACGCAAGTTTTTACTGTATCATCCCATGTGGACAATTTTAATTTTAATGTCAACGATATTCTTAAGTGCTGTGCTCAAAACAGTTCTGAATTCTTCACCATTTTAAATGACATATTCGGTTACCCGAATTATTTAATGTGTTACTTTGTCCTTGTCCTTGTAGCTTTTTCTCAAAAGTTTTTATGGCTGATGATGTCTACAAGGCAGACGAAACATGTCCCGATATAATTAAAAATCATGTAAATATTTAGTTAATAAAGAATCTTAGTATTGTAAAGGTGGAACATTTGACCTAACCTTCAACGTATACTCACGACAATACGGGCTTTATAATGAAGTTTATTTTATGTAATGATTATGCCAACCAGGCAAACAAAGCTAACACCTACTTGAATTTTAAGATTAAGCTATCAAAAATAGGCAAGGACATTGCTTTCTTGAAGAAATGTTTACATAATGGACTCATTCCAAATTTTTTGAAGTTCAATCAAAATAAGAACAACAGTTCTTATTGGCACAGAAAAACCCAATCTAGGTCTAATTCATTATGGATCAGGAATGAAATTAAGTTTCTACACAGGAAAAAATCTTTACTTAACACAAAGTTATATGAAGCACATCTGTTTGCTTCGTCCTCCCTAACCCCTCTAGAATGGGATTCTTTTCAGAAATTCGCTCTTACGAAGATAGAGAATGTAATTGTCAAAAAACAGGCCACTTTAGACAACAAATTCAACTCACTTTTGCGTAATAATAGTCACAATAAAAACTTCCTTCCATACAATAGGCACATCAACGATTCCGACTCGGAAGACGTGAAGTTCCATGATCCGGTTATAAATCTTTCTAATGCCCAACTTAGCGCTTCGGATATCGAAATTTTAGAGAAGGGCCCTAAATTCAATTGGCCTACTGCTTTTAAGTTGAAAGATGCCATTACTATCACTGCCGAAACTGAAAACGCCATACAAAAACTACCAATTGACAGCCAAACAGAAATCAGACTTAATATTCGCAAAAAAATTTCCAATTTAATTAAAGTCAGCAAATCTACAGCTCCTTTATTTCCCAAAAAAGCCATAGACTCGTTAAGAAAGAAGATTAACGAAAATGATCTAATAGTTACGAAAGCGGACAAAGGCAATGCCACAGTTATTATGAACAAAGAAACTTACGTGCAAAAAACTGAAACCTTCTTTTCTGATAACTCTTTTAAACTGATAAAAAAAGATCCTACTAACAATATCCAAAAAAACTTAAAACAATTATTGAAACAAACGTCCTTTATTCTTACTGAACATGATTCTCAAAAACTCATTAATATGAATCCCAGTATCCCCACAGCTAAAGCATTGCCTAAAGTCCACAAAATAGATATTCCCATAAGACCCATAGTTAACTACAGGAACAGCCCGACTTACAAAACTTCCAAATTTATTCATAATTTCTTGAAGAAATACTACAAATTTGAAAATCCCAACTCCATCAAGAATTCTATAGAATTTTGTAATTTGACAAAAAACCTAGAATTACAGCCGCAACAAAAAATGTACTCATTTGACATTAAAAACATGTATTCCAATATACCAGTCAAGAAAACTTTAAAGATCATCAAGGATAATTTTCTAAAACACAGAAAATTAAGCATACAAGAAATAGAAGAATTTTTAAATATTTTAGAATTTGTAACTTCCAACAACTATTTCACTTTTAATGGGAAAATTTATAAGCAGGATAGTCTTCCTATGGGCTCCCCGGCTTCAGGAATAATGGCAGAAATTTATTTAGACCACTTGGAAAATTCCAAAATTCTTAACAAAATTAAAGGTATCGTATTCTGGACACGCTTTGTTGATGATACATTTACTTTAATAGATCACAACGTCTCCAAAGGTGATATCGTTCTTGAACAGTTGAATGCAGTTGATCCATGGATCAAGTTTACTTCCGAAGCGGAAGTCAATAATTCATTAAACTTCTTAGATGTCACTGTTAACAATAGCTCCAACAAATTCTCTTATACCATATTTAGGAAGCCCACCCAAACTATTAATACTATTCGACAAGACTCAACGCATCCGGAATCTCAAAAAAGAGCAACATTTTATAGTTTAATCCACAGAGCTTTTCACGTCCCTTTATCAAATGCTAATCGTAAAAAAGAACTTGAATTTATCCGCTTAATAGCGAGTAAAAATGGTTTTAGCAGGCATTTCATTGACAGGATAATCAATAAAGTTACTAACAAATCCAGTTCAACTTTACTTAGAGAAACAAAAAGAAAAACAGACAAATATGCCACTTTCACTTATACAAATAGTAAGATTTATGATATCACCAACACCCTCAAGAAACATAAGATCAACATTGCTTTTAAAACAGTCAACAATAATACTAATCTTTTTTACAAGCAACATAAAATTAACAACACTACGAATAAATATAATAGGTCAGGCGTTTATAAGTTAAAGTGTAACCAATGTTCCGCGAGCTACATTGGGCAAACCGGAAGAGGCTTTTCAGTTAGATATAAGGAACATATCAACGCCGCTAAACATAGAAGGTACTCCGCCATGAGTACTCACATGACAGAATCCAATCATTCCTTCACTTCCATAGAACAGGACTTAAAAATTCTTTATTTTCATAATAAAAGCACTTTACTCAATGTTTTAGAAAACATCTATATTAATATAGATCATAAATGCAATCCTTTTCACAATTTAAATGAAATTTCCGAAACTGCGAACGTAATTTTTGAGGCATTGCTCAATAGTTCTTACTTTAACAAATCCAATAACAAGCTTCCATGTGACGGCTTCCCGCCTACTGATCCTAACCTTCCCCTAATTTCCCCTCATGGCGGCTCCCTTCACACACGACCTCCATAGTTCGCTCTCAGTCAACCACAGGCTTCCACACTGAACTAGTCGCTGTCAGACAGGCGAGAACGTAAGTAATCAGATGTGCCGCACTTCTCATTTTCATTACTTTACATCTCAAGACACAAAAACTTGCCTATTTTAACACTAACAACAGCTATCTTTCTTATTCTAGGGCCCTCTACTGCACATTCCACATTACGTCATCACGTTCAAATTTTCCACCTAACTTCTCAACAGGAAATGCCAATACTACACCAATAAGACGGCTTTAACATATGCTCGCTGTATTTCTTATACATCGTTATTATCCTATTGGAATGAACATTGTGCAATTCATTATCAAGCCTTCACGACATAACAGAATATTATATATTAACACATCACACAAAAAAGAAGAATTTTAACGCAAGTTTTTACTGTATCATCCCATGTGGACAATTTTAATTTTAATGTCAACGATATTCTTAAGTGCTGTGCTCAAAACAGTTCTGAATTCTTCACCATTTTAAATGACATATTCGGTTACCAGAATTATTTTAATGTGTTACTTTGTCCTTGTCCTTGTAGCTTTTTCTCAAAAGTTTTTATGGCTGATGATGTCTACAAGGCAGACGAAACATGTCCCGATATAATTAAAAATCATGTAAATATTTAGTTAATAAAGAATCTTAGTATTGTAAAGGTGGAACATTTGACCTAACCTTCAACGTATACAAAACTACATGTTATTGGTTTCACATACCACTACAAAATATACGATTTTCAGAGACGCAGAGGTGCCAGAATTTGAGTCCGCACGTGTTCTTTTACGTGACGGAAATAAACCGACACCAAACTGAAGCATTTAAATGTCTTCATATTCCGCAGGACTGAGCAGAGATTAAAGCCACCAAATTGGGCTCCCTACCGTCTGAGCTACTCAGCCTTGCTACTTTACTTCTTCTTTTTCGATTTCCTTGACGTCACGCGGACACATATATCTAATGACATTGAAGGGATAGGAAAAGGACTAAAATCGGGAAATAAGGGACCGTGGCCTTAATTAAGGTACAGCCCCGGCATTTACCTGGTGTGAAAATGGGAAACCACACGGAAAACCATCTTCAGTGCTGCCGACAGGGGGATTCGAACCCGCTAACTTCCGAATGCAAGCTCCAAGATAAATGTTCCAAAGCACGCAGATCTCTCACTTCTGTGGCTTTAGCTATTGTACTTTTCCACGTTACCCATCGTCTCCCTCGACGTCTTCCCCCTGGTGGAGATCACGTGAGCAAACACTGTGGTCATACGTTAGGCATGTCTATACCATCTCAGCATACGAGCATCAATACTATCCGTAACCGGTTCTTCCGCATCCATCTCAATTCTTACATCACTCCTCACCTGATCCAAGCGGGTAGTTGTCATGTTCTGCAGAAACACAACATTTCCACAGCCGCAATCAACCCTCTTTGCCCCTCGTTCAGTATCCGAATGTTTTCAACCACACCAATCAGCAGCACTTTCGTTGTTCATCTCGGTATGTACGGAGTCAAAAAGATACACTTTACATATCTAATAGCTATCCTCGACTGGCTTATGCTGTGGGATGAATCCACATCATATTGGCTAGTCTAGTTAATTAAAGATTCCAAGTACTTGAACAAGTTCATAATTCTCACCTGGCCGAACTCAAAATTCAAATCTTCAATTTAATCACTTCTAGGACGATATTCCGTTTTATCGATATTGGCTGGTAGTCCTCGGTGTCTGTATGCATCGACTGCATTTCTTATTTGATATCCAGAGCCGAAAGTAGTTGGTCGTCAGGTGGTAGTGGTGGTGGTGCTGATCATTGTTTTAAGAGGAAGCACAACTAGGCAACCATCCTCTATACAATAATAATTACAGAGAAATAATGGAAGGGATCCGACACTTCGAAAAATGAAGATATCGGCCAAAGAATCAAGGGCCACGAAGGGCGCCGAGGCTCGAGTGCTCTAATACCGTCGGGGTCGGAAAAGAACAAGAGTTAATCAAGTGATATCAGATAGGATAGATGAAAGTGAGGAGCCTGGCGCAAGTAAGTGGAAGCAATGCCATGACTCAGCTAAGGCCCCCGTGGTCGCCAACCAACACTCACAAAGTTAAGACCACTGGAGCCCCTTTCAGTCACCTCTTACGACCGGCAGAGGATACCGTATGTGATATTCTACCACCCCCATCCACAGGGGATTTGGTCGTTAGCAAACAGCAATGAATGTAAGCGGTTATTATTATTATTATTATTATTATTATTATTAATATTATTGTTATTATTATTAACGTTGTATAACGGAGGTGAACAACAGGAACTGAAGTAGAAAGAAAGGGAAATACGTATGAAAATGTTGGGACCCCAAAAGAATAAAAAAATATTTATTTGTAGAGAAAAACGAAGGCCTCTACCACAATAGAGAAAAATTACAGACATGATTGAAATTAAATTACACACTCAGTTAATAGACAATATGAAACACATCAGCTGAAGAAGACCTCAGAAGATTTCCAGAAAAATAACATCAGAAATTTCTATCAGACCTTTAAGTCACGGTTAAAAGGATAGCAATCACCTGGTCTATGTTTTGAGGATGAAGAGGGTAAACTAGGAATGAACAATAAGGAAAACTGTGAAATTCTCGCCAGATATTTCAAAAGATTACTGAATTGCGACGGTCCACAAGAAAGACTGGCAATTAAACGACCGCAGGTAACAATGCCAAGTTCAAAGCCACCTGACGAACGTGAGGTATCCAAAATCATCCAGGAGCTAAAACATAACAAGGCAGCAGGTGAAGACGGTATTGTGGCAGAACTGCTCAAAATGGGAAATGCAGAATTAATCTCATCATTGACCCATTTATTTAAAATTATTTGGGAAACGGAAAGAATTCCAGAAGACTAGCTAACTGCTTTAATACATCCATTACACAAAAAAGGGAACAAGAAGGATGTCAATAATTATAGAGGAATTTTGCTGCTTTCGGTCCTATATAAAATGATGTCTAAAGCCCTTCAAACCAGGGTTGAAGAAAGACTCGATGAAGAACTGGGCGAGTACCAAGCTGGATTCCGGAAAGGCAGATCATGCGCTGAGCAGATTTTTAATCTCAAGAACATCATAAAGATGCTGGGACGAAGCAAATATGTTGTAGTCTTCGTGGATTTTAAGAAGGCCTACGATTCAGTAGATAGAGAGACGTTATTCGGAATACTGGAAGAATTTGGTGTGGACAGTAAAACAAGGAATATCATCAAACAGACACTTGCCAACACCAAGTAAAGTTCATGGGTGAAATATCGGATTCCTTTGAAGTCAAGACTGGTGTGAGACAAGGGGATGGACTCTCACCAATTCTCTTTAACTGTGTCTTGGAAAAGGTGATAAGGAAGTGGAAAGAAGGAATCCCAGACAAAGAAGCATTCCGTATTGGAAGACGGGCAGGTGCTATACGGATAGACTGCCTGGCATATGCTGATGATATCGCAGTCTTTGCCAGTGACATAGAAATAGCAAAGAAAAGAGTGGAACAACTCCATAGCATAGCAGAAATGACTGGACTGCAAATATCATACAGTAAGACTGAATTTATGACCAACATCAAAGAGGCTCCCCAAATGTTAAAGTTGAAAGAGGGGAAGTCAAAAGAGTAAAGAGCTTCAAGTATCTTGGAGAAATAGTTCAAGAGAATGGATCAGAGAAGCTAGCTCTGATAGAACGAGCGAGAAAAATGGAAACAGCGTATCAGCTCACTAGAGACACCTACAACAAGAAAGCTTTGTCATATGGAGCCAAATTAAGACATCTGGACACAGTCATCAGACCTGAATGCTTATACGCAGCAGAAACATTGGACATGATTGGAAAGGGAGATCTAGAGAACATCAGAAAGAAAGAGAGGAAAATCCTCCGGAAGATCTTGGGTCCGAAAATGAAAGGTGGGGAGAGGAGACTTCGACCCAATAAAGAACTATACCAGAAGACAGAGGAAGTCGCCGTATTGATAAATAAGCGAAGGCTTCAATTTTATGGACATCTTCAGAGAATGGTCACCAACTGACTGACAAAAAGGATTTTCAGCTTCTTCAGACTAAGGAAGACGCAACCAAAATGGTTTCGGGAAGTAAGGTCCGACCTGGCCAGGATAGGAGTAGAAAAAGAGGACGTACTGGACAGAAACAAATTTAGACAAAAAGTGAAGGAGTTCAAGGGTTTCCAGGAGACTGGGGAAGAACTTGTGAAAAAGAAGAAGAAGAGAACCTACTCAGAAGAACAGAAGAAAGAAGTCAGTTTAAGGATGAAGACGTACTGGCAGAATGTGAAGTCAGGACTGGAGAAAAATAACGTAAAGACTGCAAAACGTGGTCCATAGATGGCCGGAACGATAATAAATAAATAAATAAG
The DNA here is from genome assembly GCF_040414725.1 of Anabrus simplex. Lineage (NCBI taxonomy): Eukaryota > Metazoa > Arthropoda > Insecta > Orthoptera > Tettigoniidae > Anabrus > Anabrus simplex. The sequence goes on along the minus strand of NC_090272.1, from coordinate 61,198,578 downwards.
ACGAAGTCTACAAGTATTTTATGGCCACCTTCTCAGAATGAACAACGACAAGCTAAGAAATACTTTGGCTGGGCTGAATGGCTCAGACTGTTGAGGCGCTAGCCTTCTGACCCCAACTTGGCAGGTTCGATCTTGGCTCAGCCCGGTGGTATTTGAAGATGCTCATATACGTCAGCCACGTGTCTGTATATTTACTGGCTCGTAAAAGAACTCATGTGGGACTAAATTCCGGCACCCCGCCATCACCGAAACCCGTAAAAGTTTATTTAGTGGGAGGTAAGCCAATAACATTATCATTATTAAGGCATAATTTGATTACGTCTCTAAATTAAAACACATCACCGGCTGGCTGGATAATGGATCTACAAAGACTAAAGATTACAGATGACGACATAACTAACAAGATGGACTTCCGGAGACAGATCGCTTCAGCGAATTTTTCGCTTTTGCAAATCCGATGTCAACCTTGGGGAGTGTTATCGAAGGAGCATAGGCAAGTGAAAAGTCAACGTATGAAGAAGTTCTGGAAAGAAGAGATAAAGGGAAGTACTGTACCATAACCTTAGGTTATAAGCGGTCTATAACTGGCCAAATACTTCAATTTAAAAATTATTATTATTATTTCGAGAAATTCCTTGTATAATATCGTGGAGTTCGCAAACTCGCTCTAACGCTATGTAGGAAGTACACAGAGTGCACTGACATTAATATTAATATCGGGATCTAATGAATATGAAAATCTGACTTTTAAATTCTGGATTAAAACAGCATACCTAATTATGGAAATGGATCCTTTCATGGAGACAGGTAGAGATAAAAATATAAAACTCTTCGCCCGAAAGTCCAGCAGAGGCCTTTTACTTTCCGAAATGCTGCTTAGTACCTGATGCTATTCTTCTCAAAATGGAATACGTACACTTTTAATACAGAAATACTGCATATACAATGTTTGAAATACTTATTTATTATTGTATCATCTCTCAAGCCCGTATAGCTCAGGCGAGAGTGCGCTGGCCTTCCCGTGATTCACATCCCGGTCACCTCATATGAGATATGGGCTGGACAAAGCGTAAGCGAGACAGGTTTTCCTCCCTATTCTGGTTTTCCCTGTCATCTTTCATTCCAGCAACTGTCTCCAATATCATTTCATTTCATCTGTCAATCATTCATCATTGCCCCAGAGGAGTGTGACAGGCTTCGGCAGCCGGTACGATTCCTATCCTCGCCACTAGATGTGGTCTTCATTCATTCCATTCCTGACCCGGAAACATTGTATCATCTCTCCTACTTCGAGTAACTTGGGTAGATCAGCTTTGCATAAGAGGGCCGCTTAGTGGAAACAGTGAAGGTATGTTTGGTTCACACAGAAGGACGTTAGTTCGATTGCTCATAACGAGTCGAAAAATACGTAAACGAGATTTCTATTTCCGGAGAAGCACATTGCCCTGGTGTTATTTCAGCCTATACGAAAATGACATAGTACGGAGGCTGTGTTGAAACCACGACCGCAAGTATTTTAAACGCAGGGTACTTCCTTGGAGGTTTGGAATGCATTAGTGTTTTATGGACTTTCTCTGTGCACTCGCTTTTGTCTAATGATGGTCCTATGTTCCTGGCCACAGGCCTCTAATGGTACGAAATGAGACGAAATGTAATGACAATTTAAAATCCAAAAATTCAACCACTAACAAAAATTCAAAACTCGATGATGAAGAATGAATAGATGAATCATGAATATAAAAATCAATACAATATTAAAAGTTAAAAATAATTCCAAAATGAATTCACTGACTAGAATTCAAGAAGACATCGATGAAATTAAAAACAATCAGTGGATCCGACCCCCAAATGCCCCAGCTTTCCAGAAACACACTTAAAACAATGGTAGATATATACTGACCAAGGGACTTCCAAAGCACAAACCTGAATCGATGATGCTCGTAGTCTAAAGGGGTACAAAATCCAGGTTAGCGGCCCCGCATAATGGTACTTATCGCTAGTAAAGTTGAACACAAGTAACGTAAAGTAATATGAAGTAAAGTAATTCCTCGAAATAATAATAATAATAATAATAATAATAATAATAATAATAATAATAATAATAATAATAATAATAATAATAATAATAATAATAATAATAATATTTAAATTAGAGGATTTGGCATGTTATAGACCACGGTGTTCCCCACATTGTCGTACTTCTCACAGGTAATTTACTACGCACACAGGTAACGCAGACCTACAATGTTTCTCACATAGAGGCACCAGCCATAGGCAACGCAAACCCATGGTCTTCCTCGCTACCCCAGCGAAATTTAAGGTCGCTTGGTTGACGCGTGCACTTGAAGCTTCCTTGTCCTAAAAGCGAGGTGGAGATGTGGGCACTCCCCCGACAGTAATTTACGGCAATTGGCCAGCTAGCTTGGGAAAGTTATGTCAGTTTTAATACTACACACTCGAAGTGTTCAGCGCCACAGACTAAAGACTACAAGAAAAATACCAATATGTTAACAGTATAGCCACTTGCACATCGTCTTGTTAGTAAAAATGGAGCCATTTCATGCAATCAATTGTATTATAGAAGAATATATTTAATTCTTGGGTTTCGGCATGTATACAGTTTTTTCGAGCAATTCAATGATGACGCGTGTAGAGTACGTTTTCTGATAGCCACAGAAAAATATTTAGGTTGCCCAGCATGAACACACAGCTAAGCGCGAAGCAAAAGAATTTTGTATTTGGTTGTCTGTGATGTTGGTAAATGGTGAATTTTTGTAGTTGATTTATTTATCATATAATGAAAGGAGGGATATCGGGTATTTACAAAATATGTACAAAGATAGACACACACAGTCTCAAGTTCGTAAAAATATTCACAATACTATGTCCAAATGGTTAATCCACTCAACGTCGTCTTGTGTTAGGTTGTGGAGATCTTTCATTGCGCTTCTAAACGCTCTGAGAGGATATTCGTTCACTATATGATCCATGGTTTGCTGCTCTTCACCACAGTCGCAATGAGTAGAGTTTCTCTCGGATTACAGGTGAAGATTTCACGAGTTCTTCATGAATATAACGTGTGCGTGTGTTATACGTCGTGACTAATATTTCCCCCCGTTTGTCGTTCAAGCACGCACACTCAGTATGCGAGTGAAACTATGAAATTTCAGCGACGGTAAAATACCAGTTAAATTTTGCTGATTCTGTTTAGATTAGGCTTTTAAGGAAAAAGCAAATAGTTAGTCCTAGTGTATTTTTGTGAAAACCACAACTTTACTTTCACGAAGCGACACCGGATGAAACTATAAGTACATTGTTTGAAATCTGCTATAGATTAAGTTATGATGGTGTCGTCACTGCCGCGAATATCGATTTGGAAGTATGTGCGAGTGTGTGGTTGAAAATATTCTTGAAATATCTTTCTCAGGTAGACCTATCCACGAAAAATGCAGCCTTATAAAATTGTAATGTTGACTTTAGAGAGTGTAGTGGAGCAACGATTGTTTATATTTAAAAAGCATTTTTGTAGCTGGGGCAATGAATATGTTCACCGCACTCCACTGCAGGGACCCATACTATCCCGTGGTGTTCCTCACAGAGTGGTACTAATCACAGGCAGCGCCCAGACCTGTGGTGTTCCTCGATACGCAGACCCATGATGTGCACAACCAGATGCTGAGACACCCCAGTGAGGATAGCCTCTTTTTATCTCCTTGGGGTGTTCCAACCGAAACTGGACAGAGAGGAGCCTCCGTCATAGTGACGGATACTATATACGGGTACTTTAAATCCACAGTTATCCACCCACAAACCCATGGTATTCCTCACATAGTGGTACTAATCGTAAGATAAGTCGATTTATGGTGTTTCTTCGCGTGATGGTACTGTGCGGTTTCATTGTTCTGAGAGCAATTACGCGGAGTCGAACTGCATGCGATTACCGCTAATGAAATTAAACAGTACACACAAATGGTTAAAACATCAAGGAAATATGGAATTTCACGGAACAGTTACGGTCAGAATCCTAGTGGCCGAGAGTAACACAAAGTAATGGTCGAATTGTTAACGCCAACACTTAGAAAAATAAAATCGAATTGAATGCATATTGAAAGAAAACGCGCACGCAAGTTAGCTGCAAGAAAAGTGATTCGGAAGGAAATACATCAAGGTTATAATATCAACTAAAGAAGAAAGAGATATTATACGCTTATACGTGCAAAATACGTATACTTTTAATATTAACTGTACCGGGCGGTACACCTCCACGCCGCTAATTTAAAATGCGCGCCAATTGAAACTCCTCTGCTGGAGGAAGTCTGAACTTTATCGACGGTATTAATTTTCAAGTTTCCCGGAAGATGTCACTACTTGGAAAGTTTGGAGTTTTTTGAACTGTGCCACTTTTGATGTATTTTTGTTTTACCGGTAGTAAGAAGTGTGAACTTTCTCTTCTAGAGGACACTACTGAAGAACTACAATAGTGCACCCTAGTGCGAAGAAAAAGAACTGTTCTTTTGGAGAAAATTTAATTTCAAAAGTTTGTTCTTTGTTAAATTTCCTTCTGTCATTGTTTAAGTTGGCAATATTAACCCTTTCTTTCCCCTTGTTTTAAATTTAGCCAATCCCGAATTTCTTTCATTAATTTCTGACAAATCGGATGTATCTTCCCCCAACTTGAATATGTTGCTGTATCCTACCCAATAAAGAGTTTGTGGGAGGGTGTTCTCATTCCCCTAACGCCTCGAACTTCCCGCGAGAGTATATAAACTGCTGATTTTAGGGTCTCCGGGCCACTTCTGTTCCATCTTTTCGTGTGTAAAGTACATAGCAGGGGGCGGGAAGCGCCTCTTTCTTCGGCGGCAGTCAACAACCAGGTAATGGCCGATTAATTACTTCTTTTCTTGCTTGCTCAGCAGTTTAACTCTCGGGGCGGGTCCGAAGTTTTTCCATTATGTAACCTTCCTTAAAATGTAAAGCAACTTGTATCTATTCCATCTTTTAAACTGCATATCGGGATAGAGAGGCATGAATGAGGTTCTCTGCCCCTCTGTTGACACTTGTGTTTGGGGTAAAACTGAGCTAATTGCTCAAGGATTGTGATCGCGGGGCTCGAAGCCCAAATCCTGTAAATACTGTAATTGTACTTTTGTTGCCTTGCTACTCTGTACCTGCCATGTTTGTTATTTCTTGATTTTGAAAAGAAAATATAACCTTGTTAAATTTTAAATTCACTTTAATTTCGTAGCCTGAGACCTATTCACCACCCCGCACCTTCTTTCACGCATAACTACCACAAAAACACGGTAACATTAACATTAAAAGAATTTCATTGAATACGAAAAAACACGGCAAGACTCACCTAGCCAAATCATAAGAAGAAGGCATTGAACAGGCCTTGGTTTATAGGAAGAAAGATTCGACTAGAATACACAATTTTAGCTAAACAAATACAACTAGCAATTACAATTGAGATAAATACGTAAAGCTAAAGCAGACATATTGGTAGTCTGCATAGAATTTAAAAAACCTATCTATCTACGCCGATATTTAAGACCATGATCATACAAGATGGCTTTGCATTTGTCAATATGTTGACACTAATCTCTTATATGACTTCCGATTGCGCGACACCTACGTCATGGACCTGTAAAGAAGAATATGGGGGAGCTGTCCGGAGGAACCCCAGCCGATTTGACGGACAAAGCAGAGCTCGATTCCCAAGGAAATCTCGATGGCTGCGGAACAACGATGCTGGTTTCCCATTGGCTGACCAATGCAACTGATGGCGAAACAGAATTAACGCGATCCCGGCCGGCGGAGAATAAGATAAGTTTCAGAGTAATATCAATTGATTTCCATAGTTTTCATGCATTGTAGATTGTTTGTGTTACCGTGGTTTGGTAGATTAGCAGAGGTGAAAGAAGGTGCTGGGATAAACGGGTCTCAATCTACAAAATTAGAGTTAATTTGAAATTTAACAAGGTTATATTTTCTTTGCAAAATCAAGAAATAACAAGAATGGCAGGTACAGAGTAGCAAAGCAACAAATCGAGAATGTACAATTACAGTGTTACAGGATTTGGGCTCCGAGAGCCAGATACATAATTCTTGAGCAATGAGCCCAACCTTACTTATATACAAGGTTCGACAAAGGGGCAGAAAACCCCAATCATGCCTAGGAGCACTTGCTCCCCTTTACACGGTAAAGCCTCCTCGAGGCCTACAGCAACCAAATTTCAAGAAAGACCAACTCGCTCTCAAAGTTCAAGCCTATCAAAGGCCACACCAAACTCTACCTTCAAGCTGTCCTCCCAGTACATTAAAACAGGGGTAAAAATACCCAACATACTGAGGCCTATTAAGTCCAGAAACAGGTCAATTATATGGCCTCCAAAATACCAACTTGAGAGGAGGCGAAACTGCATTCCTAATACATTTTATTAAAACCTAATTTGGCCCTAGGCCACTTATGCAAGGGCTAATCCCATTCTACGGAGGTGACACGATAGAAAACTTTATGAAATAACGAATAGAAGGGAAACAGTTATGAAAACGTAGTCACCTCAAAACAACCTGAGTGGGAGCTCGAGAGGGTTAGGCACTCTCTATCCAAATTTGTAGTTTAATAAGACAGAATTTAAATCAAGAGTATTTTACATTTTAGAGGAAGGTTAGATGGAAACGGTTTAGAACCCGCCCGGAGAGTTAAACTGCTGAGCTAGCAAGAAAAGAAGTTATTAAAAGGCCATTACCTGATGGTTGAACTGCTGCCCGAAGAAAGAGGCGCTTCCCGCCCCCTGCTACATAATTTACACACTGGTAGATGTTACTGAAGTGGCGCAGAGACCCGAAAATCAGCAGTTTATATACCCTCGCGGAAAGTTCGAGGCGTTTCGTGAATTATAACACCCGCCCACAAGCCTTTTATTGGTTAATGACAAAACTACTACACCAGATGAAAAAGAAACACCTTATTGGTGGAAAATTAATTACAGAAATTTCTTATTGGTCAAATTCAAAACTGGCGGAAAGAAAGGGTTAATTATGCCAACTTAAACAATGACTGAAAGAAATTTAACAAAGAACAAACTTATGAACAAAACATTTTTCCAAAAACATAGTTCTTTCACTTCGCACTAGGTGCATAATTGTAGTCCTACAGTAGTGCCATCTAGAAGAGAATGTTCACACTTCTTACTACAGGCAAAACAAAAATACATCGAAAACGACACAGTTCAGAAAACTTCAAAATTTACAAGTAGGGACATCTTCTGAGAAACTTGAGAATTAACATGGTAGTTAAAGTTCAGGCTTCCTCCAGTAGAGGAGTTTCAACTGGCGCTAAGTTTGAATTAGCGGAGCGGAGGTGTACCGCCCGGTACAGTTTGTATTTTGATTATCAAGTGATAGATCGTTTATATCTTCGAAACATATCAATCTAAGCTATGAATTAGGCAGTCTTCTTAAGAAAATAAGATCATATCTAATTAGCGAAGAGACTATATTATACGATAGTGTGATTTCTACGATATCAATCAGCTATAGTAGCCTATATCATGCCGTAACATGTGTGGAATATTTTAAGAATAGAAGGTGCCGTAGGAAGTTAGGGGAAGTGTAGGGTATTTTATATGGATATACAGATAGACGGAAGACATGTTGATATTCATAATATAAATATTGATCCGGAGATTGATTTATGTTAATGATGAAGATAATTTTCAATGTGGGTTATATAAGATGAATATTGAAATGTGTTACGTTAGATATGAAATGAAATATGAGAATAGAGATATGAGATGATGTTATCTGAAGACAGGAAGGAAGGAACTAAGAAAAGATGTTAATGCTGCGAGGATATAATTGAAATAAATGAAATATGAGAAGAGAAAGGATAAAATATTGGCGGAGACGCGGATCATTATTACTTATTGAAGCAATAAAGATGTTTCTTTGGTAGATAATCCAGATCACATAATAAATGGCAGCGTAATACGATACTTATGAATAATATGGCAGGAACTGATCATCAAAATAAACCCTTATATTCGTTGAAATGAATATTTCAACATTAGATAGCTACTTATAGGTCGCATTTGATAGTATATCAAGTATGGCAGGCATTTATTGGCATGTATAGTCATTAATACATCTTGTTAATAATATTGAGATGTTGATAGTCATTTCAAATCTTCATCTACGGTATTCCCTATACTTAAAGTTGAACTTCATGAGGTCATACATTGTATTTCCAATTCAATTGAGAAGTTATTTGGTTATTTATGATATGTTTATTTGATTTTGAAGCATAATATATTTTTAATGTAATGCTAATCACTAGTAACATTTTAATTTTGAATGAATTGTAGCCCATGAATGCTACATAGGTACGAAACTGATCTTATTCTTTATGCCAAGTTTATGAAAAGTTTAATATGAACAACGAAAGTCATTGTCCTTGAACTCAAAGATAAACTTACGATAAAATGAAGAATGTTTTGTCTGAGCAAGACTGAACAGTTAATTTAATTGGATTTAACTCACGCGAATTTGTAAATAACTTATTTCTTTTATTTGCTTGAGTAATTTTAGACAAATATGAAGCGGCTATCCATTTCAATGACGATTATATAAATTCATACGACAACTAATGATTATATACAAATAATTTGAAGATTGTAATCAGAGTCAATTGGTTAATTTTGGGATTTTCAAGCAGATACTTTACAATTTATCCATCATATATCCTTTTCATTAACAAATATTAGTAAATAAGGTATAATCTGATATCATTTATAGTTAGTTGGAATAGTACTCAAGTTAGAGTTAAGGTAGCCCAATTTTTGATAACCGACATCACTATTGAAACTTTGGTGGAGACGTCCATGAGCATTTCTTTTGGATCGAAGAAATGCATACTTGTGTATCTGCAACTTCTGGAATCCACGTAATAAAGGATAAAAAATTAAATTTAACTTCGATATTTACCCTGAGATGCCTACCAACACTGGCTGGAGTTTTCTTCGACGCCAATCACCTTGGACGCGGGAGATGGCGCAGTACTAATCACTAATCTTATGTTTCAAAATTCAGCATCCCTTGGTCGCCTCTTTTAGTCGCCTCTTACATATTTAGGGGATACCGTGGGTATACTCTTCGTCTATGTCCCCCACCCAAGGGGTTTCTCTTATTTCTTTCTGACAGAAGTCTGCTCTTAGGCATGTTATGAAATCACATTATTTCCAGTCTCCATCTACTCGATTACACGTTCTGTGTGTTTTGTGTGTTTATATTTTTTTAATAATACATCCGGGTTGGCTAAATTTAATTCAGGTCATGAGTTAAGTTTTGTGTTATCAATGCAGGAATAAAAATACACGTTATATAATCAGGGTGCAGGAAGTGGCCACCATTATTGCGTCATAAATCCATCCTCCTTAACTATTTCGATCTTTCATTCCGCGTTATCATCACCGACAGTGTCCGGCTCCATGGCTAAATGGTTAGCGTGCTGGCCTTTGGTCACAGGGGTCCCGGGTTCGATTCCCGGCAGGGTCGGGAATTTTAACCATCATTGGTTAATTTCACTGGCACTGAGGCTGGGTGTATGTGTCGTCTTCATCATCATTTCATCCTCATCACGACGCGCAGGTCACCTACGGGTGTCAAATCGAAAGACCTGCACCTGGCGAGCCGAACATGTCCTCGGACACTCCCGGCACTAAAAGCCATACGCCATTTCATTTTTTTAATCACCGATAGTTTGGTGTTGCTTATTTTGTTCATTGCTAGAACTTCAAGACGTGCCCACTCTTGTATGACAGGATGAATCGTTAAAATCACCAACGTATTGAGAATGTAGGCAGTCTACTGATAAAATACTGAAAATTCCTGCCGCGTTCGTATAAAATAAATAGAGTGTGAGCCTTGGTCGAGGTGCCGGTATTACATTTACGTGTCTGGGTGAGTGGATGACGCAATAGCTAGTCCAGTGATACCATGGTCTCAGCTGGTCTGCTAGAAGAGTCCGTACAGCGTACAACGTGATTGCTTCTTATACAGCAGTAGTTGATCGGTTGTTTCCCGGCTCCATGACTAAATGGTTAGCGTGCTGGTCTTTGCTTCAAGGGGCTCCGAGATCGATTCACCGGCCGGGTCGGAGATTTCAAAATTCATTAGTTAATTCCTATGGTTCGGGGGCTGGTCGTGTGTGCCGACTTCAGCATTAGAACTAATTATAGGTAGGGCCCCATTTTCATAGATGCGCAGATCCTCTATCAGACGTCAACTTGAAAGACCCTCACCAGGCCTCTTCGGAGGCCTCACGTCGTTATTATTGACAACATTGGGTCCCGACACGTTAAGAAATTACCGTGAGATAAAACAGAAACATGCAATTATATGTTAAAATTTACCTTTAATGGGATGTGAAATAATTATCATTAGAGGATTATTATTATTATTATTATTATTATTATTATTATTATTATTATTATTATTATTATTATTATTATTATTATTATTATTATTCGTGCAACTACGACCTGTCCGGAGATATAAACAATTTTGCCGGAGCAATAACTTACGGATAGTTATCAGCAATGTTAAATCAGTGCTGCTGTATGGGTGTGAATCGTGGAAAGTGACCACAGGATTGACTGAATAACTCCAGAGATACTCGAAAGATGCTTGAGGAACAGATTAAGGATATGATGGAGAAATAATGTGTTACACAATATCCAGTTTTGGGAAACGGTTAATCTAAGACCAACAGGGAAGCAAATAAAGTGGAGGGAATGGAAGTGAACTCGGCAAATCCTGAGGCAAGACTAAGGATCAATTGCGATTTAAGTTCTTAAGAATCGAATTCGCAAGGCCGGAGGAAGCGCGGTAGACATGGAAAGTCCTGCGAAAGATTTCCAGGCCAGGAATTAGCAGCAGTCAACATGACATGGCAAGAGGCAAACGAGTTAGCGCAGAACTGAGTGCGGTGGACGATATTTGTGGAGGCCCTATGTTCCACTGGGATTTTTTTTTTATTTTTTGCTGGTTCCTTTACGTCGCACCGACACAGATAGGTCTTATGGCGACGATGAGACAGGAAATGGCTAAGAGTGGGAAGGAAGCGGCCGTGGCCTTAATTAAGGTACATTCCCAGCATTTGCCTGGTGTGAAAATGGGAAACCACGGAAAACCATTTTCAGGGCTGCCGACAGTGGGATTCGAACCTACTATCTCCCGAATACTGGATACTGGCCGCACTTAAGCGACTGCAGCTATCGAGCTCGGTCCACTGGGAATTAAAGGATTATGCATTATTATTATTATTATTATTATTATTATTATTATTATTATTATTATTATTATATTAATTAAGATATGTGTTGAAATCATGCAAGAAGTCAGTCAATTTTGCTACTTGGAAACCATTATCACCTAGGACAGGGCCTCTCAGGGTGCATGCGCGTGGTGCATGCACTGTGCACGGTGCAAAAGACGACTTCGCTTGGTTGACCAGAGTGCAGACCCCCACTGCTCTCTCCCTACACCTGTCTCCCCGTTCGGCCTGTCTCCGCGTTCCTCACCTTCACTGCTGTTTCTCCCCCACTACGAAATGTTTACGTGTGGTGAGTGGAGACGCACAGTTGTATGGGACAAGGTTACCAGTGTTATTAAAAAAAATTAAAAAGTGAATTAGAAATACACATACATGTTTGAGAGGAATGTAAACATAATTTTAAAAATATGCAGAACCCGTAACCAAAATGAAATGCTACAGTACTGGAACAAAACTCATTTGTGGATATAGAATGCTCTTCTTCAAGCTGTTTCAGCTTCCTTAATTCTTTCTCTCTGATGTCTCCTATGATTTCACAATAATTTTCCGAATGTAGTCTGTTGTAGTGTCTTTCAATAGATGATTTTCTTACGCACGTAATTATCGTCCCACAGATTAAGCATTTGGCGTTATCGTCACGACAAACAAACAATAAAAAATACGAAAGTTCCCAGTTCGATTGAAATGGACTTTCGGAAGTCTTTGCTTTCTTCGAAACAGGTTGCTCCATTATTATGTTGTTGTCGTGCGCTTGTCTATTTCACTGATAAACACTTCGTCTACCACCAAACGCTTCGTCGCTCTCAGCACACTACACCATCCGAGTCAAGCCGAGTTGAGGCGAAGCGTACCGATGCACAGTGCACAGAGCCTATGCACCTCGCTCTGCACGCGTGAGAGTTTGGGCGTTTGAGAGGCCCTGACCTAGGAGAACAGGTGCACCATAGAAATCAGATTGCTAAACAAGCCTTCAGTAACAAGAAACAGGTTGTGACAGGCAAGATATTTTCTGCCCAGTACCAAATTACTGATAAATTTGACTTAACGTAATGTTTTATGCCTCTTTTAAATGCCCCGAATGAAGGTAGGCTAAGTACATTGGCATACGAGGTTCTCTTAAATACATTAATAAATACCGCCGAAATAGGTTCATACCTTCGAAAGATGGATTCCCAGACCCCAGTCTCCTATCCCAAAGTATTCAGTAGCGTACCCCGTGTTTCTTGTATAATTTTCCATGCTTTTACCAAAACTCCCTGTTTTAGAATGAGCTAAGCACTGAGCGAGTGGGCCATGCAGTTAGGAGCACGCAGCTGTGAGTTTGCACTCATGACATAGTGGGTTCAAACTCTACTGTCGGCAGTTTTGAACATAGTTTTCCGTGATTTCCCATTTTCACACAAGGCAAATGCTGGGTCTGTGCCTTAATTAAGACCACGGACGCTGCCTTCCAACTCCTAGGCCTTTCCTACCCCATCGTCGACATAAGACCTACCTGTGTCGGTGCGACGTAAAGCCAATTGTTAAAAGAAATTAAAAGAAAAACAAAAGAAACTGAGCAGGGCTCTCGAACAGTACGATGGTGGCTTAAGTACTTACTCTCATAGTTTGACAGATAGATAGATTACTAATAATAATACCTCTAAAAATACTGTGAAAAAATACAGATGTGTCTAGAAAGAGACGTGTTGCATTTTATGGACACTTCTACGGTATGGCCAACGGCCGTAGCCGTGTTGAAACACCGAATCCCGTGAGATCTTCGAAGTTAAGCAACATTGGGCGTGGTCAAGATTTGGATGGGTTGCCACGCACTGTTTGGGGGGGGGGGTTAAGAGAATGGTTGATCGGAAAGGAACTGGCCAGCCTACCGTAAGTCAACTCCGGCTCAGGCACACCTCTGCGGAGGTTCGGACCTGCCTTCGGGCAGAATACTCCCTCATCTTCTGCAGTATGCATCATGCCAGGTTGGCCAACCTGTTTCCCGTTTACTGACTAAAGAGGAACACCAAGTCATCATGGTTGATGGAAATAAGCAAAGATCTTCAGGAACTGAGAGGAACAGAAAGATACTTAAAAGACTGCACATTTCTTAAGCGAATACTTAAACAAAAGAGGTCTCTGAACAAACCACCGAGAAGGAAGAAAGGTACTCTCAGGACAAATTAGAGGAACAACACAGCCAGAGGATGCACAATTACTGGGCAAAAATCGAAACCTACCGGGCGAGTTGGCTGTGCGATTGCGGGCACGCGGCTGTGAGCTCGCATCCGGGAGGGAGTGGGTTTGAACCCGACTGTCATCAGCACTGACAGTGGTTTTCCATGGTTTCCCATTTTCACAACAGGCAAATGCTGGGGCTGTACCTTAATTTATGCTACGGTCGCTTCCTTCCCACTCCTAGGCCTTTCCTATCCCTTCGTCGCCATAAGACCTATCTGTGTCGGTGCGACGTAAAGCCAATTGTAATAAAAACATCAAAACCCACCCCAAACGCAACAGTTGAAAATCGCGGTCCTTAAGGCCTAAACGAAGAAAAAAATAAAGAATAATAACAATAATGTTTTGGACTCATGTCCCACTTACCAAATTGTATTTGGTCTCTGTTGATGCCGAGGTGCCGAATTTTTTCCCACAAGACTTCCTTTAAGTGCCAGTAAAAAGCCGACACTGGGCTGTCGTATTTGAGCACATTCAAATACAAACGGACTGAGCCAGGATCGAACCTGCGAAGTTGGGCTCAACCTGGCGATAGATAGATAACATCTTTATTCGTGGCTGAGTTATGGCCCAAGTCCCTCTCTTACACTTAATCACAATATTATAAATATCTTCTTCTATGGTGTTCAATAGGAAGATTGGTTTGTAGCGGCTTTCCGTGAACTCCGGTCTGTAGCTAATCTCTTCAACTCCAAGTAATTATCATTACCCTTGTCGCGAATGATTTGTTTTATATACCCTAGCCGAGGTCTACCTCTACAGTTCTTTTCTTCCACACTGCTCTCCGGTATTGCGTGCACAAGACTTTCCTGCCACAAGATATGTCCAATCCAATTGTATCTTCGGTGATTAAGCATATTCCATCTCCAATTCTTTTCAGCGTTTCTTCATTAGTGATTTTGGCCACTCGTGGAATTTTCAGTACCTTCCCGTAGCACCACATTTCAAAGGCTACTATACGTTTCTAAACTTTTTATTTTTGCTATTGGCTTTACATCGCACCGACACAGATAGGTATTATGGCGACGATGGAACAGAAAAGGGCTAGGGCTGGGAAGGAAGCGGCTGTGGTCTTAAGGTACAGCCTCAGCATTTGCCTGGTGTGAAAATGGGACACCACGGAAAACCATCTTCAGGGCTGCTGACAGTGAAGTTCGAACCCACTATCTCCCGAATAATGGATACTGGCCGCACTTAAGCGACTGTAGCTATCGAGCTCGGTTCGTTTCTTATCAGCCAAGCTAAGAGTCCAGGTTTCACTACCATACACCAGTACGCTTCACACACATATAGCCTATGTTCACAAGACGTCTCCTCAGGCTTATACTAATGATTTTGCATGTAAAGAGCTTTCCTTTTTTGTTGAACGCAATTTTGGCTTCGTTAATGCAGCTGACTCCAAAAGATACGATCAGTTATAGAATTAGTAAATATTACAACATGCCCTGAGAAAATTTGGGCTGCTGAGCAAAAATTTATGCTGCTATTTTGACGTTAATTCAGATAATGTAATCATTTTCCACGCAGGAAACTTTAACGTCGCGCATGCCATGTGTGGATGTAGCCATTCAGTATGAACGCGGAAATGGGAGGTTTGTTTAAATACCTCCTCCTCGTTGTCACATTGTTACCCACATATTCGCACTTGCTGGAAATAACCCCACAGTCTCCTAGCCCCTCGCAGACCGCACTTCAAATGCACGGACCATGTTGCGAAGTTTGTAACTCGTCGCCCCTAGCAAGCCAGCCAACATGTGCACAGTTTTAGTCTGGCTTTCCAAATTACCTCCAGACCAGCCTTAAAGGAGACAAGAACGTCTAAAGAACAACTCAACCCCATCTCGTCTTAATCTACCAGGAATCAGAACTACTTGGATGAGGTTTCAGCTGTCCTAATTCAATTTAACATCGCGCAAAATTTGTGCATTTCATCAAGAGCTATGAACTAGAGGTGAAATGTATTTAACAAGTTTTAGGACAGGGCATGTTTAAGACAAGTGTGCCTGAAGAGTTCACCTGCTTATCAGTTAGTATAGTGAATAATTGTCACATATTCGATAGTTATTAATTCAACTGTGAATGATATACTGCATCCACGGATCCAAAATATCCATTATAGCGTTTGAATTCATATCCTGAGTTCATTCTCCATTCCACCAGCATGTCACATGTTACTTTTCACGCTCCAGATGCAGTACAAGTTCCCGGGTTGGGGAGGTCATTATGCAATGTCTCATCGGTGTATATATCACTCGCGAAACTTTCAGTGATACCTGGACTCCCTAGTGCTGAATCGCTAGACCTCGGCAATCTTCGAGATTCGTATTGGCAACCTATGAACCAAAATGCTATGAATCGATTATGCATCGCCGTGAGACATCTGGCGTACACTTTACGTACTAGTAGTTGTTATGATTGTGGAAGTGATACTTTTAAGAATTCATGCAAGGAACAAGATTCGCATCGAGAAATGTTATATATTGTGTGTATCTGACACAGATTTTGGCTTAAGATAATAAAGGTTTGGAAGGTTCATATCGATCAAACATACTAATCGATTTAATTCAGATTTCATTTCCATTCAATTGGCAGTATTACCACAACCGGGCTAGTTCCCTCCTTACTCCTCATCCCCGTAGAAAGAAGTATCACTAACAGTTTTGCGAGTAATATGTATGTATGTAATTTTATTGATAAAGATTTCATGTCTGTTTATATGTCCAATACATTTAATTTTCTTACTTTCTACTTCTTTTAACAATCTTCTGACCTCGTGATATTTTCTGAATAATTTCCAATTTGTTTCTCTTTCAGTCCAGTTCGTTGTTGTCATTTTGCACCATATCTAAACTTCTGCTCTTCTCGTGAGTTCACTAATGCCGTGCTTTCATCTCCATTCATCTGTGTACTCCATACAAAAGATAGTGCAAATTTCCCTTTTGATATTTCAACAAAACGTGGGGCGTGGTAGCCTTGTGGTATAGCCTCTGGCTTTTCGCCATGGTGACCGTGGATTATATCCCAGGTAAAGCATGGAAAACTTTTGAAAGGAAGACTAATATCCCAGTAGTTCCCATGGCAATGATAACATTATCACTAGTGATGTAAAACAACAAGCTTACTGCTTGTTCTCCCAAAAAATTTGAAAATTGTGAATTCTTTTCTTCATTTATCTTTACACGTGGGTCCGATATGTGTCCAACGAAGAAGTCCTTCGACGTATGCCATGTTTACCGTTAGCAAGAGGAAAGTGCAGTATCTACACCAGGGCCTCTCAAACGCCCAGATAGAGGCGCAAGAGCTCCGTGCACTGTGCATCGCTGCCGCTCGGCATGGCTCGGATCAATGCTTCGTCTCTGGGCTACTCGGCTAAGCTCGGCTCAACTCGCCTATACTCGGCTCAAGTCAGCCTGGATTTGGAGCGCTACGGCGCAAGTGGGGCAGAGGGAGACAGGCGGAGCGAGCGAGACAGGCGTGAGGAAAGAGAGAGTAAGCGCTATTGCTCCAAATCGAGGAGTGGGGGGTCTGCACTCTGGTCAACCAAGCCAAGTCGTCTTCTGCACCGTGCACAGTGCATGCACCACGCGCATGCACCCTGAGAGGCCCTGATCTACACGATATAATGCAAAACGAGTCCAAATGCCACCTCTTGCAGCTCTTCTTGCATGGAAAGGTCGACGGGAGAAGAGGGCCTGGGAGGAGGAGAACTTCTTGATTGGATAACTCTCGCAGATGCTGTAGCATGACGTCCTAAGAGATTTTTCAGAGCCATTCTATCAAAACACGACAACACCGTTATGATCGCCCTCATTCACAATAGATACATACAGATCAAGCGGTAAAGGAAATGAAAGAAGAATTTGCAAAAGGAATCGCAATCCAAGGAGAGGAAACCTAAACCCCGAGATTTGCCGATGATATTGTTATTTTCTCTGATACTGCAGAAGATCTGGAGAAATTGCTGGATTGTGCGGACGTAGTCTTAGAGAAGGAATGTATGTATATTCAGTCCGTCAGCGCTAACACTGGTGGGATCCTCAACAGTTCTGACCTCAGCTGTCATACATGGCCTAGGCATAACTGAAGAGGCGTACTAGGGAAATGATGAGTGAGGTAGTTTCCCGTTGCTTTCCTCACCGAGCCAGAAGTAGCTATTACATATCGTCCCTGCTCTGGCAAACTAACGAATCTGAAAATTGTCAAAAGGTTAGGAGAGCTGAAAGAAGTTGTGATTACTCATGTCAAATCAATTTTTATATTTAATTATTGGTTTTATGTGTTAGGCATACATAATGAGCTGCAGATGTGAGACTTTGTCAGAGGGTAGACAATATATAAATAACAAAATCTAGACCAGAACTTCAGAACTACAGATTCCTTAGTTTGTCAGTTTCGCTAGTTTGCCAGAGCAGGGACGATATCAGTCTGCCAAGGTCCACTGAAATGCATGCACCAACCGACCCTATGAGAACATTTTCACACGATTCAGAGCAGGGACTGGCTGCATAAGGATTGGCATTAATAGCATCGCTCATACCTCAGTCACTGTCATATTGTCAAAGACAGAGATAGATCTATGAAAGTAAACAATTGCTTTAGCCTATACCAGAAGGCACTGGGTCCTGCCAGCAAAGGCATGGAGAAAGAATACAAGGTGAAAATAAATAAGTCCAGAATAAAAGTAATAGAGTGTAGTCGAACAAAATCAGGATATTCAGGAAATATTAGAATGGAAATAATGAATGTTATTGGCTTTACGTCTCACTAACCACTCTTACGGTTTTCGGAGACGCAGAGGTGCTGGAATTTCGTCCCGCAGGTGTTCTTTTACGAGCCAGTAAATCTACCGGCATGAGGTGGAGCACGTTAAAATACCACCGGACCGAGCCAGGATCGAACCTGCGAAGTTGTGATCAGAAGGCCAGCGCCTCAACCGTCTGAGCCATTCATCCCGGCAATATTAGATTTGGAATTGAAGTCTTAAAAAGTAAATGAATGAATATTGTTATTTGTGTAGCAGGATAACTGACGATGGCAGAAGTAAGGAGGACATAAAATGCAGACTAGGACAAGCAACGAAGAACTTTCTTAAGAAAATAAATTAAGGTACAGCCCCAGCATTTGCCTGGTGTGAAAATGGGAAGCCACGGAAAACAATCTTCAGGGCTGCCGACAGTGGGGTTCGAACCCACTATCTCCCGATTACCTCAGTTTTTGAGGGAAGTGTAGGTGTTAAAACAGCAGCAGTAGACCGAGGTATGAATATGACAAACAGATCAGAGTAGATGTAGGATGTAGTAGTTATGTAGAAATGAAAAGGTTAGGAGAGGGTAGGGTATACGGAGAGCCGCATCAAACCAGTCTATGGACTGATGACCCAAACAACAACAACAACAACAACAACAAACAAGCCAACAAGATGAAGAAGTTGATACATGGGTCATTTAACTGTATCGAGAGATTTAAATAAATTATTTTGTGATTTGTGCGGATAATATCTTGCCAGTCTGTTACTGAATAGTTATTTTCTGGTCACGCGCTTTTGCTGTTTACTTTATTGCTCACCCTCTCAGACAGGTCTTATGGTGATGTTGGAACAGCACAGCGATAAGACTGGGAAGGAAGGGACCGTGGTATTAAGTAAGGTACAGCTTCGATATTTTCATGGTGTGAAATTGGGAACTATCTAAATCCATCTTCAGGGACGCCTACAGTGTGGTTCGAACCCACTATCTCCCCAGTGCAAGCTAACAGTTAAGTACCTGTAGCCAACTCGCTCAGTCTAGCTAATTTTCAGTAAAGATGAAAAATAAGAGTGATCGTATGCCAGGATAGAAATAAGATATTGGAATTGTGAATCATTTTTCACGAATATAACGAGGTAACAAGAATCAGCGCTCAAGTTTCGACGCCATTCAAAAATTCCAGCTGCAGGATTATAACCTCAGATCTAGGAATTCAGTGGCCAACACCACTGATCTATACAAGGAGCTAATCGAATGTTCTGCAGCGATTATGAATGCATAGGGGCTTTCACTCTGAAAATTGAAGAGTATAAAACTATTTACACTTTTCTTTCATTAAATATTATCCTGCACACAGGGCCTACGATTGGCTCCAATGTTACTAAAGCTACTGTAGACGATTTTCGTAACCAGTGTTCAATGAAACAGAAACATGAAATGTTAAATAATATTCAACCTTGAATATAATAACTTGCATTTCAATTTTAAGTTCGTGTACAGGACGTGAATACGTGAAAGCTTAAGAAATTCTTCTGAAGAGTTTTACATTTCTTGTGTACAAAGTAGTTCAATAACCCTTCAATATTTCAGATATTTTAGTCCTAAAATCCACTCCTCTCAGTGAATGAATATTTTTTTCCATGTCTTGTAAAGCCTTACTCTTTCATATGTCATGCTTTAGGTTGGAAGCGAGATGTCTAAGTACGGGGAGAAATTGAAAGACCTTCTCCCCTCATATGTATGTTCTCCAAATTACTGTGGAAAGAAAGAATCATTTCTCTTGCGGGTGTTGTGGTGATGACGCTCGTGTCGACGATCAAATTGTGATGCAAACTCATTCCCCCCACCCCCACTTGATATTATATATATATATAGCAGCCCGACACGTTATTAACTGACGCATAGACAGCGGTGGGCTTTGGAAGCAATAAACTGCTAAGCTATGCCACAACGCCATTCCCCTTCTAGAGAGGAGGAGCGTTGACATAGGCTTTAAGGAGATATTGCTTTATGTTCGCTATTTGGGGCTTTGAGATCGTACGTGCCGTATTCGCTTACCCGTTCATAAGTATGTTATGATGTCCTTATGATAACAACTTCCGGATAAATGTTGCAGAATATTCGTGAAGTGGAGGAAAGATAGATAGTGGTTATATTTTTAAAAATGCTAACGGGATAACAAATCGAGTTATATTGTATTAGTTGCTTTGTCTCGTCCAATGGAGTGATGTCGGAAACTAGCAGAAGTTAAGAGGATTGGAATACCACCTATTGTAACAGGTGGACGATTTTAAGTGACAGGTCTATATATTATCGCTTTAAAACATATATATAAAATAAGAGTTTTGTGTGTACATTGCACAGAATTAAAAGAAAGAATGGTATTTATCGGTCGTGTTTACAGTAACAAGAAAATAACAAACCAAACCCCCTGGCACTACAGCCCTTAAAGGGCCTTGGCCTACCAAGCGACAGCTGCTCAGCCCGAAGGCCTGCAGATTACGAGGTGTCGTGTGGTCAGCACGACGAATCCTCTCGGCCGTTATTCTTGGCTTTCTACACCGGGGCCGCTATCTCACCGTCAGATAGCTTTTCAATTCTAATCACGTAGGCTGAGTGGACCTCGTACCAGCCCTCAGGTCCAGGTAAAAATCCCTGACCTGGCCGGGAATCGAACCCGCGGCGTCCGGGTAAGAGGCAGGCACGCTACCCCTACACCACGGGTCCGGCAGTAACAAGAAAATGAACTTTCTAAATTTTGCGTCATCTCTGTCTGTTTGTGTGTACAGTACCTAACGAAATACCCAATTTGGAGTGTAAACCATCACGTTCATTAAACTGCAAGAAGGTATATGGCCACTTAATTTTTTCTAAATAACTATCAAATAGACTGTATATTGGCATACAAGCCGAAAGATGAAAGTATCATACATTCCTTTGTTTCTGGGGATGTTGTTTTATAAAATTTCGCATTTAAACAATAAGAACTAACACCGTAATTAGAAATGCTTGAAAAATCTTTGGGATGAGCTACCGTTGCCGAACTTACGCTCCGCTTCAATTAACAGAGCACCCCAGGTCGTTATATGTTACAGATCGAGATTTACCACTGACTCACGTTTTATCTTTGTGGTCAGCATTGCCAGGTCTCCCGAAATCTCAGGAGATCTCCCGATTGTTTTGTAACACAGCAAAAAATCCGGGAAACAACAAAACATTCCCGAAATTTCTTCTAACCCACACTTAAGGAAAATGAATAAAAATCAGTAATGGTACATATTGTGCCTAAAAGCTCTTTTCTCGTCTCACTACAGGACGTTTTTATCGATAAGATCACTTGTTAGGTACTTCCCAGCATTTATTTTTAGGATAGAATCACGTAATCTCTCCCCTCTTATTGAACTCAATACTCACTCTTGACAGCAACATTCGAAGGGAAATCCCCGACCCGCATATACTGTAGAATATAAAATCTACATCCTGCTAAAATTTCAAAATTGGCACACCTGATGAATAACTATATCTGCAGGAATAGTGGGGAGAAAGAGGTGGAGGAGGAGGAGAAGAAGAATAATAATAATAGAGTGACCAGAAGTACGGGTGAATGAATTTGTATATTTTTCTCATAATAACTTCACATGACTATCGCATTCTTTAATCTGGTTATATAATAATATTTCAGTGCTCGAGAAACTACCGAAATTTTCATTGAAACTTCCAATTTTTTACGTACATTCTACCATTTTTTTTTTTAATTTGTTGACCTGGCCACACTGTTTGAGGTTAAAGTCACCGTCCGAACTGGGAAGTGAGTGTTGTTCAAAATGCAGGCAAAATGACCCTATGATACTTTATCATTTAGCTTTTACAGAATACTCTCTTTTGAATAGATATTTAGAAAAAAATAAGTAGCCATAATACCTGCTGTAGTTCAATGAACAGGGAGGAGTACTTTTATACGTTCTCAAAATGTCTCAAAAATTATAATTCATGAACATTCTATATTTCCACGGTTCTTTTTCATAAGTCGTATATCAACACGAAAAATAACCTATTTTCAGGCCAATTCGTGTTGTGTTAGGTAGTGTATGTACGCGCATCACAAGACTCTGGCTGAAGAGAATTTAATGAAAATCAGTATGTAAAATTGAAAAATGTGGCATTACAATCCGGGCGATAAATAATTTTATTGCCGCGCTGAGTAGCTCAGACGGTTAAGGCGCTGGCCTTCTAACCACTTCGTAGGTTCGATCATGGCCCAGTCCGGTGGTATTTGAAGATGCTGAAATACGTCAGCCTCGTGTCGGTAGATTTACTGGCACGTAAAAGAACTCCTGCGAGACATAATTCTCGTACCTTGGCTTCTCCGAAAATCGTCAAAAGTAGTTAGTGCGACGTAGAAACAATAAGATTATTATTAATTTAATTCACACTAATTGAAATGGAAGTGTAGGTCAAGGTCTAAAATTTTATTCTCAAATATCCATGTTATTAGATGTTCTATCGATAAATATCACATACCTGAAGTTATATAGAATTAAATATCCGATAATTTATGAATTTCGATTTATGTTGTTAAATCTATATAAACGCCGAACCAGAGAAAACAGGTGAACAGAATATCATGAAAATCAATACGTAAAGTCATGGAATAAGGCATTAGAGTCCAGGCTATAAATAATTTTATTCGCGCTGGATGAAATGGTAGTTTAGGGGAAGGCGACTATTTAAAAAAAATACTGCTACCCATGTTATTGGTCCTATCCAAAAATAATACATAATAAAAGTTATAGAGAATTCAATTTCCGATCATTTATATGACACACACCGACTATGATAACACAATTAATGAATTTAGACTTTTGTGGGTAGGTCCATATCAACGCTGAGCTTTGCTAACATGGAAGTATTGTTCAATGGTGTTAAATGGCGATGCACTTTGCCATGATTGTGTTTAGGTGTAAAACCGCATGATCATCTGTCCACATCGACAAGAAATATTGTGAAGGTGATTATAAAAATGTGGAAAAAAACCGTAAACAAATGATCGCTTAAAGAATAACAAAAGACTGAGTCATGAAAGAGGTGCCCTAATATCACAGAGTTGGAAGAAAACTAATTGTGAAGAAGGCCTGCAATATCTGAAGCTCATAAAAATGTTCAGAAATAACATTACATGGCCAGCATTTGTTGAGATGTGAGTTGTCTCTTCTGCTACCACTCATCTCCGATAGATGGGATTACGGCTGCGTCCCGAGTAAAACAGCCTGTCTGAATACTGGCAGGAAGTATCTGGGGAGTTAGATAACTTTGCACATGCTCAATTTTTGTCGCGTTAAAGACGGATACTACGAAACATAAGGCAAATCTCCCGAATGCAAGCTGACAGGTTTCTGACCGAAACCCCAAAGCCACTCGCTCCCTGGACCATCATGTCTTTCTACATGTATCCACTAAGGGGTTCTCATCTTGTTAACATAAGGTGGCCCCTACCTGAGTCTGAACTTGTTTGTATTTTTTCTTGTGCCAAGCTTCTTGCTTTCATATTTTCTGTCCCAACCTCTTCGAAAATTCTTGCTCTTTTCCAGTAATTAGGGTATTTGGCTAATGAGGACTTTGCGTTCTTAACCTTTACCGCTCCTCGTGGCTGTTCTCTCTCTTTTCCGACAACTTCGTCTTTCAAAGGTTCGAACCCATGCTTCTTCATCCAATGATTAGAGTTAACCTTTAACAATGGATATGAGGTATGAGAAAATCATGCTAATGATATTCTGGAGGACAAAATGAATAACTAAAGGAGTCAAAGCCCACTTGTATTTTTAAAGGGCCCCTCAAACTTAAAAATTAAAAGGTTTCACGACCACAGATATAAATATCTAAAGATGAGGAGTATACATTTCTGATAGCGGAGAATTCACTTCTCCTTTATCAGGTAAACAATTCCTATTTGCTAACATGCTGGAACTGAACAGGCGGCCTGCCAGTGCTAAGCGGAGTCTTGGAGGGGTGTGCGAAACCATCTGATGAGCCCAAATGGCATGTCTTGGTGAAACTCTTCAAACGCACACGGCTTAACCACCCAAGATCTGGTTATATTGCTGTGAAATTCTCTTTAAACTAGGAAGAATCTCATCCCTTTTTCCCATTTCGCAATTAATGCGCTTGTAAATTGCAGTCACTATAAACACACTTGTTGAAACTGAAAGCTTTGAAGAAAATAGCTGCTTTGTACTATTATAACCTGAATATTAAGGCTGTTCATATTATGTTGTATTTTTTGTCTATAGAATTATATTATTGCGAGTCCAGTCTACATATCAATATTTTCTGATCGTATGATTGGTGGCTCTCCAATGTGCTCTGTTTCCGAGGGCATCTCCGAAAACAGTAAAAAGAATTAGTTAGTGGGACGTAAAGCAAATAATATTATTATCCTGCATCCAAGGACTGTTATAAAACACAACTACTCATTGTCACGATCTCATTCATACTAACGGCCACAAGATGGACTTTGGTGGTAAACCTGATTAAATCAGAAAGATTTTATACCAGGTGGCTCACGGACGCCGCAACAGGGGAACTACTGCCAGCGGGCAGGTTACGTCAGTAGTTCCCCTGTTAAAATCGATTGGTAGACACCCCACACATCACTTAAACATGCGGAACATTTATAAGTAGAATGTACGGCGTCCGTGAGCCACCTGGTGTTAACGAGAAAACTTTGAGACAAGTGAGGAAGAGAACTAGTTTATTTTCCTGCCAGGTTTAAGTGTCATGAGGGGATGATAATTCTGAGTTAAGACAATAACAAGCACCCTATCTTTCTACTTTTATTCACTATAAAGATGGTTTTGCGAGGTGATATCCTATTCCTTACTGATTGTGTTTTGTGGAATATATAGACAGTCAATGTGCTGTTTATCAGTAAATACCTCATGTTTGTTAGTGGTCCTTTTTATATGGAACAAATGGACAATGGTAACTGGAGTTCTGTGCAACATAAGAATGCCATCGTATCTGACAGGAACAATAGTAGTCACAAAAATAAAATCATTGAAAAAAATTCAATTAAAAATGATAAAGCGTCTGAGAGACCCCTTGCGAATATTAAAACCTGCAAAATGCATGCGACCACTCCAGAGTTAAAGGATATTCAGGCAGCACAAGGAGCAGAAACAGAGGCCTCGTCTCGGGAGAAGCAGGCGAAGGAAGGCTTTATAAGAGAGTTTTGGCCACACTACTCGATACAAGCAAATGGATGTGGCCGGGGCGTGCTACCACCACGGGACACTCTGATGGAGAGAAAGCTACAGCTATACGACAGGTTACAAAGAGCACACTATTAGCAGACTTTTCTAACTTCTCTCGATTAATTGCGGTCCAGCCAACCAGTTAGGGTGAGAAATAACAACGAATCAACCAACTTCTGTACCGACATTTTACGTCTTACCGCGGCTCAATCTCTCTCCCTATCCAGTTTTTTCTGTCCCCTCGTTCCCAAAGCTTCGGCAGTTTCTTGTCCTTGGACCCGAAAGAAACGACAACGTAGCCCTCTGATCTGTGTGATTCTTTCTGTTAGTTTTTTATCACAAACTTTTCTTTCAGTTTAAATCCGACTGATCCTCCAGATGCACCTCTCCATTCCTTGTAGAAGAGAGAGAAAATAGGATTTAAGTAATATATCTGTAACAGGTGTACATAAATTAAAATGAAGCATATAATTTAAGATAATCTGAATGTGCAAGGACACTCCATGGAGCCCAGTACAAAGTGAGAGACACCCGAAGAATATTTACGAAAGTCGAGAACTCTGGATTATGATAATAAATACAGGATGTAACAATAAGGCATGGTCAAACCTTTAGGACACCTCCCTCACACGTAGACGAATAATTTATGTTATGCAGGGCTGAGTGGCTCAGGCGGTTGAGGCGCTGGCCTTCTGACACCAATTTGGCAGGTTCGATCCTAGGTTAGTTGCAGAAATCAAGAGAAGCAAAAAGCATGCCTACTGGAATGGTAGCTGCGAATCAGTCCTCCAAGAAAGACTCAATGCGTGGAAAGAGTACTACTCTACGAAATCAGAAAATGATTGGGAAACCTACAAAACCCAACGTGCCCAAGCAGCTAGGGTGTTCAGAACTGAGAAACGTAAATACGAAAAATCTCTCATTGAAAATATAGAACAAAACTTTACTAAGAATGAAAGCAGAGAGTACTACAGGGCCTTCAAACGCAAACTCATTGGCTATAAACCACCATCACTATGCTTTGAGCGAAAGGACGGCACACTGGTGACGTCAAATGAAGAAAATTGCAGCATTCTGGCAGATTACTTCAAGAATTTACTTAATTGCTCTAAACCGCAAAGCGCCATTGAGACCAAGGAACCCTTACTCAGGTACCCAGATTCCAGACCACCCGGCAGAGATGAAATCAAGCGCCACATTGCCCGTCTCAAAAATAACTAAGCGCCGGGTGAAGACTCAGCAGTAGCAGAACTATGGAAATATGCCCCAGAGGAATCACTTTATATCTTGCAAAAGCAAATAAAAGAAATTTGGAACAAGGAGACCCTACTCGAAGATTGGAAAATATCTTTGATCCATCCATTACACAAAAAACGCAGCATGAAGAACATCAACAACTACAGAGGAATATCTTTGCTACCCGTGACTTACAAAATTCTATCACTTGCCATCCTGGAGCGTTTGGAAGCACAAGTCGAACATCAAATAGGTGAATACCAAGGAGGGTTCAGAAAAGGTCGCTCAACAGCTGAACAGATCCAAAATCTCAAAACGATCATCAGATATTGTACACTAAGGTCCAAGCAGTATGTGTCTGTCTTTGTGGACTTAAGAAAGCGTACGACTCCATTGACCGGGAAGTCCTGTCCTGCTAAACATCTTAAATGAATTTGGAGTTGATTTGAAACTGCTGGCATTAATTAGAGCCACCCTGACCGATACAAAATCCAAGGTGAAGTTCCACGGATGTCTCTCGCATTCCTTTGACATCAAAACAGGAGTCCGACCAGGTGATGGGCTATCCCCGATACTCTTCAACTGTGTTCTTGAAAAGATCATCAGAACCTGGCGGGTGAGATTACAGGTAACCAACTACAGTCCATTGAGAATAGGAACCAAATCCAAGGGGATCGCAACAGACTGCTTAGCATTTGCCGATGATATTGCTGTTCTCTCAAACGACATATAAACCGCTAGAGCTCAAGTTGAAATTTTAAAGGAAATTGCCGAACAAACTGGTTTGCAGATATCGTTTGAGGAAACAGAAGTAATGACTAACATCAAAGAGGCTCCACCAAAACTCCATACAAAATACGGGGACATCACCCGAGTAGACAAATTCAAATACCTGGGTGAGATCATCATAAAAATGGACTGGACAAAGAAGCACTTCAAGAGCGAGTACGCAAACTGGAAATAGCCTACCAAACATCCCGCACAATCTAAAACAAAAAAGCCTTTCCCAAAACAGCGAGATACGTCACTATGAAACAGTTCTGAAGCCAGTAGTTCTATATGCAGCCGAAAACCTGTCTCTAAATGCCAACAAAGGACACCTTGAAGAACTGGAGAAAAGAGAACGCAAAATTGTGAGAGGAATCTTGGGATCAAAGTACAGAAATGGAATCCATCAAAAGAGATCCAACAAGGAAGTCTACAGCAAAATAGAGAAAATTACCGACACAATCAGAAAAAGGCGGGCACGATTTTACGGTCATCTGAAAAGAATGGACGGAAGAAAGTTAACTAAAGAAACCTTTCACTTTTTTGATTCAAACCCCAAAACCACAATTCCCTGGTTTAGAAATACCAAAGAAGACCTGCAAATGCTACATATCTCAGCTGAAGACACCCTTAACAGAGATCTCTTCCGCAAGAAAATATTGACGAACGGGCTAAACCGAGACGAGCAACCGAAGAGAAGACATGGTGCCCCTTGGACAGAGGAGCGTAAGCAGGCCCACTCACAAAGAATGAGGGAAATTTGGGCTCTAAAGAAGGCCAAGTTCAGTGTCAAATGCAACAAGACTTAACGTGGTCCTTGATGGCCCCAGCGAATTATATAATAATAATAATAATAATAATAATAAGAAGAAGAAGAAGAAGAATAAAGGACCTCAAAATTTCAGAAGACATTTATGTATTGTACCGGGAAATGATTTTGAGGTTTGAGCATGGGAAGGATCCTAGGTAGTGTCCGGTGCTTTTTGGAGCAGGTACAGGGACGGATAGTATCGCAGGGCGAATAATAGATGGTAATTCTTTTTTTCTATAACATTTATTAATAATAGCCACAGGTATATCACCCTGCACTTGCAACTCAATTTGGTAGTTAATAATTGCCAAAATGTAAAAGAAAAGATTTATGTTATGATTTTCTTGACGCCTGTTTGCTTGAGAATTTCAAAAATAATGATTGTTCTTCTATGGATCATGAATAGCCTACAGTCTTTCTAAATGTTAAACCACACACATATTACTTAGCACCTTGGAAATTATCAGTTCATCATTTATGGTGCTGACCTACAGTCTTTCTAAATTTTGAAACACAAAATAAACACACACTTGGCATGGAAAGTTTGATAAATTAAATATTTGAACTCTTGCAGTATGTCTTTCAGTTTGTTTAAATTGAAAAAATGAAACGAATAAAGCACTTCAATTAATTAATGACTTAGAAAGGAATTTACAGTAAAATAGGAACTTTTAACTGACGATGAAATTATTAATTAATATCCACACGCAGCACTTGTAAGAACACTGTACTGAACAAAGTGCTTGGTAAAAAGTCAGTTAGTTGTGATTACTCACTCAGAATGCGAGAAGATCTGCTTACACATGTTGGAGTTGTGCTGTACGGTGTCTGGAACATTCCACGGAGTGCGGGCGAAGACTCGAACTCAGCACCGGCGATGTTCAGTGAAGATACCACGCCAATCTCCCTCGTCGACGTCCCTCGATGGGTACCATAACTGAAGAAACCATGTAAATCCCTCGTTGGAAGCGACGTTTGATGTAGCAGGATCTCGTAGCACTTTTGCCAAGATTTCCGTTGTTTTTGGAAGTAATGTCGGAACACGGAAAGTTCAATTGGCACTATTGAATTCACAAATATTGTGGATATTAATATTACACACCGTCGTAACGCACAGTTCTATTTTTATATTGATTTAACGGCGTTGAATTAACATTCACAGTCCATGCTGTAGAAACCACAATTTTTATATACACAGTTCATAAGCACTTGAAAACGTGATCTATCACAGTTTCTATCACAGTCTCTGAACAATTATGGTTGTATTCACGCCACACTAGTCCGTACTACTTAATATTATTGAAAAATGTCCTTAATGTTCACTGGATTTCTCACCGTAGTGATCGAAAGATGGAGACAGTGCACAATGAAAATAGTTCATTTTTACCCCGTTATGGGACGGTAAGGTAAGGGTTATTCTGCCCGAATGCAGGTCCGAACCTCCGCAGAGGTGTTCCCGAGCAGGAGTTTACGTGCGGTAGGGTGGCCAGTTACTGTCCGCTCCTCCATTCCCTTACCCTCAACCAACAGCGCGTGGCAACCCATCCAACTCCTGACCACGCCCAATGTTGCTTAACTTCGGAGATCTCACGGGATCCGGTGTTTCAACACGGCTACGGCCGTTGGCGTTATGGGACGAATGTTGAGTAAATACAGTCTTACACAGTTCACTGTAAGGGAAATATATCTTAAAAGTGGTTTTAAATTACAATTTCAGTTTACCACACGCAGTGATTTATGATATTAGCACAGTTTAGAATTATGTGGAATTACTACAGTTCACGGTGTCGTATTTTAGTCAGTGAAATATTAGACACTTCAATTGTTACTTCCTATTATAGCTTCACCTTTATAATAAACTTGCAAGTATTATATCACGCTAATTCACCTTGAAAAACGTCTAGAACCTTACAGTCGTCGCGGCGCGGCGGAAACTTCACGTACGGTACGACGTCCTTTTACTACACTGACTGACAGAGCAAATGCAACACCAAGAAGGAGTGGACAGAACTTTATGCCAATTGCAGGGTAGACTGACGTCACTGAAGTATGCTCATGATGTGAAATGCGCCGCTGTGCTGCGCACGTAGCGAACGATAAATGGGACACGGCGTTGGCGAATGGCCCACTTCGTACCGTGATTTCTCAGCCGACAGTCATTGTAGAACGTGTTGTCATGTGCCACAGGACACGTGTATAGCTAAGAATGCCAGGCCGCCGTCAACGGAGGCATTTCCAGCAGACAGACGACTTTACGAGGGGTATGGTGATCGGGCTGAGAAGGGCAGGTTGGTCGCTTCGTCAAATCGCAGCCGATACCCATAGGGATGTGTCCACGGTGCAGCGCCTGTGGCGAAGATGGTTGGCGCAGGGACATGTGGCACGTGCGAGGGGTCCAGGCGCAGCCCGAGTGACGTCAGCACGCAAGGATCGGCGCATCCGCCGCCAAGCGGTGGCAGCCCCGCACGCCACGTCAACCGCCATTCTTCAGCATGTGCAAAACACCCTGGCTGTTCCAATATCGACCAGAACAATTTCCCGTCGATTGGTTGAAGGAGGCCTGCACTCCCGGCGTCCGCTCAGAAGACTACCATTGACTCCACAGCATAGACGTGCACGCCTGGCATGGTGCCGGGCTAGAGCGACTTGGATGAGGGAATGGCGGAACGTCGTGTTCTCCGATGAGTCACGCTTCTGTTCTGTCAGTGATAGTCACCGCAGACGAGTGTGGAGTCGGCGTGGAGAAAGGTCAAATCCGGCAGTAACTGTGGAGCGCCCTACCGCTAGACAACGCGGCATCATGGTTTGGGGCGCTATTGCGTATGATTCCACGTCACCTCTAGTGCGTATTCAAGGCACGTTAAATGCCCACCGCTACGTGCAGCATGTGCTGCGGCCGGTGGCACTCCCGTACCTTCAGGGGCTGCCCAATGCTCGTTTCAGCAGGATAATGCCCGCCCACACACTGCTCGCATCTCCCAACAGGCTCTACGAGGTGTACAGATGCTTCCGTGGCCAGCGTACTCTCCGGATCTCTCACCAATCGAACACGTGTGGGATCTCATTGGACGCCGTTTGCAAACTCTGCCCCAGCCTCGTACGGACGACCAACTGTGGCAAATGGTTGACAGAGAACAGAGAATGGAGAACCATCCCTCAGGACACCATCCGCACTCTTATTGACTCTGTACCTCGACGTGTTTCTGCGTGCATAGCCGGTCGCGGTGGTCCTACATCCTACTGAGTCGATGCCGTGCGCATTGTGTAACCTGCATATCGGTTTGAAATAAACATCAATTGTTCGTCCGTGCCGTCTCTGTTTTTTCCCCAACTTTCATCCCTTTCGAACCACTCCTTCTTGGTGTTGCATTTGCTCTGTCAGTCAGTGTATTACAACAGCGTTTGAGTACGGTCACTATTATGTCCTCGCGAATCGCAACGGAGCATACTTTCTACACACAGTGTGCACACATGACTCTGTACACGGGACTGCACTGACTATGGCCTTGGCTCAGTGGCGTATATATACACGTCTGGTGGGCAGCGCTTGGAATCAGGTGATGAGGGGTGAGTATTTCTCCCAAACTTTAAATTGTCATATCTCGGAAACCACTGGACAGATTTACTTCAAATTTGCAGAGTTTTACTTCCAGAACATTAGCTATAATTCGGCGGTGGTCCCGTGTTAATCGGTTTAGGCGTTAAGAAGTTCGTAAAAATATAATCGAGAAACTTCGGTAGGGGAAGTAAGTTTCAATCGGCGGTGGCGTCACTTGACCTTGCTTGGCTCGCCTTCTCCCTCGTGTCGTGCAGTAGGTACGAGAACATTCTCTCACACAGCTGTTCATGCAGCGGAACTGCATTGTATGCTAGAAAATAAAATTTATAATTTATATGTGCCAGGGCCTATGCCTTCCTGGTACAGTATATTATAATTGTAGGGGGTCATCTGTCTGTAATTTCGTTCTTTTCGCCAATTTTTCGGTTATTTATCCGTTTTCGGTCAACTCAAGAACGTATCAGTGGTTTTTATTTTTCGTGTCTGTTTGTCTGTCTGTTCCACCATCACGGTGAAACGGCTGGATAGATCTTGACCAAGCTTCACATTTAGAGTATACTCATCCTGAGCAAGTTTTTGATATGCATACGATTTAAAAATTTCTCAATAGACGGAGTGTTTCTAGGAAAACCAGAACAGTTTTCTTCAATTTTCTCTTATACTATTAACTTTTTGTAACATATGTGGACTATATGTGAAACGTCCCTTCATTATAAATAACATTTGTTATGTACATAATTTCGCTTACTCTTCAAATGACGGACAAAATTGATATTTTCCACGGGTCTCATGCTCTGCACTGAGTGACCGACAGAACGACAACGAACCTACAGGTTACCATGGCAACTTCCTGTAAACTCGGGGTTGTTCATTGGTCAGAAAGCAAGAGAGACGTCAATCGGCCATTCTGAGGGATATTGGCGTAGTACAGTAGGCGGTTACAATCGTCCTCGAATAAAACTAAGGGACGCTGTTAATATATGAACATTATCGCGGAGTGTAGCCCATAATTTCACACCGTAAGGGTTTGCTGGCGTTTGCTGTAATCTTTACTGTATTTTTATTCTGCTTCTAATTTACGCTTTAATTTCTTGCCTCTGTCTTGTCTCTGTAGGCTTAAGTAATAACATCGTAAGTCATGTTCTTATCTGTTCACCTAAGAATCTCCGCGCGTAAATTTATCCTCTGTTACCGCCATCTTACTGCACGTAACTCATACTATCACGGTTTATTGAGGGAAATTTTATTTTCCAATACAGCCACATATTTGTCATATCCGGCTGTCCTCAGTTATAACTCTTTTTTCTATTAATTTCAACTCTCTTAACTGTATTATTTTCTTCCTTTATTACTCCGTATGTATGCGAGTGCTAATCCTGAAACCTGTACACTCTTATCTTTAAGGAAAAAATCCAAGCTGTTCAAATGTATAACTTTTGACCCTGGAAAATTTCGAAATATGGATGCATTTTAATGACGGCGCAGACATTCGTTTCGGGCTAATTGGTGGCTGAATGGTAAGTCGTATTACAAAACAGATAGCACAATCGCCATTCAATTTGAAGAGATCTACAACTTTGGTCCTATAACTTGTCGTGTCTCGATTGTTGATACATTACGTTGCGCTGCATTTCTTGATTGTAAAAAAGTCTCTCCAGCTCCATTGTGACTGGCATTGCGAAAAGGCGCCTGTCTTTATAATGAAAACTCTCCACCTCTATTGTGAATGGCAGTTGCCAAGTGAGCCTGCCGTTATTGTAGAAACTCCTGAAATCGATTGTGATTGGCAAGAGGAATTGTAGTCTGTAATTATTTTCAAAACTTCCCCAATGCCTATTTGACATCGTAAACACCGTATGGCGTCCTCCCTGTTTTGTTTCTCGAATAGCACCAAGAGACATGCAATTTGATATAATCTTACTCACTGCCTTTACAGTAAATTACGGAGAAATCCGTAGACAATATAGAATACCGTAGCAAAGCACGGATACATTTGCTAGTTTAGATAATAAATGAGTAATGTCACGTAATGATAAATTGAAACATACAAAACCTGTACCCTTCCAGCAGGTATCGCAAAATAAAAACGTAAAATTCTTAGAAAAATGTTCGACCCTACACAAGAAAATGGAATTTGGATCAAGAGGCAAACTGCAGACCTCTGTATCACACAGATAGTTTTATCAATATTGTACGGAGACGTTTGACATTTTTTGACACATTCTTAGGATGGATAATAATAGACTTACAGAGAGATTATTCAATGTAATACATTCTCAAAACAGGGAAATAAATTGGCAGGAGGAAACAAGAAGAGAACTGAAAGAATTGAACATGAGCGGAAGACATCATGAAAAACCGTGTGAAATCTTCAGGACCTCAGTAAATAAACACACATTTTTGGTGAAAACTAGCAGCAGAACTCTGGTACAAAGTGGTCAGAAGAACGGAACAGGTAACACTGTGTGTTCATGAAGAGATTTTGGAAGAAAAGGAAGGTGAAAGTCATCAAGCCAATTAACAAGTTTCAACGCGCTATATGAATGAGCATAACAAATTAAGAAGAAGAAGATGAAGTAGAAGAAAACAAAGATTCAAATTCTATAGAGGCGTGCAAAGACTCCCAACAAGAAGGCTTACAAATAAGATCATTCAATACACTAGAAAACTGAAGAGCACACCATGGACCCAACAAGTCGAAAGGAACCTGAAGAAAGCCCAGATAGTTAGAAAAAATAAACAGGAATCTGTTGAATCACTAAAATTACTCTACATCATCACACATTAATACCATTTATAGCCGATTTTCGGAATCTTAGTTCCATCAAAAATGAATCGTTAAAATTAATATATTCAAATTTACAAAAAGGTTTCCTCTTGATTTTAGAGTGTAAAGATAAGAAACCGAATAAGACAGGCTAACATAAGAGAAACTTTTGTATCAAATGAATGTATTAAAAATGTATCTTTTAATGAAAGGAATAACCGATCAACTCAGTTGTTACAAGAATAGTGAGCAACCTTTTTTTTTCTATTTGTTTTACGTCGCACTGACGCAGACAGGTCTTATCGATGGGACAGGAAAGGCCTAGGAATGAGAAGGAAGCGGCCGTGGCCTTAATTTGGTACAGCCCCAGCATTTTCCTGGTGTGAAAATGGGAAACCACGGAAAACCATTTTCAGGGCTGCCGACAGTGGGGTTCGAACCCACTATCTCCCGGATGCGAGCTCACAGCTGCGCGCTCATAACCGCGCGGCCAACTCGCATGGTGAGCAACCTTCACGGCGCTAGCAAGTAAGTTGCATTTGACGTTGCGTCACCTCAAGACGATGGTTTCTAATGATTTAAAGATAAGAGGTATTTAACTAAACCAGGCCACAGAGCTAGTTATAAATAGAAGCATACAACGGCGGTTTGGACATCCGTAGGGGCTTGCAGACTGAACACATAAAGGCATGAGTCTATAATGAAGGTGTACGGCAAGGTGGTGGTTCATCGCCAGTTTTATTGAACTGTATCCTAGAAAAAATTGTATGACTTTGGAATGAAGAATTAAAAGAATATACATTGTTGCCAGTAACCTTGGGGAGAAAAACAAGGGTGTTGAAATAATTCCCTGGCATGTTCAGATAATTTTGCTACACAGATGTAAAAACACAAATCATTCTCTTGGAAAAAATGGCCTACAAAACAGGCTTGATAATCTCTGTAGATTTTTATTACAAACGTAAAAACGCTTCAAAAAATTTGACAAAACATATTTGCTGAGCAGAGAAAATATATAAATTCAAATACCTTGGAAGAAATAATTCAAGAAAATGTTTTTAAAAAATTTGCTGCAGAAGAAATGTTAGACAAGTTTGAAAGTACGTATGGCATCACTAAGAAATTTTACAACAAGATATTCTTATCTAAAAAGCTTAAAATAAGACACTACAATACAGAAGTGAAATCAGATTGTCGTTGCGCAAGTGAATGCCTAGTTTGGAAATATAGTTTAGATAAACTGGAAATACTAGAAAGAAGAATCATGAGGAAAATCTTAGGACCAATGAAAACAACAGAACAGTGGAAAGTGAGAAATAATAGGGAAATATACCGGAACATAGAAAATTTAATAAAAACAATAAGAAAAAGGAGATTGTAATTGTTGGACATATATATATAGAATGAATGATAACAGATTGACGAAACAGATATTCAGTTACCTTTGGGAGAAAATGTCAACACTGAGCTGGATACAAGAGGTCAAGAAAGATTTAGAAAGAAAATAAGAGAAGGGGAAACTATAAAAAAGACGACTTTTTAAAAGAAAGTTTTAAAAATGAAACGTTTCCAAGGAAAGATGAAAAGGAAATCCGGTCCAAATTGGTTTGAGGAGAAAAGAATAATGTAGAGCAATGATGAAGGAATACTTGAATGAACATAAGAGGAAGCAACAAGGAAGGAGGAATTGAAATTGATATGTGGTCCCTAGCAGACCTCATCATAATGAAGAGAAGAAGAAGGGGAAGAAGTAGTAGTATGTATGTATGTATGTATGTATATATGTATGTATGTATGTATGTATGTATGTATGTATTAACTAGCAAGCGTACCCGTGCTTCGCTACGGTATTTTACAATGTACACGCATATTGATGTAATTTACTCAACATGCAGTAAATAGGATTGTTTTAAAATTGCATGTCTCTTAGCGTTATCCGAGAAACAGCATGGACAGGTCCCCATGCGTTGTTTCCAATGTAAAGTGTGGGTTGTGGAATTGTGATGATAACAGCAGGCTCACTTGCCTACAGCTATTCACAATCGAGTTGGGAAGTTTACATTATAATTTGAGGCCCCATTGCTTACTGCGCGATCAAACTCGATTTGGGGAGTTTTCGTTACAATGGCAAGCCTCCTTTCCAACTTCCAGAGATATTACAGTTGATGAGTTTGCATTTTAATGGCAGAAAACATCCCTACAGCCAGTCAAATTTGAGTTGTGTAGCTATCATTATAATGAGAGGCCCTTCTTCCTACCGCCAGCCAGCTTACTGCCAGTCACACCAAGTTGGTGAGTTTCCATTAAAATAGCAGACCGCTATGCCTAATGCCAGTCACATTTCAGATGGGTACAATATTGTTTATATAGGTGGGCACTCTTGCCCACAGCCACACATAATCGGGTAGGGGAGTTTTGAACAAAATTACATGCTCCCTTGACTTCTGCAAGTTAAATCGAGAAGTGAATTATTCATTAAAATGGTAGGCCCCCATTACTAATGCCAGTTACACAGGAGTTGGAGAAGGATCCTACTGCTAGTCAAAGTCGATGTGGGGATTACTGATTACAATAGCAGACACACCATTTCTCCATCGCTAAAAATCGATATCAATGAATATATATACATCGCAATACGAAAGTATACGCATGTTTACAATATTGCAGACCTTCATTTACAGATTAACTGCTGCTAAGCGGTACGTCACATCGACAAGCGGATTTACCATAAGACGCCGTATTTAGCGGCCTAAATGGCTGGTCCTATGATATTTTCTGGCATCTCATCTATTCATGGGTCAGATTGAGTTAGAAAAGTTGAATAGGGTGAAGTTTGGGTAAGATTATCTCACATTGCACTACTTTTCGTGTAATCATGTGACAGCTAAAAACATGGCATTTGCCTCACATATGGCTACTGGGTGGGTCAAGGTTCGTGTAGAATTTGATGATTCTATCTTTATTACAAGTGATTCAAAGTATCAATTATGCGTGTAAAAAGTCCAAATTTACTTAAAATCGAGAAATAGAGACCAATTTAACGGATACAGATACGACAAAGAGTCATCACACCAAGGTTGTAGATCACTGAAAAATTTGAAGATCTTGGAAGTCTTCCGTCGGTTACCAGCTAAAACGTGTAATTTTGCCTAATTTTAATTTCCTAGCTCGTCTGGCAAATTGTGCCACAATCTTGATTTTGGGTGAGGGGGGTAAAATAAAAGACCTTCAGGAAACTACAGCTAAAAATATGCAGATTTCATTATTACCCCTTAAACGGATAGCTGTACGAAAATTTCTCCAAAATAGTCAATGCACAGACACACGGTCGTTACGATATGATTTATCTAGATAGATGGAATCTGCTCCACGTATAACACCTTTTGGGCTATGTCCGCTAGACTTAGCCTGAAAACCGACCTTTCATGTTATCTCCCTTATTAATCCTCACGTTGAAAAATGCACATGAGAAAAAGAAATTAAAATTGGATTTCCAAACAGTTTGATAGATTTCCAGTCAGGTTGGTCTTGTACTTTCTATATTGTGGGAGAGTAAAAATCACCATTTCGGTCCCCTATAAAACCCCAGTCCATTCCGCGAATTTGAAATGGTATAAACCTTAAAACCTACCCTTAGAGAGGCGGATGCTAAATATAAAGTTTGGTTCAAATATCTCAGTAGTTTTCAAGTTGAAAGAAATACGCTTTACGCGCACCCGCTCTTGCGTTAAGTCTGGTGGGACTTGTACCGAAAAACGGTCCGTTAATAATATCTCCGTTATTAATCCTGTTATCGAAATGATGCACATGAGAAAAAACAGGTTTAGAAATTAATTTCCATTAAGGCAGGTAGATTTCCATTAAGTTTGGTTGTGTATATTTTGAGGGAGTACAAAATCACGGTTTTGGTTTCGTATAAACCCCCAATTAGTTCAGGGATTTAGAAACAATATTTTCTCTAAAACCTACCCAAGGACAGGTGGATTATAAATATGAAGTTTGGTGGAAATATATCCAGTAGTAGTTCAAGTTAGAGAAAGACAAACAGACAAACAAACTAACAGTCACCAAGGAAACCTACCCTTGGACAGATGGATGCTATATATAAAGTTTGGTTCAAATATCTTCATTAGTTTTCAAGTTGTAAGAAATACGCCTTTACACGCACCCGCTCTTGCGTTAAGTCCGCTGGGATTTGTACCGAAAAACGGTCCGTTAATGATATCTCCCTTATTAAATCCTGTTATCGAAATGATGCACACGAGAAAAAAAAGGTTTAGAGATTAATTTTCATTAAGGCAGGTAGATTTCCATTAAGTTCGGTTGTGTATACTTTGAGGGAGTGCAAAATCACGGTTTCGGTTTCTTAAAAATCCCCACTCACTTCAGGGATTTAGAAACTCTATATGCGCCAAAACCTACCCAAGGACATGTGGATTCTAAATATGACGTTTGGTGAAAATATATCCAGTAGTTTTCAAGTTATAGAAGGACAGACAAACAAACAGACAAACAGACACCAAAGCTAAAAATTATGCAGATGGTCATTATTACACCTGAAAGGGATAACTGTACGGAAATTTCGCCAAAATAATCAATGTACAGACACACGGTCGTTACGATTTTATTTATATAGATTGCGTTCTGTGAAGTAACTGTAATTGTAAAATTACCTGTTATTCGTTGAAATAGAAATGTATAATTTTAATTGAGTAAACTCTTTCTCAAATAACTGTAATCAAACTGAATTACGTTTTTCTTGTACTTTGTCCATCAATATATCACCTGCTCTCTGCTCCATCTTTTCCATGTAATGCTGCGAATGGAACTGCTTCTTCATTTCATCGCTAGAGTGCAGATACTATCGCACGTTGCCTTGTAAATAGAGTGGTGTTTTACACTTGGTATTGATGTGGACTGGAGTGTTCTCGTTAATGAGTAATTTGTTTGTGTATAATGACAACACTCCATAATGGCTAGTTGTTGCGTTCCGCTCAGTAAATCTCGACAAGAGATTCCACAATCAAAGGAAATACGATTCCCAGAAATACCGTCAACATATATATTACGAGAGAAGTGGTTGGTCAGAGTAAAGGAATAAGGTGTATTCCGATGGATTAAATAGGCATGCTGCACATGCTATAGGCCTAGCTAATTTTAAAACAATTTATATTTGAACCAAAACGGTCACATTTTAACTTTTGCTTACTACAATTGGGGTAAATAAATAATTCATTAATCAATGTGCAGACAAACGCATTGTCATACCGTTGTGAGGTAGTAACTGATATCTGGCGAAAACTGTTGGCAGCATATCATCGTTACGATGATCGTAGCAGAGTGCAGGCAGTAATATAATTCAGACTGCGGTGGTATGAACCAACCCCGAACTAAGTGATGAAGAATGCGATAGGCCTGCAAATACCATGTAGTTCAGAATGAATCGGTAGATTGAGAGGCAAATGTATAATCAGTACATTGGTGATTGCTGAGACAATTACGGTTTATGTGTACATTAGACTATAGCAAGTAAATAATGAAATACAAGATTTTGACTTTTCTATTACACTTGAAATTGTTTCACTAATTTTTTAGCACTTT
Organism: Anabrus simplex; assembly: GCF_040414725.1. Taxonomy (NCBI): domain Eukaryota; kingdom Metazoa; phylum Arthropoda; class Insecta; order Orthoptera; family Tettigoniidae; genus Anabrus; species Anabrus simplex. The sequence continues at coordinate 61,158,283 of NC_090272.1, read as the reverse complement.
TTAGTACTTTGGAGGGGTGCGGTGGCCTCCTAGCGGGTAGCGTCCTCCCTCAGGCCATGAAAGTTTGTACAGGTGATTTGATGTACGTAGGAAAAGTTAGTTAGTTAGTTAGATAGTTATTTAGTCTAGAACCACTTGTGATGCATGGAACAGTACAGGCTCATTCATATTAGAGGGGTAGACGTGACATTGTAAAGTAAATATAAGTTTATCATGACCGAATGGGATGGCTATGCGGTTAGGGTCGCGCAGCTGTGAGCTTGCATTCGGGAGATAGTGGGTTCGAACCACACTGTAGGCAGCCCTGAAGATGTTTTCCCGTGATTTCTCCATTTTCACACCAGGCAAATGCTGGGACTGTACCTTAATTAAGGCCGCGGCCGCTTCCTTCCCATTCCTAGGCCTTTCCTATCCCATCGTCATCATAAGACCTATCTGAGTCGGTGTGACGCAAAACAATAGCAAAAAAAAAACCAGTAATTGGAGAAAGATGAATTCTGACAGATATATATTGTAGTGTAGTACTCATCCCGCAGCTCTGGCAGTTAAATATTGGTATGAGTCCATTAAAAGGAAGAACTTACCAAATGAAGCACTGAATCTGTTGTAGTTGTTCCCCCTTATCTTCTTCTACATGAACAGCATTACGTAAATCTGAAACAGAAGAACATGCAACTTATTCACCTCCCTGCTTCGGTTTAAAAATATTATAATACCCCTACTTATACAGTCTGCATTATTACTATATCAATGGTCAGAGTGTGTGGGGGAGGGATGGTACAACGCAAAAATGTCCCTATAAACATATGCATTACAGTCGATCACTTACAAGCTACACCAGTTTTAGTTATTAGCAGGGTCAGGATTTTTTTTTAAAACTGATCTATAAAGTGACGACAAAAAATGATCCTAAAACTTAAAAATGAGATAAATGTTAATATACCAATATAGTTGGTCCAATGTTGGACATTGTCAATTTTCCAGATAACTCATTCCTGTTTGCAGCGTTTCGCTCCCGTGTGCTAATTTGGGCCCATCAGTTGCTAAGTAGAACACCTACCAAGAGGCATGCTTAGTGCATACCGCGGGGGCAACTGCGAAGGCGACTGTGAGCCAGCGGCAGTGACAAAGCACTACGAGAGAACTTGTCACATTTCTAAAGATTGATGCCTACTTATTTACTTTTACTTATTCGGGACAAATATTTCAGGTTCCCTATGTGATCCACCTTTATAACATAAATGCAATTTTACAATCAATTCACGAATCGAGTTGGTATAGGCTATATTTATGTTACAAATATTTTAATAATAATAATATTATTATTTTGCTTTACGTCCCACTAACTCCCTTTTGCAGTTTTCGGAGACGTTGGGGTGCCGGAATTTTGTCTCCCAGGAGTTCTTTACGTGCCAGTAAATCTACCGACACGAGGCTAGCGTATTTGAGCACCTTCAAATACCACCGGACTGAGCCAGGATCGAACCTGCCAAGTTGGGGTTAGAAGAGCAACGCCTCAACCGTCTGAGCCACTCAGCCTGGCTATAGACATTTTAATAAGCTTTTCGGTTTTTGCCATGTCAATAACACAAGGCGAAATTCTTTACGTTTCGCAGAGAACTTTGCTCCGGATCTTCAGAAGAAAATCTTCTCCAAATATTATTGGAGATGTCTCTCCTGGAATGTGGACATTTCCAATAAGTAAGTGCTGAAGAAAGTTTCCTTAGTTCTCAGATTGACAACGCGTTGTGAAGATTCTCAAGTATTCTTCTTCTTCTTTCAGTAAATCTCTCCTTAGACAAGTCTAAACTGGATGTCCGTCATTACTCTCTGTTCTGGGCATCTTCCTTCATTTGCTTGTAACTTCTTCCCCTCTTCACATTTATCAGCATTCCAAACTTTCTTCTTCCTTTCCTCCCTTTTGCATCAACTTTTCCCTCCATGATTCTCTGTAGCAGACAATTTCTACGTAATATATGACCGATCCAAGATGTATCATCATCATCATGAAGTTCCTCTCCTTTCCTACCCTGCTCAGCACCTACTCATTTCTCACTCTATCGGTCCATTTCACTTCCTCTACTCTTCTCCATAACCACATTTCAAAACTTTCTAAACCTTTTATTATCCTGAAAGCCCTCTTGCCCGTAGATATTCATCCTCATGTAAAGTTGTGATAATATCCAATAAAGGCGAAAAGCAAAGTCATCTCTGTACAGGCCATGAAGTCCCTTGGAGGGGTGGAAGGTAAGCACTTCCACTATCCGTAACATCCGAACTTGATAGGAGTAGTATAATGGGAGAGTTCGGCCGCCACCTCCACCTCAGGCTCCCAGTGGCCACCTCCACCTCCACCTCAGCCAGAGGCCTCCCAGTGGCCACCTCCACCTCCACCTCAGCCAGAGGCCTCCCAGTGGCCACCTCCACCTCCACCTCAGCCAGAGGCCTCCCAGAGGTCTCCTCCACCTCCCGCGGGAAATTTGAATTTGTAAACAAAGCCACGTGCTTTTTGACAGACAACAACGCATCGCAAACCTCAGTACTGCCATCTTGACGGGCCTAAACCTCAGTAGTGCCAACTTAACCTAACTAGCGCGAGGTAAACAAAGCCACGTGCTTTTTGACAACCACGTGCTTTTTGACAGATTTGTAAACAAAGCCACGTGCTTTTTGACAGCTGTCATCGACAACAACGCATCGCAAACCTCAGTACTACCATCTTGACGGGCCTAAACCCCAGTAGTGCCAACTTAACCTAACTAGCATGAGGTAAACAAAGCCACGTGTTTTTTGACAGCCACGTGCTTTTTGACAGATTTGTAAACAAAGCCACGTGCTTTTTGACAGACAACAACGCATCGCTAACCTCAGTACTGCCATCTTGACGGGAATAAACCTCGGTGGTACCAACTTAACCTAACTAGCTCGAGATAAACAAAGCCACGTTTTTTTTGACAGCCACGTGCTTTTTGACAGCTGTCATCCGCCATCTTTAAACTACAGAGCGCCGTGCTGCCCTCTTTCCTCACCTGTCATCGGCAGTGCTGCCATCTTGGCGGGCCTAAACCTTAGTGCTACCAACTTAACCTCACTAGCTCGAGATAAACAAATCCACGTGCTTTTTGACAGCCACGTGCTTTTTTGACAGCTGTCATCCGCCATCTTTAATCCATAGAGCACAGTGCTGCCCTCTTTAGCTACTTACCTTTGAAATGTGGTGGCGGATAATTTGAAAAAATGCTTTTTTGACAGCAGCCATCTTTGAGCGCCGTGCTACACTCTTTAGCTAGTTACCTTTGAAATGTGGTGGCAGGCAATTCCACATGACAGCAGTCATCTTTAATCAAGAGAGCACCGTGCTGCCCTCTATGTGGTGGCGGCAAATTGAAAAATTCTACATGCTCTTGTTTGGAAACAAACTCACGCGCTTTTTTGACAGCCGTCATCCGCCATCTTTAATCAACAGAGCACAGTGCTGTACTCTTTAGCTAGATACCTTTGAAATGTGGTGGCGGCAATTTGAAAAATTCTATGTGCTCTTGTTGGGAAACAAAGCCACGTGCTTTTTTTTGACAGCTGTCATCCGCCATCTTTAATCAATAGAGCACTGTGCTGCTATCATGCGGGCAATTTCGTTAGCTGTCATCCGCCATCTTTAATCCAGAGAGAACAGTGCTGCACTCTATGTGGTGGCGGTAAATTCCATGTGCTTTACAAACCTATGTGCTTTTCTGACAGCTGTCATCCGCCATCTTTAATCTAGAGAGAACAGTGCTGCACTCTATGTGGTGGCGGCAAATTCCACGTGCTTTACAAACCTATGCGCTTTTCTGCCATCCACCATCTTTAATCTAGAGAGAACAGTGCTGCACTCTATGCGGTGGCGGCAAATTCTACGTGCTTTACAAACCTATGCGCTTTTCTGTCATCCACCATCTTTAATCTAGAGAGAACAGTGCTGCGCTCTATGTGGTGGCGGCAAATTCTACGTGCTCTTATTTGGAAACAAATTCTACTCGCTCTTCAGCTGTCATCCACCATCTTTAATCAAGAGAGCACCGTGCTGCCCTCTTTGTGGTGACGGATAATTTGAAAAAATTCTTTTCGACAAGCAGCCATCTTTAATCCAGAGAGAACAGTGCTGCTCTCTTTAGCTACTTACCTTTGAGGCGGTTAATTTGAAAAATTCTTCTCGACAAGCTGCCATCTTTAATCCAGAGAGAACAGTGCTGCCCTCTTTAGCTACTTACCTTTGAGGCGGTTAATTTGAAAAATTCTAGCTGCCATCTTTAATGAAAAGGGCATCGTGGTGCTATCTTGCGGGTAATATTTTACGTCACAGCTGTCATCCACCATCTTGCATTGCTAACCTTAGTGCTGCCCTCTTTTGCTACTTACCTTTGACAAGCTGTCACCCGCCATATTGCATCGCAAACCTCAGTGCTGCACTCTATGTGGTGGCGGATAACTTGAAAAAATCTTTTTGACAAGCAGCCATCTTTAATCAACAGAGCACCGTGCTGACATCTTTAGCTACCGCCATCTTACATCGCTTACCTCGCTGCTGCACTCTATGTGGTGGCGGTTAATTCGAACAAGTTTAATCACGCATCGGGTAAGCTAGAGTAAGCACGTGCTACAGTGATGACGTTATCATGCATGTTTAAACCCGTTCGTTGACTAAAAGCTTTAGTCTTCGGGAAACAGTGATAGAGTGTGGAGTGCAAACATGACGAAAACATTAATAGTTGATGTGCAAGGCTTTAAAGTAAACGGAAACAAGTTTGTGTTTAAAGAGGTGGCTGTGTTAGATTGCTGTGTGTTGTGGGCACCAAAACTTGTTAGTTTAGTATTTAGTCCACCGTTCCCTTACTGTTTGCAAACAGATGAAGATAAAAAGCAGACTCAGTGGATTGAAAACAATTTAGGTTTGAAGTGGGAAGAAAAAGGAATACCTTATCGTTTTCTACCTTTAATGATGAATGCACATTTGTCAAGAGCAGATCTTGTTCTTTTAAAGGGTTGTGAAAAGAAAGAATGGTTGCGTGATTTTCTACCATCATCATGTGAAGTTATCGACATGCATGAATTGGGGTGCCCATCATTTAAAACTCTTCCGAAAGAGCATAGTAGAGAAACAACTAAACAGTCTTTACAACATGTATGCATGCTCTTTGATTGGTTGTGTCGCAGTGCATGCCGGGAAGTGAACAACATATGTAAAGTGCAGTGTCGAAATAACCTTAGTGTAAAAGAAACATTTGTAAAGACATCATGTCATTTCTAACAGATACTAAGTGTAACGCAGTTGAAAAGGCGATCGTAAAGTTTTATGCATGCAAAAAGAAACTAAACACTTTTACTGAAGAAGCGTTAAATGCATTACCAAAGGCATTTTTGGTCAATGTAGCTGCGAATGCTGTAAAGAAGATTTGGGATAAGGTGCCTCGTGAGTGGACTCAAGATCCTGTTTTGTCAGAGCTTCAAACGTGTAGTTTACATCATGAACACGTGAGTTTAGCTAGAAGACCTTCTGTGAGACAGTGCCGTACATGTCAACTAATTAAACTGTATCACGGACCTAAAACTAACGAGTTGTCTTCGCTTATAAACACTTATCATGGCTGTGGAGAGAGTAAACAAGGAAAAGGTGAAGAAACGTGCTGGGAGAAAGATGAGGAAGCATGTTGGGCGTGGACTCATCAATAGAGTGATTGATCTTCTTTTCTTCGTGCTTCATCTCCCCTGCGGCCCTAGAACACGTTCGCCTGATACGTAGTTACATGCTGCCTGCATAGAGTGTAGCTGTTAAAATCTGCTTCGTAAAGTTATGCTGTGTGTGTGTGTATGTGTTATTACCTAGTGCTTTAGCTGCTCAGAAGAATATAGCAGCACTTGTCGTTGTTGGTGCAATAAAACGAAAAACTGAGTGACAAAGACCGTAACATGAACAAAGGATAAAAATGTATGTATATAGTCTAAAATAAATATGAATTGTCAAAACATATTACAGGTGTTGTTTAATCCTACAGCATGTCCTAGTGACTTAGAAGAAAGGAAACGTAGAGGATTAAAAGAAAACACACATAAGATTTAAAGTACATCCTCTTTATTAATCCATGAATTAAAGCTGTTATTAAAACCAAGCCATTTAACATACAGTTTATTACCACGACGTCGAATAACACGTTCAACTAAATAGTGATCAGGATATTTTGTTTTCTGCAGTTCTTCGATGTAGAATCCTCCTTCAATAGGCTGTCCTCTGAGATCGCGAAGTAAATACGTAACTGGATTAGTAAGCTTAACACTTCTGATTTGAAAAATTTCAGTGCTCCAGTTAGGTGTGTATCCTTTTGCAAAGATAGACTTGTGTTTGCTGATGCGAACGAAATCACCTTCTTTAAAGCGATAGCGACGTGGATCAGCTGTTTTGATTACAAGATGAATAGCATCTAGACGAGGTGTATTCTTTGTAACAAGACGTGGCTTTGTTCCGATAGTGCGATGAGGTGTATCGTTGTAGGTAGATAAAAGTCTAGGTAGCAGATCAATCCAACGATATGAACCTTGCGCTGTAAATTCTCGCCACATCATTGTTTTGAGTGTACGATTAAAGCGTTCTACAACACTTGCCTTGAGATTACTGAACGTAGAGTAGTGTTGAATGCCAAGTAACTTGAGGTAAGAAGAAAAATCCTTGTTGTAAAACTCTTTACCTTGATCAGTTTGAAGAAGCCTTGGGCAGCGTTTCGATTCTTCAACAATATGTTTAAATGCTTCTTTAACTTGAGCTGCTGTTTTAGAACGCACGGGTTGTGCAAAAGCAAACTTTGAGTACACATCGATAACAGTAAGTAGATACTTATAGCCCTTATTACTAGAAGCATATGGAATCATTTCTACTAAGTCTGCTTGCCAGAGATCATCTTTTCCTCGTGTAATAACGCGTCTGCGACAGTAGGTGCGACGTGCTGGTTTATGTAACTCATGTGCGATGTTTACCTTTACAGGTGAGATCTTCTCTTGACGAGCCATTACAAAATAATACCGGCATAACGTAGTTCTCTTTCTATTTCTAGAATTTCTGATCCGTGACCAGTGTGACCAGCCTCTTGCGATGCTCTTAAAAGTTGTAATCGTTCAACGAGTAAGTTTGGGTCATTCCAGTATCTTACATCCACATACGGCAACAAAGGCTTGTAGATAACGTCTAGACTACGTGCAGTCGGAAACAGCTTAGAAATAAACTCACGATACTTGTAACTCTTATTCGCATTTACAGCTTCTGTTCTCTTGTAATTACGTCGTGTTGCATCGGTAGCAAAAAGTATTGCTTTATACTTTTTAAGATCATCTTGTAAAATTATATCCTTGTCAGGTATTCGTGAGAAAAGAAGTTCTAAGAGTCCTTTCGTAGGTTTATAGGTAACACCTTTTACAATGAGTTTGTTGCTATTAATCTTAACATTTGAATTTCCTATCCGGAAACAGTCATCTTCGTAGCGAATACCATAGGTAGTGTCAGTTTGTCCTGTAAAAAGTTTTTCTATATAAGGTGCAAAGAGAGATCCATAGGTATCTTGAATAAAAGTTCTAAACTGATTGCGATACTCTGGTGTAATCATAACCTCAGACAAAGATGGTAGATTTTGCGTCGATGTAGTAGGTGTTTCTGCAATAACATCTGTAGTTAAAAACTCAACACGCTTAGATGGTGATGCATCATTAAGTTCTTCTTCTTCTTCTTCCTTATCTTCCTCTTCTTGATCTACATCCTGCTTCTTCTCTTCCGTATCTTCTTCATGCTTTTCTTCTTCATGCTTTTCTTTATGATATGATGTTTGCATAGAAGCAAAACTTGAAGTAGACTGCGGTAATGAAGTAGAATTAAAAATTTCTTTGAGTGGTGTACTTAGTTGTGTTTTTAAAAATAAATCCGTGTCTGCTTGAATACGTTTAAGCTCTTTAAATTTCCGTCGAATATTGTTTCGAGCTTGGATGATATGTTTTGTGATCTCCTTGCTAGATGTTAACATGATGGTGGTTTTTAATCAAGTAGTTACTGTAATTCTGTGTTAATGCATATAAAATGATCGAAACCCATGCGATATCGTCCATGCTGTACATCACTTTCTTTATCAATAACTAAAAAGCTGTAACGGTGTAATGACCAACATTTAGCACACATACGTTTAAAGTCATCGAATGTCATATCAGTGTTAACATGATCGTTATACACATGTCGCATGTTGCGCTCATCTTGCCGAAAAAGCACAATAACATTTGCGTTGTCGCGTATCAACTGCTTGGGCACACGAGAATAGGTTTGGCACAAATAGATGCAATCAACATATTTATGTCGACCCATACTAAAGAATGCACGAATAACGTTTTGCTGTTCTGTTGCGACATCATCAAAGATCATTAGAGAATTAGGAAGCACATCGTCTGGTGATGGTACTTGCTCATGTGAATTAAATTTAAAATATCTTATTCCATCTTTAACTAGATCGTGCATTACAGTTTGTAGAATAGTATATAGCGGCTGATAGAGTGACTTTGCGAAAACGTAAATATTCTCGAAGCGTATACCATTTACAGAAGTAATAAGTGTGAGTAAAAGATTTGTTTTACCGCATCCCGACGGACCTGATATAATACATCGAACAGTAAAAGGAAACAACGTTCCATGACGTTTTCTTGTAGTTGTACTAGAACTAGGTAAGAGATGTGGTACAATGTCGGTAACAGGTAGCGTGTCTTGCTGCTTTATAATCTTCATGATAACTGAATCATAAAGTACGTAATAGTAATATATATATTAAACGAAACAAGAGGCAACGGTTAGTTTATGATTTGCTCTTGACTAGTAAAGTCGTGTCCAGCATGGTGAAACAACGATATCCAAACGACATGAAGAAGAAGAAGAAAGTAAAAACTGTTGGATGGAAAGATGTTATAAAGGCTGCGCAAAAAGCTATTCGAGGGGAATACAATCCTCGTGTAGCTATTACTAAGGCGTTACGCGCAGCAAGAGCGAGAATTTCTCCAAAGTGCAGAGCAATATTTAGTAAACGTGCGCGAATTATTCCTGTACCAAAACGAGGAGGATTTCTTCCTGCGCTGTTTGCTGGCTTAGCAGCTTTAGGGTCATTGCTAGGTGGTGCTAGTGCTGTAGCGAGAACTGTCAAAGCTGTAGAAGAAGCGAAACAACAGTTGAAAGAGAGTGAACGTCATAACAAGACGATGGAGGCAATTGCGTTACGAGGCAAAGGTGTGAACATGAAGCTAGCGCCATACAAGAAAGGGATTGGTATCTACATTTCTCCAAAAAACGTCTACTGAATGCACTGCCATATCGAGCTCTAACGCATGATGAAGTTTTTACGTTTGCTAAACAACTAGGAATTCATTATTTTCGAGGAGTGTATATGCGTGATCAACTACCAGCACGTCCACGTGAACGTGAAAGTGCCGTAATTAACTTGGACGACAGTCGTGGACCTGGAACTCATTACGTTGCTTATGTAAAACGTAAATCTAAAGTATGGTATTTTGATAGCTATGGAGATTTACCTCCTCCTTTTGAGCTCATACGTTATTTCGGAAGCAGTGCAGACATTGTTTACAATAAAAACCGTGTGCAAAACTTTAATACACGCATGTGCGGACGATTATGTCTTATGTTCTTATATCAAACCCAGACAGTAGAGAAAGTGTATTAGTGTCTACGTGATGACGAACAGTGAAAGAACGTTTGCTGTACGTGGAGAAGGACCTGAAACAACCATCTATTTTAATCCACCAATCGAACTTGGTTATCAGCCGCATAGTCTTGGACTAGTATCGTTTGAAAGCTACAATAAAATCTATAATGTGCGTGATGGTTTAAACAAGTTCTATTACGATGAGTATGTGCTAACACTACCCTCAGGTAGTTATACAGTAGATGATATTCACGACTATATTGAAAGTACGTTAATTGATCAGTTTGGGGAAGATAGTTTTAGTAATCATAATTACAAGTTCTCAATCACTATAAGCAACATTACGCACAAATGTGTTATTGAATCATCATTTAAGATTGACTTCAAATCACAACCTGATTCGATTGGTCCACTGCTTGGATTTTCATCGAGGGAGCTCCTACCGAACGTACGTTACGAGTCTGATCAACCTATAAAACTCTTCGATGATTATAATGTGAACATTACTTGTAATATTATTACAGACTTGAATAGTAATCTACAACCTTCGCACGTCCTGCACGACTTTATTGTTACAGAGGAACGTGGATATACTAATTGTGAGAAACCAGCAGTAGTTCTTTATCATCCTGTGTCTGTAAAACACATTAGCAACATTACTCTTAGACTTGTAAATAAACATAATCAGCTTATTCATTTAGATCAGCACGCGTACGTAGCTTACAAACTACATCTTAAACCAGTATGAAAACCATCTATAAAACACGGTGTACATTCCGAAGGCATACTACATGTGTGCAGAGACTCATCGAGTTAACAGATACCCATAAGCAGATACTCCAAGATTTAGGATATACACTACTACAACAGAATGGAAGAAATGCTAGACATTACGAATACAGTAGAAAGTCGTGAAGGTGTAGTACGAAGTGAGCTTCATTCTTATCAACCTTTTACGTTTGGATTAAATAACAATGATGAAATTCATTTTATTATTAATCAACAAGATGTTTACACCTTACCACACGAAAGCTACCTCTATATTGAAGGACGATTAGAAAAGTCTGATGGAAGTGGACCAAGCACTTCACAACTAAACAACCATGCTCTAGCTTTTCTCTTTTCTGAAGCGCGATATGAAGTAAATAATGTTGAAATAGATCGAACGAAGAATGTTGGTATTACAAGCGCAATGAAACTCTACCCTTCTTTCTGTGATGAAGAAAGTAATCTTTTGCGGATGGCTGGATGGTGTCCGAAAGCTACTAACAACTGGATGATTAATGAGGATGGAACTTTTACGGGTATGTTATCACTGAAACATATTTTTGGATTCGCAGAAGACTTTACAAGTATTATAATCAACGTAAAACAAGAGCTTATTCTAATCCGTGATCGAAGTGATTACAATTCTCTTAAAGCAGTAGAAACACCTGTAGAATCGAAAATAACACTGCATCGTATACTGTGGCGGATCCCACATGTAACCTTATCTGATCGTGAAAAACTTCGATTGCTCAAGATTGTAGAAAATGATACACCATTACCTATACGTTTTAGAAGTTGGGAGCTGCATGAATATCCCGTGTTACCACCTACAAACAAGCATAGCTGGGCAGTTAAAACATCACGTTTTACTGAGAAGCCCTTGTACATTATTTTTGGATTTCAAACTAATCGTAAATTCAATCACGAAAAAGATAGCTCACTGTTTGATCACTGCAAATTAAGACACGTTAGACTATATCTCAATGGAATTACGTATCCCTACGAAAACATCGACATTAACTTTGAGAAAAATAAGTTTGGGATGCTCTATGACATGTTTTGTAAATTTCAATCATCGTATTATCAGAAAGAAGATCGTCCGCTATTTACACCTCAAGAATTTAAAAATAAAGCACCGATTGTAGTTATAGACTGCTCTTATCATGAAGAATCTATAAAAGAATCTCCAGTTGATATTCGTTTAGAATTTGAAACATCTGAAAACATTCCTGCTAACACAGCAGCCTATTGTCTTATTATTCATATGAGTGATGTTACTTGCCATCCGCTAACGAATATTGTTACGAGACTATAAATAAGAATAGATCTTTATCATTTTCATTAGTGTGTGCTTCGACATCGTACGCTATGGAACAAAACTGTAAATGTGCATGCTGTTTGCATGCTCATACGCAACATCTTATTTATGTTTCACGAGTGAGTGAGGCTATTAAGATGTTCTATAAACGTAGATCGTCGATGCCGAAACATCTTATTCAATACTTACCACCAGGATTTTTATATACGTACGCTGCCTCTTACGTACATAATTTTTGGGACATCCTTCCTTTACACAGTAAGATGTCAATCGAAGTAGCTTTATGCAGAACGTGTGAGCGACATTACAAGCATCGAGGAGAAAATGGTGATGATGATTGGGATGGACCAAATCCGAGGATTGAACACTGTACACAGTGTATGAATGAACTTTCTCTAGTACTTCATGATGATGATGATGATTCCGAAAAGGAATAACAGCAAGGTAAGAAGTACATGATCTTCTCTGTAAAGCATAACATACTTAGTATAATATATTTCTAAATGCTTTGTTTAATTTGAATGTTGCAGGAGGCATTTCGGAAGCATACGTTCTTAAGAAGCACACCAACCTTGTCAGCAGCAAAAACGAACACTGTTGTAGTACATTTGTAAATAAATATTTGATCGCATTCAAAAATGTTGTACTTATTGCATTGCTTTACTCCGACTTACTCTTAAGAAAAACGATCAGGTCTAAACATGCACAATGACGTCATCACAACAGCACGTGCTTACTCTAGCTTTCCCGATGCATGTTTAAACTCGTTCGAATTTACCGCTACCACATTCCTTTACATCGACTTACTCTTAAGAAAACGGACAAGTCTAAACATGTATGATGATGTCATCACTGTAGCACGTGCTTACTCTAGCTTACCCGATGCGTGATTAAACTTGTTCGAATTAACCGCCACCACATAGAGTGCAGCAGCGAGGTAAGCGATGTAAGATGGCGGTAGCTAAAGATGTCAGCACGGTGCTCTGTTGATTAAAGATGGCTGCTTGTCAAAAAGATTTTTTCAAGTTATCCGCCACCACATAGAGTGCAGCACTGAGGTTTGCGATGCAATATGGCGGGTGACAGCTTGTCAAAGGTAAGTAGCAAAAGAGGGCAGCACTAAGGTTAGCAATGCAAGATGGTGGATGACAGCTGTGACGTAAAATATTACCCGCAAGATAGCACCACGATGCCCTTTTCATTAAAGATGGCAGCTAGAATTTTTCAAATTAACCGCCTCAAAGGTAAGTAGCTAAAGAGGGCAGCACTGTTCTCTCTGGATTAAAGATGGCAGCTTGTCGAAAAGAATTTTTCAAATTAACCGCCTCAAAGGTAAGTAGCTAAAGAGAGCAGCACTGTTCTCTCTGGATTAAAGATGGCTGCTTGTCGAAAATAATTTTTTCAAATTATCCGTCACCACAAAGAGGGCAGCACGGTGCTCTCTTGATTAAAGATGGTGGATGACAGCTGAAGAGCGAGTAGAATTTGTTTCCAAATAAGAGCACGTAGAATTTGCCGCCACCACATAGAGTGCAGCACTGTTCTCTCTAGATTAAAGATGGTGGATGACAGAAAAGCGCATAGGTTTGTAAAGCACGTAGAATTTGCCACCACCGCATAGAGTGCAGCACTGTTCTCTCTAGATTAAAGATGGTGGATGACAGAAAAGCGCATAGGTTTGTAAAGCACGTGGAATTTGCCGCCACCACATAGAGTGCAGCACTGTTCTCTCTAGATTAAAGATGGCGGATGACAGCTGTCAGAAAAGCACATAGGTTTGTAAAGCACATGGAATTTACCGCCACCACATAGAGTGCAGCACTGTTCTCTCTGGATTAAAGATGGCGGATGACAGCTAACGAAATTGCCCGCATGATAGCAGCACAGTGCTCTATTGATTAAAGATGGCGGATGACAGCTGTCAAAAAAAAGCACGTGGCTTTGTTTCCCAACAAGAGCACATAGAATTTTTCAAATTGCCGCCACCACATTTCAAAGGTATCTAGCTAAAGAGTACAGCACTGTGCTCTGTTGATTAAAGATGGCGGATGACGGCTGTCAAAAAAGCGCGTGAGTTTGTTTCCAAACAAGAGCATGTAGAATTTTTCAATTTGCCGCCACCACATAGAGGGCAGCACGGTGCTCTCTTGATTAAAGATGACTGCTGTCATGTGGAATTGCCTGCCACCACATTTCAAAGGTAACTAGCTAAAGAGTGTAGCACGGCGCTCAAAGATGGCTGCTGTCAAAAAAGCATTTTTTCAAATTATCCGCCACCACATTTCAAAGGTAAGTAGCTAAAGAGGGCAGCACTGTGCTCTATGGATTAAAGATGGCGGATGACAGCTGTCAAAAAAGCACGTGGCTGTCAAAAAGCACGTGGATTTGTTTATCTCGAGCTAGTGAGGTTAAGTTGGTAGCACTAAGGTTTAGGCCCGCCAAGATGGCAGCACTGCCGATGACAGGTGAGGAAAGAGGGCAGCACGGCGCTCTGTAGTTTAAAGATGGCGGATGACAGCTGTCAAAAAGCACGTGGCTGTCAAAAAAACGTGGCTTTGTTTATCTCGAGCTAGTTAGGTTAAGTTGGTACCACCGAGGTTTATTCCCGTCAAGATGGCAGTACTGAGGTTAGCGATGCGTTGTTGTCTGTCAAAAAGCACGTGGCTTTGTTTACAAATCTGTCAAAAAGCACGTGGCTGTCAAAAAACACGTGGCTTTGTTTACCTCATGCTAGTTAGGTTAAGTTGGCACTACTGGGGTTTAGGCCCGTCAAGATGGTAGTACTGAGGTTTGCGATGCGTTGTTGTCGATGACAGCTGTCAAAAAGCACGTGGCTTTGTTTACAAATCTGTCAAAAAGCACGTGGTTGTCAAAAAGCACGTGGCTTTGTTTACCTCGCGCTAGTTAGGTTAAGTTGGCACTACTGAGGTTTAGGCCCGTCAAGATGGCAGTACTGAGGTTTGCGATGCGTTGTTGTCTGTCAAAAAGCACGTGGCTTTGTTTACAAATTCAAATTTCCCGCGGGAGGTGGAGGAGACCTCTGGGAGGCCTCTGGCTGAGGTGGAGGTGGAGGTGGCCACTGGGAGGCCTCTGGCTGAGGTGGAGGTGGAGGTGGCCACTGGGAGGCCTCTGGCTGAGGTGGAGGTGGAGGTGGCCACTGGGAGCCTGAGGTGGAGGTGGCGGCCGAACTCTCCCATTATACTACTGATAGGATAGAGTTGTTAACTCTACGCCCGTCCGCCTTTGCCCCCAGCAATTAACCTAGTGCACATTTTAGGGATAATATCCAATGCCACACACGTAAATGCTTCAAAAAACTCAAACATATTAGAAAATGACTCAAAATTATAAAATAGTCTAGTAAATTCCATAAAATAACCAAATAAAGACCTAAAAATACAAAATGACAAAAATGACCTAATAAATTTTCATTTTTTCAATGTGGGAATTATGGTCGGGATTTCTGTACAAGTTGGTAATGTCTATTGTGAAAGAATTAAAAGATGACATATACCACTATATTTTTTTTGCTAGGGGGCTTTACGTCGCACCGACACAGATAGGTCTTATGGCGACGATGGGATAGTAAAGGCCTAGGAGTTGGAAGGAAGCGGCCGTGGCCTTAATTAAGGTACAGCCCCAGCATTTGCCTGGCGTGAAAATGGGAAACCACGACCAATATAAATGATCCGTTATTGGACATTATACAATTTCCAGCTAACTCATTCCTGGTTACCGGCGTTTCGCCACCGTGTGCTAAGTTGGGCTCATCACTTGGTACTTAGCACTTCCACCAAGACACATGCCTAATGCATAATGCTAGTGCATTTACTCATTCGGGACAAATATTTCAGGTTCCCTATGGGAATCAACATCTATATAAGATGACATAACATCAAATTCCTGGCCCTGGTTATTAGCTATAATGGATGGAGAGTTCCTATTTAAGAATTTCTTTTTTGCTAGTGGTTTTACGTCGCACCGACACAGGTAGGTCTTTTGGCGACGATGGGATAGGGAAGGGCTAGGAATTGGAAGGAAACAGCCGTGGCCTTAATTAAGGTACAGCCCCGTCATTTGCCTGGTGTGAAAATGGGAAACCACGGAAAACCATCTTCAGGGCTGCCGACAGTGAGATTTGAACCCACTATCTCCCGGATGCCAGCTCACAGCCGCGCGCCCCCAAGCGCACAGCCAATTCGCCCGGTGTATTTAAGAATGAGTTTGGAATCAGGCATGCCGTTACAGACATTGCAGTACATCGCTAGCCTGCGCCATGGGGTTTGATATATAAGTGAATTGGCAAAGATCCGCTTATTTACCTTAAGTATCCTGGGTAACGATATCTACTCTCTTAAAGTCTTAAATCATCAACTTGCTCGATGAACAAATGAGAGTTTAAAGGATAGTTATTTCATATAATACATCTCGGTCATGTCGCGATAGTCACAAACACTTCTTTTATGTTTCATAGAACGGAAGCCCGATAGAGTAAAGGGCTCAGGAAGTATGCAAAAAGAATGTTCCATTTCTCTGCTCTGCTCCTGGGAGCTCTGGCAGGAATGCGTAACAATTCCAGCTGGAGAAAGAGGGCAAGGGGACTGGCGCTGTCAAGATTCATCTCTTCTCCGGCATTCAGCATTCAACATGTGTGCGCGCGCCTCTTAAAGTAACACATTCCTAGCACTGTCCATATCCTGACTGTACAGTTATTCTTTTACGTTCTGCCTTGTGCATGACAGACTAGTCGTACAGTATATAGCGCATGCTAACAACTCAAGTACAACCGATAATTAAACAAGGGTGTACATCCAGTGCCTAGTGTAAAATTAACGTAACTAAAAAATTTACACTTTTCGGTTATTTTAAACCAGACAATAGCAGACCCATTCTTTTTCTTGGTGAAGAAAATATCGAAACTCAGTTCCGAACAGTTTCGTAACTAAATTGATGATTACTTTTTTTTTTTCTCTTTTGCAATTTGCTTAACGTCGCACCGACACAGATACGTCTTATGGCGACGATGAGATAGGAAAGGCCTAGGAATGGGAAGGAAGTGACCGTGGCCTGATTTAAGGTACAACCCCAACATTTACCTGGTGTGAAAATGGGAAAACACGGAAAACCATCTTCAGGGCTGCCGACAGTGGGGTTCGAACCGACTATCTCCCGGATGCGAGCTCACTGCTGCGCGCTCCTAACCGCACGGCCAACTCGCCCGGTGACGTTTGTTGTTTAAAGGGGCATAACAGCTAGGTCATCGGCCCCTAATGGAAAGAGGTGAACGAAATGAAAAATAAAAGTTCAACATTTGTCCATTGACCAGAATCTAAAACGAATAATGAAAAAAAATGATGTCCGGCTCTGTGGTGTAGTGGTTAGTGTGATTAGCTGCCACCCCCGGGTTCGATTCCCGGGTTGCCACGAAATTTGAAAAGTGATACAAAGGCTGGAACGGAGTCCACTCTGCCTCGGGAGGTCAACTGAGTAGAGAGGTGTTCGATTCCCTCCTCAGCCATCCTGAAAGTGGTTTTTCGTGGTTTCTCACTTATCCTCCAAGCAAATGCCGGGATGGTACCTAACTTAAGGCCACGGCCGCTTCCTTCCCTCTTCTTTGTCTATCCATTCCAAAACTTCCCACCCACCACAAGCCCCTGTTGATCATGGCAGGTGCGGCCGCCTGGGCGAGGTACCAGAGCCTGAAGCTGCCGGATACTGCCCTTGAGGTGGTAGAGGTGGGATCCCTCGCTGAGTCCGAGGGAAAAACCGACCCTGGAGGGTAAACAGATGAAGTAGAAGAAGAAGAAATTGATAGCAAAACAAAAACAATCAGTGGATCCAATTCACAATGCCTTAGTCCGGTTCCATGGCTAAATGGTTAGCATTCTGGCCTTTGGCCGCAGGGGTCCCGGGTTCGATTCCCGGCAGGGTCGGGAATTTTAACCATCATTGGTTAATTTCACTGGCACTGGGGCTGGGTGTATGTGCCGTCTTCATCATCATTTCATCATCACGACGCGCAGGTCACCTACGGGTGTCAAATGGAAAGACCTGCACCTGGCGAGCCGAACATGTCCTCGGACACTCCCGGCACGAAAAGCCATACGCTATTTCATTTTTACAATGCCTTAATTACTGGGATGATATTTATTATTTAAAGGGGTCAAAAATCCAGATCACCACCCCCTCATTATGGTACTAATCACTGTTAAAGCAGAACCATGGTGTTTCTCCAATAACTGTGTGTTGCTCATAACTACTTGACTGAGCAATATAGCTTCTGAGGATACTGTTCTGGTGTGTGTGGACTCCGTCTCTCTTTCTACACTCATGTTCATAAAAAACATTACACCTTAAAAGACTAGGGATAGGAAGGTCATATTCACAGGACATGTTCATTAGTATATTCTGCAGAAACGATTAGCATTTCAGTCACCTTGGTTCAGCATATGTCCTGTTGCCTAGTAGGCAATGAGTCCTGGTTGGGAACTGATAAATTGTTCCATGCGTGATGGTATCGACGCGTATAAGGCGCGAGTAGCGTCCTGGGGTATAGCCATCCATGTTGCATTCACCTGGTTCCACAGTTCATCTTTGGTGGTTGGCATTGGGTCACAGCGCCGCACCCGTCGTTTCACCATATTCCACACATTTTCGATTGGCGACAAGTTCGGTGACCGGGCGGGCCAGGGCAACAGTCTGACATCCTGTGACAACACGAAGGCACGTGTTCGTGCAGCAACATTTGGTCGCGCATTGTCTTGCTGAAATACGGCTTCTGGGGACTCGTGCAAAAGGGGTATAGCTATAGGTCGCAGGAAGTCATTCACGTGGGTCAAATTGGTCACATGCCGGGCTGAGTGGCTCAGACGGCTGAGACGCTGGCCTTCTGACCCCAACTTGGCAGGTTCGATCCTGGCTCAGTCCGGTGATATTTGAAGGTGCTCAAATATGTCAGCCTCGTGTCGGTAGATTTACTGGCACGTAAAAGAACTCCTGCGGGACGAAATTCCGGCACCTCGGCGTCTCCGAAGACCGTAAAAGTAGTTAGTGGGACGTAAAGCAAGTAGCACTACAAAAACTGGTCATGATGCCCTGGACACGCACCAACTGTGCTTTGCGGCAGCACCCAAGAGCACCCGTCACCATAAGGCCTTGTGTTGGCACTGTATGTCTTGTGCGAATGCAGTCAGTGTGATGCCTCTCCTCCTGTCTGCGGCGAACCAAAATGCGGCCATCATTTTCAAACAAACTGAACCTGGGTTCGTTCGAAAACATTATCTGCTGCCTTTCCTGTCCTCAGTGACGTCGTTCCATACACCATTGCTGTCATTTATGTTTATGCACATTAGTCAAAGGTAGGCGGAGAGGTGGACGACGCGCCGTTAACCCAGGCCGTAATAAACGGCGATGGACTGTCACTCCTGATAGTGTGCGATGTGTTACACTGTTTCAATGTCACGCTAGAGCCGAGGAGGACGCAGATCGCTCCTGCAATGCTATTCGAATGAGGCGTCGATCTTCTCGGGGGTGGTCTGGGTGATGCGACCAGACTCATTCTGTTGTGTTCTGAACACACCCGTTGCATTGCTGACACACTTCTTCTCATACGAGCAGCAATTTTCCGAATGAATGCATAACGTTCTCTCATGCCACAAATGCACCCTCTTTCAAATTCACACATTTGACCGTACGGTTCTCGCATACGTCTGCGAAGCATCTTGCACGTATGCTCAAGTCACACTGATTTACTACCCTCGGTTTATAGTGACAACGAGAGCCGCAGGCACATTTTACCAGTCGGTGGTTGTGGTGCACCGATATATCGATGTGGACCTTGAACCTGACGGTTCAAACGCTAATCATTCCTTCATAACATAACCAATGTACATTTCTTGAGAATATGAAGTTCTTATCTCTAGTCTTTCAAGCAGTTCTGGTTTTTATGAACATGAGTGTAATTTGTGAGAATAAGTTCGATTGTTCCTAAAGTCATATCACAGAGGAGAAAGCTATGTTCCCTCACTGGAAAATACTGAATTAATTGGGAAATGCATGTGATGCTTCATGCTGAAAATTTAGTAGAAATAAGACATTGCCTTAGCTAAAGTGCATATACAAAAATACAAATTCATTCAATTATGTTTCATTTTATGGTTATTATTAAAAGGGCACAAGTCCATCATGCATATCATTATTTTACAGTTAGGTTTCTGTCATATTACTATTAGTTTATGCATGTAAATGTAGGTTTACACCTCTGTAGTTGAATATAAAATATCTGATTACTATACAAAGTACCTATGGCTCACCAGTCCCGAAGGGCTATGGCCTACCAAGCGATCGCTGCTCAGCTCGAAGGCCTGCAGGTTATGAAGTGCCGTGTGGTCGGCACGACGAAATCTCTCAGCCGTCATTCTTGGCTTTCTTGACCGGGACCGGTATCTCACCGTCAGATAGCTTCTCATTGTTATCACGTGGCTGAGTGCACCTCTAATCAGCCCTCACACCCAGGTAAAAATCCCTGACCTGACCGGGAATCGAATTCGGTGCTTCTGGGCAAGATTTAGACAGGCTACCACGGGGCCGGCACAGTACAAAATACCTTTAGCAAATTAAACATTTTTTTGCTTCTCCTGTGCATGTGACCTTAAAAAATCGATCCAATTAAGGAAAACGCACTGTTAAGAACATCGTCAAATAGCTTATTTACAGGGTTTTCTACAGGGGTAGTGAGGCGAGTTGCCCACTACTGGAGCCCCAGCCGAGCACATCTACTGCCCCAGTGGTAGAAAATGATTAGGGTGATGATGGTGATTATGATGATGATGCTTATTTAAAAGGCCGGGCTGAGTGGCGCAGCCGGTTGAGGCGCTGGCCTTCTGACCCCAAATTTGCAGGTTCGATCCTGGTACAGTCCGGTGGTATTTGAAGGTGCTCAAATACGACAGCCTGGTGTCATTAAATTTACTGACACGTTAAAGAATTCCTGCGGCACTAAATTCCGACACCTCAGCGTCTCTGAAAACCGTACAAGTAGTTAATGGGACGTAAATCCAATAACATTATTTTTGATGTTGTTTAAAGGGTCCTAACATCTAGGTAATCGGCCCCTAATGGTACGAAAAGAGACGAAATATAATGACAATTTAAAAGTCAAAAAATCATCCACTGACCAGAATTCAAAACATGATGGAAGAATGAATGGATGAATATGAATTTAAAATAATCATCAGACCCAAGTCGCAAAATTGAAAGTTAAAAATAATTCAAAAATTAAGCCACTGACTAGGATTTAAAAAAATTGACGATGAACAATTATTATGAACTTAAAACAATCAGTGGATTCGACTCGCAATGCCCACCTTCCCAAAAACTAACTTAAAACAATAGTATATACTGACCAAGAGGCTGCTTCCAAAACACAATCCTGAATCCATGATGCTTGTTGTCTAAAGGGGTCCAAAATCCAGATCAACGGCCCCTCATAATGGTACTTATTGATAGTAAAGTAGAACCATGGTATTTTTCATGTAGCGGTACTAATCATGGGTACTGTAAAACCCTCTGTTGCTACTAATCCCAAAACCTATTGTGTACCTAACATAGTGCTACAACTTGCAAGTAAATGGACCCATGGTGTTCCTCGCGTGATGGTACTAATTACAAGTAGCCTCATGGTTCTAATTCAATCTTTCCTTGGTCGCCCCTTTTACTCACCTCTTACGACAGGCAACGGATACTTTGGGTGTATTCTTCGTCTGCAACCCCCACCCACAGGGTGTTGTGTGTGTGTGGTCTGCGAGAGCTATTTTATTTCGCTCAAGTCCGCCGGCAAGCCGGGTAGGAACCCCTTATCCGCCAACCTGGGACGCGCCACTTGGGAGTATCACCTCTCCCGCCGGCGTAGTAGGTACATGGAAGTGATTAGGGGACTCATGGTGGCATACATTTATTTCTTTTTCTTTATCTCCTCAGCCTTACATGGTTCGCGGGCAGCCGTTCTAGCAGTCACAGATCACTGCGACTCAGCCCGCCGATGGAATGCCCGTGTATGAAATTACGTCGAGATCGGAGCATTCCTGACAGGTGCCTACAATTTTTTTGTCAATCAGTGTGTTTCTGAAACGGGGAAAAACCTCTGGTTTAAAAATCGCTGGCGTGTCGTGAATTGTCATATATCAATGCTGCTTTCTGGTATGGAAGGAAGAGCACTGAATGCTTCGTAAACGAACGGAGTGCAGCCTTTGACATGTAGGTTTACCGCAGAACGTTCAACATTTCCACGTCACCAACCAGGAGTTACCCCGCCATACCGGAAAATCATGTGAAGTCTTAATCTTCGTAGAAATGAAGTGTAGAATTTCCCTGAGCGCGGTACATCCGACAGTGGTTCTACATTGCTTCCACTTCGAGACGGGAAACACAAAATAGGGAAAACCACTCCATGATGCTCGCCAACCTTCTGTGAGAGGATAAGAAGAACAAGTAGTTCACCTAATTTAATTACATACACGAAAGCATTGATATCAAACGATGCAGGCGTCTGCTTCGCTTCAATCTTTCATTCAAAGGATATTAATTATTAGAGAATATAAGAGAAATACACTTATATCGATTTTAGTAGTACTACGAAAGTTCTTAGGCAATCAAGCATATCCATTCAGTATGAATATTAATGTAGTGAAGAGCAGATAACTGAATACCAGCTACAGAAAGAAAGCATTTACAATCCAAGATTGTAATTATGTCTGCACTTCATATTTTGAATATTAAGCCAATGTTTCGTTTTTATATGGGAAGGTTATTTCCGAAAGTACCAAATCGAGAAACATTCAAACTTGAGATGGAAAACCTACATTGGTAGGAAGCTTCATAACATAAAGGTAAACGAAAACAGTCCTAATCCATGTCAAACAGGGAGTTGAAAACTTCGTTTGATGTCAATAATTACCGAATCCTACGGGATGAATTGGCCAAAACATAACGTATCCATGTAGCCAATGAGGAGCCACTTCCGGGACACATGACCAACAGCAACACTGTAGTGTTCGATGGTTTCATTTAATATCATTCAACTAATCTTGGCCTTCGCTGTAAATAATTTAATTTTGATTACTGAATATTTAAATACAGCCAGTTTTCTTATGACTGCAGTGAAATTTGTGCCTTTCACAGCACTAAAGTACGAAAGAGGAAAGTAGTTAAGAGAAATACTTTGTATAATAATGCATTTCTTGTACCTGAAGGAAACGAAAGTGCTAAAATTAATTTTCAGTTGATATTTTACACTCTTGAGTGTTTTTCCTCTCTGCTGTAAAATTGTACTTTTGGAATTGGTACCTTTTGGAAACAAGCTTCTCATACCGGAGAATGGACACTGTGAAATTCAATTTATTTTTGTGTACGTGTCTGTTTGTTATTTTTGCTATGTTGTAACGAGAAAAAGGTAAAAGGGAATTTCGTCAAATTTGATGTTAAGGATAAGGATGATTACGATCTTAATTACACATTTTCAGCTCATATTAACGAGAGAGGCAGACTGAGAGGAAAACATCCACTCGAAACGAACAAAACCTCACACTTAATATTACTAAATATTATCTTGGTTTGGCAGTGATGTGGACTATGCCTAGTTTTGCGGCCGAATGCTCTTCGTCACGGCAACCCAATGTGGAGAGATGTATTGTGTGTTGCGTGTTTCTGTGATGGATGGTGGTGAGATATGTTGTATGTAAATGTATAAGTGTATTCAGGCCATCACAAAGTTCCAAAGCCAGAGGAATTAACCAGACGCGATTAAATTTCCAGACCCGGACGAGAATCGAACCCTGGGCCCTACGAACCGAAGTTCTTGACGCTGACCATTTAGCCAGGAAGCAGGACTATAATAATAACAACAACAACAACAGTAATATTAATAATCATATGGTCGTATCTACCATGGGGAGGTATTTTTACTTGACGCCTTCTAGGCTAACTCCGCGTCAATTTCGATCATGTTACCGGATGCCTGAGTGTATGGATCAGTGCTGGGTAATTTATTTCTGAGTACAGAGTGAGTAGGCCGTGTGGTAGAGGCGTACAACTGCGATCTTGCTTTCGGAAGGTAGTGAGTTCGAACCCAACTCTCGGCAGCCCTGAAGATGGATTTTCATTTTTACACCAGGCAAATGCTGGGGCTGTACCTTGATTAAGGAAACAGCCGTTTCCTTCCCGCTCCTAGCCCCTTCCTATCCCATCGTCACCATAGGACCTATCTGTGTCGGTGCGACGTAAAGCAAATTTGAAGAAAAAATGTATATATATCTGAGTTTGAATTCATTCCTTCGGGTAGACATCAAACATGTCCCTAGAGATATTTTACATGCCGACATCTTATGGAATGCAGTATCGAATATATATTTATCTTTTTTTTCTTTCTTCGTCACCTTCGTACAGGCCATGAAGGCCTTTGGAGGAGTGGAAGGTAAAGGCTTCCACCATTGTTAAGCTCGGCACGTGATGGGGTAGAGTGGTTAGCTCTACGCCCGGCCGCCTTCGCCCCCAGGAATTAACCTGGTACTCATTTTTGGTGTAGGCTAAGTGAACCTCAGGGACATATACACCTCCGGAAGGGGAAATCTCGTTTCTTAAATTTTACGACTTCCTGACGGGGATTCGAAACCACGTCCTTCCGGGCGAACCGAATATATTTATCCCATACTTCAAAAATCCGAATATTTCTGCTGGGTTTCAGCCCGCGATCATGGGATCCAAACCATACTACAGATCCACAGAGCGAGTTGGGTAAACATAACAAGTTCATGATATTCCCATGCCTGTTCTAGGACAAGATGTTTTATCAGAGGTCTTTCAAAACGTCGCACGAGGAATCTAACGATTGTTCGCTCACAGAATGCCAAGAAGAGGAGATAATTTCGTCATTTAAAGAGGTGTACTGTATGATGAATGAGTAAACTTTTCTAGAGGATCATTGCACCTCTCACGAGGAAGGAGAATAATGGAGGTAGTTGTGCATTCTGAGAGGACGCCGAGGTGTGTCGTCCTCATGCAATAACTCAATCTGCACTGCAACTTGAGTTATGCTGCATACGTGGCGATCGGCCTGTTCGATCAATCTTGGAAGCAGACAGGTAATTCCGAGAGGATACCAGATGCAGAGTCGGTGTAATGTAGGAAATGACATGTACCGGCCTGACACCGTGACACAAATAGCTTATCACAGCGGTCGGCAGCCAGCAAACGACCAGTGAATCACAGAACAAACAACAGACAATTTTACAGGCAATCACGATGTCAGGTAAGTTTATTAAATCGCACGAACAGAGCCCAGTCGTACATACACATAGCCTATTAGGTGCCTGGGTTGCTGCCCCTTCTTATATTTGAGTAACGACATTTCCTGTCTTGAAAAATTCTACGACAGGAATAGACAGTTATGTTTGTTTCATAATTATAGAGAAAGCGTATGACATGGTACCGAAGAAAACGATGTTCGCCGTACTGAAGGACTATGGGATTAAGGGTAGATTATTAAAATCAATCAAAGGCATTTATGTTGACAAATGGGCTAGAGTGAGGATTGATGGTAGAATGCTAGTTGCTTTTCGTCGCACCGACACAGATAGGTCTTATGGAGACGAAGGGTTAGGAAAGGCTTAGGTCGTGGCTTTAATTAAGGTAAAGCCCCGGCATTTCCTGGTGTGAAAATGGGAAAACACGGAAAACCCTCTTCGGGGCTTCCGACAGTGGGTTTCGAACCCACTATCTCCCGGATACAAGCTCACAGCCGCGCGCCTCTAACCGCACGGCCAACTCGCCCGGTCCAGTAAATTATCAAACAATGTATGAACTAGAAAAGAAAGTTACCTAAGTTACTTCCAACCAATATTAGGTAGGTCGTTCTACTGGGATAGCTAACTCCCTTCGCTCACGCTGCCCGTAGCAATAATGCCATCTATTGGACATGAGCGGCAGCAGAAGTGACAAAGCACATCACAACAAACGATAGCCAACTTAATGTCATTGTTGATCATTTTTGTGGGCTTTCGATATTGTAGGCTTTCACATTTAGTTTTCTTCCGACTCTCTGATATCATGGCATGCAATATGAAGGGAGTCCTTCCTCCCTTCATGGATTCTGCTTGTCTTATTCTTCAAGTGATAATTTCCTCACAACATTTGCCCCTCATTTCGATAGTCATCTTCACAATTGCTGTTGACCACGCGGCTTTGAACCTTAAGACAGTCAAGACGGAAACCACCACTATCACCAGTTAACACGACTGGACAACATTTCCATGTTAACTGTGTTCGGTGTTAATATTGACAAAGCAACACAAATCTAACTTCACCTGAGAATTAAATGTTAGACTTTCCCCTAAACTACCATTTCGCCCATTTACAGCCTAGACTGTAGTGCCTTATTCCCGACATTACATACTGAATTTCATTAAATTCTCTCAAGCCATTTTCTCGTCGCTCGGCGTTGATATGGACTTTGCAACAAAAATTGAAATTCACGAATATCTCTTATCATAGCCGGCACGATAAAAATGTACAACACATGAAAGATCTGAAATTAAATTTTATATAACTTCAGATAGGGCAACTAACAATATAAATATTTGAAAATTAAATTTTAGTCCTTCCCCTAAACTACCATTTCACTCAGCGTGAATAAAATTATTTATGACCTATATTGTAGCGACTTATTCCCCGACTTTACATATCGATCTTCATTAAATTTTCTTCAGCCGTTTTCTCGTGATTCCCGTACGGACAGACAGACAGACAGACAGAAATGACGAAAAATTAAAAAAAAGTATATTTCCTTGTTACCGTGAACACGACCGATACAGAAATGCCATTCTTTTTAAATTCTGAGCAATGTACAGACAAAACTCTATTATATATATTGTGATATAGATTTTTTTCCTGCCTTTGCTGTCAAGATGTAGTGTTTACAGTGCACTATGTCTTCTGATACGGGCTATATCAAATTTGTTACTTTCATTGACCTGTCTCAGTCTTGTCCTTGACTTTGACAAGATGAGAGTGACTGAGGTATGAGCGACGCTAGTAATACCATTCCTTATACAACCAGTCCCTGTTATGGATGGTGAGAAAATATCGCTCATAGGGTCGGTTGGTGCATGCATTTCAGTGGGCTTGGCAAACTGATATGTAATGGCTCAGTGAGGAAAGAAACGGGAAACCACCTCACTCCTCATTTCCCTAGTACGCCTCTTCAGTGATGCCTAGGCTATTTATCCTATGGCAGCTATTGGCGGAGCTGTGGAGGATCAAACCAGCCTTTGGGCTGAATACCCAACATACAACATATATAGATTTTCTCACTATAGTTCCGAAGCTCCCATTTTTCTTCGAAATCACAACATCCTACTCCCTTTATTTAGATCGTTAGAAAAATACAGGGGGAATTTGTGACATGTTTTAATCAATCTGTTAAAGTTTACATTTCTTGCTTGATATGAGTTTCTTCTTTAAGTAGTTGTAGTACCCGGCGTTGCCCGGATAGTTTCTGAATATTTACCTTTAAAATTTGCATTACCAGTTAGTTATGTGTGAAGTGAATTTTTATAGAATTCCTTTTTGACTTGCAGATTGATATGTTACGACCTATTATCTAGTTTTAGAATTATTTAGATGTGTTTGATTTCAAGTTTTAGATTATTTAATTTTCGAGTAAAACTTCGTCCTTATGAAAGTTCGAATCGACCGGGAAGTATTTGATCCTGTCAAAAATTAATAAGTGATAACTGTATGTATTTAGCCGTCGCACTATAGATACGATGTACAGGATTTCAACTGTCAATGAGACTGTCCCCCTCTCGCCCCCAACCCTTAAGAGAGAAAAAATCTGGATTGTCACCATTCATCTCAGTGACCCCGAAAACTGTAGATTCGACACTGTTTTCGATTATTTTTATATCTCACTCCCCCCTCACCCTCACCCCAAAGGGGGCTGAACATGAACTATAAAAAATTCGGAGTGTCCCTAGTCATTTCAGCGACCACGAAAACTATGGATTCGATACTATTCTAGATTATTTTTATACCACACCCCTCGCTCCCTGCCCATAAGGGTGCTAGGGGTGTCTTACCCCCACGTGGTTTGTCTCCTGTTACTAATTGATAAGTGTACCAAGTTTGGTGAAATTGCTCCAGTGGTTTAGGAGGAGATGTGTCATTTACACCTACACATACATCCATTTTTAAATATAGTAAGTTTTTATACTTCACCCTCTTTCCATCCCCGCCCAAAGGAGTCCTATGAGTGCCTTACACAACAGTATATTTTTTTACAGATAGTAAGTCTTATGTGTACCAAGTTTGGTTGGCAGCTATGCCCAAACGTACATGCATAATCTCGCTGCTGTAGAATCCTGGAGCTGACGTTGCCATGGTTACGGCAGTTCGTTTCTTTTATCCGATTCCTAGAGCCGGGGTAGTGTGGTGCCAATATCTCCGTAACGGTTGGTTTTAGGGCCTTAAAACATGGTTTCCGGGCCCGCAGGGATTACCGAGTTTTGTTTTTTGCGTCAAGAGGATTAAATTGAGCTTTGTCTCGTCCTTATACGTCAAATTCGATATTTTGCCCATATTAGCCTATTATTTTTATATCTCCCCCCACCTCGAATTGTTTTAAAAATGAAATACAGTCCATGTTACTCACTGGGAATGTAGTTTTCTATAGGTGAAGTAATTTTTAAAATCGGTTCAGTAGTTTTTGAGTCTATTCGTGACAAGCAAACATACAAATCTTTCCTCTTTATAATATTAGTATAGAAAAACTAAGCATCGATTTCGATGGTTTTCTGGTAGCTTAATTTATTTTGATTTGATTAGTTTAATTATTTACATAGCTAGCTGCTATCATTGGAACTGCACGAACATCCTGTCCGGAGATCACATCAGCCATTTATGATGTAAGTGTGTAAAGGGGAGTTTGACCTCTCAAGGATCTTAGGTCGGAATGACGAGGTCGTATAAATTGGTCCAGCTCACATACCTTGGGGAGGAAGGTTATACGATGCCGAGAAGTGGGGGGGCAGGGATGGAGGGAGATATAAGCCGATGTTGTTATAGGAGAAGCCTGAGGGATTAGCACGCGTCGCTATGAATATACGTCTTCCTCCTGCTCCCTGAGGCAGTTTTGACAAACACTTAACGGTGTTCCCACCCCGCTGATGGCTATCACAGACACAATCTCAGACTAAGCCCCTTGACGGATATGACATACCCCAAGACAGGTTCACAAGATCTGATTAAAAATGTTTCCTTTGCCTTTAACCGACCATCACTGTAACAGGCATGGAATTTTCTGAATTACGGGATGGTTGCTCAGTGGGTTACGACAAGATCACTGCAACTGTTATCCACTATAATGTTTCACTTATCCGAACATATAAGCAGGTTACAGTAAAGCAATATATATATATATATATTTTTTTTTTTGCTAGTTGCTTTACATCGCACCGACACAGATACGTCTTATTGCGACGATGGGACAGGAACGGGCTAGGAGTGGGAAGTAAGCGGCCGTGGCCTTAATTAAGGTAACGCCCCAGCATTTGCCTGGTATGAAAATGGGAAACCACGGAAAACCATTTTCAGGGCTGCCGACAGTGGGGTTCGAACCTACTATCTCTGGAATACTGGATACTGGCCGCACTTAAGCGACTGCAGCTATCGAGCTCGGTAGCAATATAATTAAACTGACGTGTATTATTATTATTACTATTATTATTATTATTATTATTATTATTATTATTATTATTCTTATTATTATTATTATAAATTCCCAAAAGGAAAGCATAATTTAATTTTATCGATTGCGAATGTTAAAGAGCATTCATGTTGAAAAGTTTTAACGAGCTTCGAGGGTAGAAATATTTCAATTAAATGTTAATGTGTTCCTCTTTTCTTGATATTATGGCTTTGGGCGAACATTTGTATAGGTAATTGTTATTGTGTCACTCTGGTTTCTATTGTTGTTCATCGTTCGTTATTTTAATGGAACAAGTCGTTAAATCTTAATATATAGGTTACTAGCTGATGTACCCATGCTTCGCTACGGAATTCTACATTGTATAAAGAATTCTAGGTTAGGTAGTGTACGCACTGTGAGCAAGATTGTATTAAATTGCATGGCTCTTAACGTTACCCTAGAAACGCGACGGGGAAGTCACCAAACGTCTTTTCTTATGTGAAGACTGGATTAGGAAATTTTCATTGTAATGGTAGGCCCCTTTGCCTACAATCAGTCACAATCAGATTGGGGAATTTTCATTATAATGGCAAACACTCACTTTCCACCTGCCTTTTTACATCCTCGGAGAGACTGTCTTAGTGGTTTTCCAAACTGAAATGAACATAGGTCATTGCAATGACGTCAGTAGGAATGCTTTCATATGAAATACTCGATCAAATGAAAAACCACACATTTTCTCACTTTTAACGCTGCCGATCTAACAGTCCAAAGCTCAAGAGCTGGAATGACCAAGCCGCAGACAGGCGTGATCCGTGATCACTCTTGGTACTTTTTCGGCGGGAAGGGGGGTCATATAGTGAAGAGTCCCAGGGCAAAAGCTATGCCCTTTTACTTATCTGTTTCCTAGGAGTACCCGATGAGTCGGAAAATTTCAATTCATTACACTGGCGGCGGAAATATCTATCTGACTCGGAGGCAAATTCCTCCTCCAAGCTAGAGGAGAAACCCCCTCTTCACTCCTAATTTTGAACAAAATGAATGTAGAATTTAATACAAGTGAAGAGGACGAATGTTTTCTTAAGAAACAGGTCTTTTCAGGTTTGAATTTTCAGTTACTTAGTGAATTGTGGCGATATAATTTCGAATAGGCCTAAATTGTAATTCTAGAGCAGGTCATACTGCTGCTACTACTACTACTACTAAGTGAGCTTCTACCTTAAATGAGCACATTTGCTCATTCAAAACAGTGCGTCAGAGTAGGGATCGAATAGCTGGAATACTATGATGCACCAGTGTATTCCGTACTAGCAATACAGACAATGTATGAACCAGAGGAATGGCATGCCAAAAAGAATGTTTCTAACTCCCCAGCTAATTCCCGCCAATATTCAGTCAGGGTGTTATACTCTGTACGGAGTACGGAGTCGAGTGGCAGCATGAGAGATAAAGAACATCACAACAAACAATGGTCAATGTAATCTTATTGTTGATCAATTTTATGCCTTTTCGATATTGCAGGCCTTCACGTGTAATTTTCTTCCGACTCTGAAATACCACTATTATCATAGTATGTACGGTAAAACTGAATAAAACATAAATGATCGGAAATTGTATTCTCTATAACGTTTGTTATGTAGTACTTTTCGATAGGATATTTAAAAATTAAATTTCAGGCGCCTGTCCCTAAACTACAATTTCATCCAGGGTGAGTAAAGTTGTTTATAGCTTAGACTGTAGTTTCTTATTCCCCGACTCTATGTACCGATTTCCATTAAATTCTGTTAACCCATTTTCTTGTGGCTCGGCGTTGATATGGACTTTGCAACAAAAATACAAATTTATGAATATCTGTGTTATCATAGCCGGTGCGGTCAAAATGTATAAGACATAAATGATCGGAAATTCAATTCTATATAAATTTTGTTATGTAGTATCTATAGATAAGATAAGTTACATTATAGGTCTTCCCCTAAACCACCATTTCACTCAGCGTGAATAAAATTATTTATAGTTTAGATTTTAATGGCAAATCCCCCGACTTCACATACCGATTTTCATTAAATTATCTTCAGCCATTTTATCGTGTTGCGTGTACATACAGTACATACATACAGACAGATGGAGAGAGAGAGAGACAGACAGAAAGAAAAAAATTACGGAAAAGTAAAAAGTGCATTTCCTCGTTACTATGGACATGACCGTTACAAAAATACTGTTCTTTTCAAATTTGAGCAATGTACAGACAAAACTCTTATTTTATATATATAAAGGTATAGTACTCCTATGTTTGTTTTACACGCATATTCCTCATCCTTGGAAGAAACCTCTAGGTATACCCACAAATTTAATCAGCCCTATATTCTATTCCACTGCGTATGCTTTGCTGATTGCTTTCCATTGAAAAACATTTTCCACTTTTTGTACTTTACCATATCCCTTTGTCCCTAATTCTCGCAACAGTATCTGGCGGTAAAATTAGGCCCAATTAGCAACAAGTTCCTACCCTAAAAAATTCGAGAAAATGTCCAGAAAAGAAAGAAAATAAAAGAAGAAGAAGACTTATTTCCAAATAAATTACAGACCGAATATTTTATTCAAGATTTATTTTATGCACTGAATTCATTGATGCATTTAATACACCCTCCAAGGAAGAGAAACATATAGAATTTATTTTTCAGACCTCTAAGACCAGTTTCCTCTCGTGAAAAGAAGAACCAGAACAAGAAGAAAGAAAAACTCAACTCGGGTAGTTCTTTTTCCGTAACAATTCTTGGATTGCTTGTTCGGTCGATTTGATCAGATTACAACCCGCATCTTAAGATGAGGCTCTCAGCATGGCGTGGCACGTCTTTCTCCAACTCCCACTCACACCTCGCCCTTCCTCCTCAAGCCCGCAATGGTAACCAAATTACGACACTGACTGAATTAAAATACGATAAAACTGTGTACGACAGAACGTGGTTACTGTCAATGTTTCTGCTCCCACCGTCCATATATTATTCAGTAATTAAAAATCAGAGTACTACGAGAGAAGCCATGAAAGGGAGCAGAAAAGCTAGCGACCAATAGACACAGACCGTGGGCAAGAGGATTAGACCAATGACAGAGAAGAAAGAAAACCTCACGAATGTCATATAGAGTTAAATGTCGAAAGTAAGGAAATGTTTTGTATAATTTATTTTCACCAGACGTCCAGGTCCATGGATAACTGGTTGGCATACTACACTAGCCTTTGGTTAAGGAGTCCTAGGTTCGATTTCGGGCCACGTCGAAAATTTTAACCGTCATTGGTTAATTCCTCTGGTTCGATGAATGGCATTTGTGCCGTTTGAAGGATTAGATTTCATCCCAGGCAGATTTGCAGATGTGTCAACTCGAAAGGAAACGTAATTGCCACACTAGGTAGTACAATTACAACAACAGAAACTCAGACTTTTGTGACCGCAAATAGCACGACAACGCCTATCACTTCACCTATCTTACAATATTAGGCTACACATCGAAAATAACAGGAAGTTAATACATACACTGACTGACAGAGCAAATGCAACACCAAGAAGGAGTGGTTCGAAAGGGATGAAAGTTGGGGAAAAACCAGAGACGGCACGGACGAATAATTGATGTTTATTTCAAACCAATATGCAGCTTACACAATGCGCACGGCATCGACTCAGTAGGATGTAGGACCACCGCGAGCGGCGATGCACGCAGAAACACGTCGAGGTACAGAGTCGATAAAAGTGCGGATGGTGTTTGCAAACGGCGTCCAATGAGATCCCACACGTGTTCGATTGGTGAGAGATCCGGAGAGTACGCTGGCCACGGAAGCATCTGTACACCTCGTAGAGCCTGTTGGGAGATGCGAGCAGTGTGTGGGCGGGCATTATCCCGCTGAAACAGAGCATTGGGCAGCCCCTGAAGGTACGGGAGTGCCACCGGCCGCAGCACATGCTGCACGTAGCGGTGGGCATTTAACGTGCCTTGAATACGCACTAGAGGTGACGTGGAATCATACGCAATAGCGCCCCAAACCATGATGCCGCGTTGTCTAGCGGTAGGGCGCTCCACAGTTACTGCCGGATTTGACCTTTCTCCACGCCGACGCCACACTCGTCTGCGGTGACTATCACTGACAGAATGACAGAACAGAAGCGTGACTGATCGGAGAACACGACGTTCCGCCATTCCCTCATCCAAGTCGCTCTAGCCCGGCACCATGCCAGGCGTGCACGTCTATGCTCTGGAGTCAATGGTAGTCTTCTGAGCGGACGCCGGGAGTGCAGGCCTCCTTCAACCAATCGACGGGAAATTGTTCTGGTCGATATTGGAACAGCCAGGGTGTCTTGCACATGTTGAAGAATGGCGGTTGACGTGGCGTGCGGGGCTGCCACCGCTTGGAGGCGGATGCGCCGACCTCGCGTGCTGACGTCACTCGGGCTGCGCCTGGACCCCTCGCACGTGCCACATGTCCCTGCGCCAACCATCTTCGCCACAGGCGCTGCACCGTGGATACATCCCTATGGGTATCGGCTGCGATTTGACGAAGCGACCAACCTGCCCTTCTCAGCCCGATCACCATACCCCTCGTAAAGTCGTCTGTCTGCTGGAAATGCCTCCGTTGACGGCGGCCTGGCATTCTTAGCTATACACGTGTCCTGTGGCACACGAAAACACGTTCTACAATGACTGTCGGCTGAGAAATCACGGTACGAAGTGGGCCATTCGCCAACGCCGTGTCCCATTTATCGTTCGCTACGTGCGCAGCACAGCGGCGCATTTCACATCATGAGCATACCTCAGTGACGTCAGTCTACCCTGCAATTGGCACAAAGTTCTGACCACTCCTTCTTGGTGTTGCATTTGCTCTATCAGTCAGTGTATGAACGAGGCAGTAGCTGTATACATCGCGAAAAATCAAACCAGAACAACCTCAACGATGGCAGCCACTCAGATTTCCCACTACTCCCTTTCCTACTGTAAATTAAATCGTATCCACTAAAGCACAGCAATTCAAACTCCACTGAAATGAAAATCCACAGCCTGTTCCTGGTTTCAAACGGGTCAGGAATGGAAGAATGAAGGCCCATCTAGCGGCAAATATGGGAACTATCCCGCTGCCGAAGTCTGTCTCACTCCACGATTAATGACTGACAGATGAAATCAAATGATATTAGAGAGTGTTGCTGGAATGAAACATGACAGGGAAAACCGGAGTACCCGGAAAAAATCTGCGCCGCCTCCACTCTATGCAGCACAAATATCATACAGAGTGACCGGGATTTGAACATTGAACTCAGTGCGTTGCCACCTGAGCCACAGAGGCACACTTAATCTCCATTAAATTATATGATTTATTAATTCACTAATGCTCATTAAAGTGCTCTTAGCCATGTCCAAAAATATTTCAAATAGGACAATAATCATATTATTAATAATAATAATAATAATTCAAATAACAGAGTATATATACAGTTCAGCGAAAGCAGATAACGTCACCGGAATATGACGTAAGAGAAATTTACCGCTAAACAAGGCAGCTGGGCTGTCGCACTGCAATCCTAGCCGGAGTAGTGAGCAGAGATGAATATTATAGAAAGAGTACATCACTGAGGTAAGTTCAAACATTTCAACAATTATTAGCAACGTGTTCACTGAATTTCAACAAATCGTTTTATACTTGTTCATAATATTCATCAATTCATAAATAAAACATAAAATAAAAATTGAAAGTGTTATTTGATACAATCAGATGATGTACGTTCAAGACCGAAATATGTCATTCTGTTTTGATATAAATATGTCTTATAGCTGAGGGTGATCCGAACGTTTTTGTAACGTGACGGAAGTGTAACCATAGTAACCGTGTAGACAGTGAAGTAAGGTATGGATGGAAGAACAGTCAATGTTACCTAGCAACCGTACTATGTCTTATGGCTGGTTGCCATCTGAAATTAGTAGCCGTTGCCTTGATCGGGAGAAATCATTTAATTTTCGCAAAGGGAAAAGTGGTTTCTTTTCTAATAAAATGTTATTTTCTTCAGGGTTTTCTTCTTTGTTTTGAATTGGTTAGCCCCACTAAGAAACCTCACAGTCGTAGTTGATTAACTAAGTCAAAATCGTGTCCGCCCCCGCATTGTAGGGGCAAAGCGTCCGCCTGTTACCCGGTGGCCCCAGGTTCGATTTCCGGCCGGCTCAGAGGTTTTTAACTGTATATGATTCATATCCGTGGCCTGGTGACTGGGTGTTTCTGTCGTCCTTAACGTTCCTTTCCTCACATGAAACACTCTACACTTCCACAATTCCAATTACACGCAAATTCGTACCATACGGTGCAAGTAGGGTTCGACCCCCCCGAACAAATAGCATTTTAAAAAAGTCAAAATCAATAGAATTGGCTTACACTATAATAGGAAACAGTTTCAAATACAGTAAACCCTCATTACTTCGGACTTGTACAATTCTGAGTTCGCGATAATTCGGACTTCCTTTCAACATGAACTGAAATAATGCATTACTGTACCGGGCTTCGTGTTCGCGCCAAGATGGAAGGAAGAAACCTATTATAACTCTGAAAGTAAAGAATAGTGTTAAAACTGATGGGAATATCTAGACACAATTATCAATATTACTGACATAATTTCAGACTACCACTTACATTAAAGGCGCGAATTACAACTAGTGATAAAACAACAGTGGGAAAATCAAACGAATACAGTCTCAACCGAAAATTAGTTTCTTCTTTAAACCATTATAAACAGATGTTTTGGATAACAACACTGCTTCAGCAACAGGCAGTGTCGCCAATTTGGCTGTCATATTTGGGGCATACACGTACAGTAGTGTATCATCAAGCCTATTTAACGTGTAAGTTACTTAAAATATTAAAAAGAGCACGGTATTGTATACGTGCCTCAGAGGTATACTTTTCTCAGAGACAATTGAACCTACAGACACAAAGTTTATTCTGGGTATCCTATGACTTTCTTTCTGTATGGGAAGTGAGTTATATTTTGATAGGCTTGTAACGATACATGTTTTCCTCGAATTATTTCATTACCCAATTTATTTGTATTAAATTATAATATAAACTATCGTTCCTCCGTTATGGCTTTTAGTGCCGGGAGTGTCCGAGGACAAGTTCGGCTCGCCAGATGCAGGTCTTTTGAGTTGACTCCCGTAGGCGACCTGCGCGATGAAGACGACACATACATCCAGCCACCGTGCTAGCGAAATTAACCAATTAAGGTTAAAATTCCCGACCCTGCCGCGAATCGAACCCGGGACTCCTATGACCAACGGCCAGCAGGCTAACCATTTAGCCATGGAGCCGAACGTACCTCCGTTCATGTCCTACTAGTATGATTTGTTAAATGCCACATATGTGAACTGAGTGGAAACGAAATTTTATCTTTCTCGCTGAGCATTTCACAGTTGTGGGTAACTTATGATTGGTTCGGTTCTTCCCCTTCCCGTCATTACTAGTGGGGCTTTCGTGGTGACCGTGTCACCTATCGGCAGCCACGAGTTGGTCTGCAGATTTCTTCGCATGCAGAATCTCCAAGAGTATAGGATTTATTTGCTGAGATTTTCCCCCATTTAAGCCCTTTTGAAATTATATTATATACGTGGATAATACCTAATTGATCGCATTATACTGACCATAATTTCACTTTTGGTTCACTCATATTATTCTATCAAAACTAATTGGCTCTTGTTAGGGACTCGCAGCTATGAGCTAGCATTAGGGAGATAGTGGGTTCTAATCCCACTGTCGGCAGCCGTGAAGATGGTTTTCCGTGGTTCCCATTTTAACGCCATGCAAATTCTGGGGCTGTACGTTAATTAAGGCCGCGGAATAAATAATAATAATAATAATAATAATAATAATAATAATAATAATAATAATAATAATAATAATAATAATAATAGGCCTTGGAGCAAGTCCCGTAAGAAGCTAAAGAGAGAGTATCCTTACTTCCATTAGAGCATTGTCCTGTAACGCCTGCCACCAAGCTTGATAGCTGCAGTCGCTTAAGTGCGGCCATTATCCAGTATTCGGGAGATAGTAGGTTCGAACCCCACTGTCGGCAGCCCTGAAAATTGTGGTTTCCCATTTTCACACCAGGCAAATGCTGGGGCTGTACCTTAATTAAGGCCACGGCCGCTTCCTTCCAATTTCTAGCCCTTTCCTGTCCCATCGTTGCCATAAGACCTATCTGTGTCGGTGCGACGTAAAGCAACTAGCACCAAAAAGAAAGTGTCGCCTGCTAATCTCCTCCTTGATGGATGTCACCCGACAGTCGTAACATCATCTATTGTGTTTGTTAACTCCAAGGGACAATGAACCCATTGTCGTTAACCTAGTGACCGTGCTTTGCCCGGAAGGACGTGGGTTCGAATCCCCGTCAGGAAGTCGTAAAATTTAAGAAACGAGATTTCCATTTTCAGGGGTGCATACGATCCTGAGGTTCACTCAGCCTACACCAAAACTGAGTACCAGGTTAATTCCTGGGGGTAAAGACGGCCGGGCGTAGAGCTAACCACTCTACCCCAATCACGTGCCGAGGTTACAAATGGTGGAAACCTTTACCTTCCACTCCTCCAGGGGCCTTCATGGTCTGTATGGAGATGATTTTGCTTTGCTAGTGACCATGCTTCCCAGTCAAGTCTGTCGCAAGAAGCAGTCCCTCCCTCCCCACCCCACTACTGCAGTTGACTTGTAATGTAGCTGTCAACCAACAGGCTTTCATTTCTCTTTCAACTGCCAAGTTGATCTGAGGCAGTCATATCAGGAAGGTATTAATACTGACCTTATAAGCCGAGAAGTTATCGCTGCACGATTTGTACATTGATCAGTGTAACTCTGTGTCGTGTAGTAATATTGCTACTACATTCTTACCTTACGTAACTAAATTATTATTATTATTATCAATTATGTAAGAGAATAATAATTAATCATCTGTGGGTTATGTAACCAATACCACATCATGTTCCTCTTTGTCATCTAATTATCAGATGAATTACAAATATTAAAACAGGAAAATATGTAATGGTATACGAATGGAATATAAGAATAGGGGGACTGTAATCGACTGCCTAGCCTTTGCGGATGACATTGTGATTCTGTCAGTCAATAGAGGAGGCACGGAACCAGATTGCCCAGCTCCAGGAACAAGCAAGTAAGGCAGGCTTACGGATCTCCTTCGAGAAGACACAGTACATGGCCAGCACCCAGAGAGATGACGATGGAGGGAGAGAGGATTCGGAAAGTAGACAAATTTAAATATCTGGGAGAGTGGATAGATAACAACCTGTCAGAGAAAGAGGTACTGGTATCGAGAATCAACAAACTGAACTTGGCATACAAGCTAAGTATGAACACCTATAACATGAACATCCCAATCCGTCCAGAAGCCTTATATGCAGCTGAATGATTGGTGGAGTGAAAAATTCTAAGGAAGGTACTGGGAGCCCAAAGAACAGAGGATGGATCATACAGAAAGAAAGAAAACCAAGAACTGTACCGCAAGATAGAAAAGATCTCAAACACCATCCGGAGGAGGAGAGCCATGTTTTTGGACATATCTACAGAATCGACCCGGGAAGACTGACCAGCCGAATAGTGAGCTTTTTGAGACCAGGAAAACTGTAGTACGCTGGCATCAGGAAGTGAAGAAGGACCTGACAGAAATGGGAATACAAGGATTGGAAATAAGCAACAGGGAAACTTACAAGTCGAAAATAAAGAACACAAAGAGCTTCCAAAAAAAAATAGTTAGTTTGCGGACCCAAACACCATGGACG
Organism: Anabrus simplex; assembly: GCF_040414725.1. NCBI lineage: Eukaryota > Metazoa > Arthropoda > Insecta > Orthoptera > Tettigoniidae > Anabrus > Anabrus simplex. The sequence continues at coordinate 61,118,943 of NC_090272.1, read as the reverse complement.
GAAGAGAGAAGAAGGTTGCAGAGTGAAATAATGAAGGATAACTATGCACACATCAAAGCCCAGAAGCAGCTGAAATCGAATTAACGTGGTCCACAGTTGGCCAAAACGAATGAAAGAAAGAAAGAAAGAAAGAAAGAAAGAAAGAAAGAAAGAAAGAAAGAAAAGAAACGACCATATTAATATTAAATTAAATTATTCCTTATTTGCTTTACACTTAAAATGATTCATTCACATTTTATTAATTTAATAATTTTAACGTTGCCTTAGGAAATTTTGTTTGGTGTGAACTATTTTATCACACTGTATATTGTTTTAATCCCTGCAACTGATATTAATGATCTGAACGTTGAAGAGAATATACGTGTTTAATTGTGCTCGTCACTTTGTGAGTGGCGACCCCATCGTACTAATAGCCTATATATGATTCATTCATTCATTCATTCATTCATTCATTCATTTCCTGACCCGGTCAATGACTGTAACACAGGTTGTAGGTTTTCATTTTCAATTGTGCTCGTCTGGAATTAGATTTTAATTCGACTTGTGGGCTATCTAGTGTTTAGGTGTTCTACTATTTTGAACTTGAACTGTTAGCCGTAAGTGCTCTCTTGAGTTTCTCATTATTACGCATTTCTTTAAATAAGAATAATCTAACTTATTCTAAACTTAGTCAGTAAACTGGATCGAATCTACAATGAATCCACCACGGAGAGATTTGGCGTTGCAACGATTCAAGACTAAATGCACGATAGTCATCTACGATGATCTGGATACGTACTAAGGACAGTGGCCACACTATCGCGAAGACGGGTTACATGCTAGAAGTCGCCGGTAGAAGACTGAAAGGACCGAAGGACCGAAAGGAAACAGCAATGGGCCGAGACCCTTCACAAAGATCTGAAGAGCGTCGATCTCCACCCTGACATGGCCCAGAACAGAACTAAATGGAGACAACGAATCCTGGGGTAAAGACGGCCGGGCGTAGAGCTAACCACTACCCTGCTACATTACCAGACAGTGATCCGTTCAGAAGCGTTATAACCAACTGAATGTTTGAAACTGATGAAGATAGGATTGGTCAAGTTGTTAGAACTGGTGGAGCGAAAAATTCTAAGGAAGATACTGGGAGCCCAAAGAACACAAATAACAGAAAGAAAGAAAACCAAGAACTGTACCGCAAGATAGAAAAGATCTCGGACACCATCCGGAAGAGGAGAGCCATGTTTTTGGACATATCTACAGAATGGACCCGGGAAGACTGACCAACCGAATAGTAAGGTTTTTTGAGACCAGGAAAACTGTAGTAGGAGGGAAACGGTGGAGAAAAGAAGAGTGAAATATTTCGAGGATATGCACTTCATTTACTGTTTAATGTATTAGAGTGGACTTCATATTAAATTACGTTATGTAATCTCGTCATAATTTATGATTGCATTTACGATTTACTAGGAATATATCACGTAAAACGAGTCGGCTTTTAACACGCGTTCCACAGATCTGTCTTGTGAAGTTGACGCTTAATAGCAACGTTTTAACTATCTTGACACTCGGTGCTACAGTATAATAATTAAAATTAGTGTGATAACACATTCAATCATAGAAGCACAGAGTACTTTGAGCTCATGCTACATCTGAGGGATTATAACTTTGAATATTGCAACTTTAATGTGTTTAATTCTTGCCATATTGTGATAACGTTAATTACTGGTACTTGTATATTAAATACTTTACTGTATTGAACCGCTTGTAACTTTTATTCAACCATTGCACACATTCTGAAATACTGTATGGTATTATATCTCTGATAGACAACCTTTGAAAAAACATTTATATAACAAGTAACTAACTAAATAAATGATGTTAGACAGAACTAATAGGAGTTTATGATGTGCTAGATATATTTATTATCGAATATGAGACAAAAGTAAGATGCCGTCCCAGTACAACTGCTGCTGATGTAGCTTATATCACAGATAAAAGTACTTCATCCACATTTGAATGGGTGCTCGCAAAAACGGGCTAACCAACAAATTTGGAAAATATGAGTTATGTGCTGCCATCAACTGCGGAAGATTCAATCCTGTGTGATGAGATACAACGCTTTGTATTTTATGCCATTTTATTTAGGCCAATTTTGTTATTGCAAAATCGGGCTAACATACGTTTACGGAGGAGGCCGTAAAGATGGCGTTGCTGTATATGTAGGCTAGCAAACCTTATCCGCATGTATACTAGAGGCTGTGGGTGTTTTGTGTGTTTTTGTGCCTGATGAATGGAAGGATTTAGTAGAAAAATCTAGAGTAAGAAAGTCATTTCAAGTAGTAAAAATGACAAAATAAGTTTGTGAGCACTCAACCTTTGCTAGAAAAATTAACCAAGAGAATGGTATCTGTAAATAAGCAAAGAGTACTAATTAGTAAAGTTTCAGGCATACTATTTATGAAAGATGTACCATTTAAGTATTTTAAAAATATTTATATGGTATTGTTGAGGAATATGATTGTGTTGACCTTCACAAAAGGAACAGTAATGGTGGTCGGCCATCACTTGCTAGTGTTCAGCTGTCACCAAAGTACAGTCGTACAAGGCCATTAAAGCCAGCAAAGCTTAAGGACTTGTTTGAGCTACTTGAATATGTCCCTGCAATATATCACCAGTATTACAGAGAAATGACAGCTGGCAATGGCCGAGAGGTGACTGAGGAATAATTTTCCAATGCATTAGAATATGACCCATGTGACTGATGATTGTCCCATGAGGGAAAGTTATGTCATATTTCAAAATAAGTCTGAAGCATCTTTATGTATAAAAAAACCACGGCACTTATGCCCTTGGAAGGGCTCTGGCCTGCCCAGCGACCGCTACTCAGCCAAAAAGCCTGCAGATTACGAGGGGTCGTGTGGTCAGCACGACGCATCCTCTCAGCCGTTATTCTGGGTTTTCGAGACCAGGGCCGCCATCTCACCGTCAGATAGCTCCTCAATTATAATCACGTAGGCTGAGTGGACCTCGAATCAGCCCTCAGGTCGAGGGAAAATCCCTGGCCTGGCCGGAAATCGAACCCGGGGCCTCCGGGCGAGAGGCAGGCACACTACCCCTACACCACGGAGGCCGGCATCTTTGTGTCTAGTGTACTGTATAAAACACCTTTTTTCTATTGTATGATCATAAAATAAAGTTTGGTTACGAATCTAAGGTAAACTATTAACTATAGCTAGGTCAACGCAGAAGTCAATTTTCTTCCATTATTTATATTCCTATTTTTCCAAGAACTTTTCATTTTTAATACAGTTCCAATATATGGTATTGATAATTTAAAGGTACTACATCAAGATAAAATAATGCAACAAATATTATTTTTATGATAGAATTTTTGTTTTTTGACATTTGCAAAATTGATTTATCTCTGTTCTGACAAAATGTTGGTTAGCCCGTTTTTGCGAGCACCCATTCATTTGCATAACACGAATAAACTAGACTATAAAATTCGATATTGAATATAAATCAAAATTTCCCCCCTTCCTCATATCTCCAAGAAGACCTATCACACGGCCGGGCTGAGTGGCTCAGACTGTTGAGGCGCTAGCCTTCTGACCCCAACTGGCTCAGTGCGGTGGTATCTGAAGGTGCCAAAATACGTCAGCCTCGTGTCTATAGATTTAATGGCACGTAAAAGAACTCCTGAGGGACTAAATTCCGGTACCACCGCGTCTCCGAAAACCGTGAAAGTGGTTAAAACAATAGCATCATTATTACTTATCGCATGAACGATGAGGTATCGAGTGAGATCATAACCTCATTTGTGTTGTCAACGTTGAGGCTGAAAGCACAGTATACGAGACAACAAGATGACACAGAGCACGCAATCATGTAAGAAGACCACAAGTCCTTCTGTGAGTTTTCGTGAAGTCATCTGCTCCATAAAGCATCACGTTTGTTCTCGCTGGATTTTGAAATTTTTAATGCTATGAAGTATTTGTGGAAAGATACAAATATGTTAAACATACCTTTTACCGAGCTCGATAGCTGCAGTCGCTTAAGTGCGGCCAGTATCCAGTAATCGGGAGATCGTGGGTTCGAGCCCCACTGTAGCCAGCCCTGAAGATGGTTTTCCGTGGTTTCCCATTTTCACACCAGGCAAATGCCGGGGCTGTACCTTAATTAAGGCCACGGCCGCTTCCTTCCACTTCCTAGGCCTTTCCCGTCCCATCGTCGCCATAAGACATATCTGTGTCGGTGCGACGTAAAGCAAATAGCAAAAAAAATAATATATATATATACCTTTTAGGTTACAGTTACTTCTAAGACGTCCTGAAACATTTTTGTGTAGGACTACAGTACATATTATTTCATTATAGACTGTTATACCAGTCATTCTGAAAGCTTCTGTGAATGAATTAGGTGCTTCCGTAATCGTCTAGCTGCAAGCAGGACTACAGTATTATGTACATCGATGCTTCTTAAAATATATATAAAACGTCCATATCCAACATATCATCTGTTTCATTTACCTACCATTGCCGATTTCGTTGACCTCTATTCACCTATCCTGAAATCCCAATTCCGATTCGGTTGGCCGCTAAACTTCGTTAACTTCGTCCAATTTTCCAGACTTTATGTACTAAGTAACATACTTCAAATAAGCTTCTTGATTTCGTATGCTCCGAAAAATGATTTCGTCCAATTCTTGTCACTTTACTTGCTAAGTAACATGTCTAACTTGTAAGTGTGTTGACTTAAGGTATGTTTTAACGTTTCGAAGGAAAATCCAAAAATACTTAACCGATTTTTTTGAGTTTCGTACCATAAAACACAAAACATTACACTAACGATTTCGTATAATGCAATCAACCTTTCCTGCCTTATCTTCACCCAAAAATAATGTTTAATAAAAAAACACATCAATTTTCAAAATGTCATAAAATTTCCTAAAATGTTATAATCTTGAAATTGGTATCACCAATTTGAATAATTTCATTCATAGAATGTTGTGAACTAGGATCTTCTAATTATCAAAAACAGAAAGGGAGCTAGACATAATTTTTGTCAAAATTTTAAAAATAATTAATCATGCTGGTTAAAATGCTTCTTAATAATAACAATAATGATTTTCACAATATTAACAAAGTACTAGTTTACAACAATCCCACATTCATTACCTTTAATTTTATCTATCATTGAGTTTTCTATCTCAATTTTAAGTATATTTACATTTATTTAGAATGTGGGGAGGTGTGCAAAAAATTACATTCAAGAAAAACAGCACTGAAGTTTTACGACTAAGTTGTGAACTTAACCCACTTACTTGGGCACCCTACCAATGGAACAAATGTCTTTGAAATATACTAGAATTGATATCCGTTGGTCAGAACTATGAACTATACACTCAGCAGGCATGTCACATCAATGAGGTAAATTTCAATAAGAAAATCTTACGAGATGTTTACATGTAAGCAGGGCACTGCAGCCACGCCCCTTTTCACGCGTGCACTAGGCTATGTCAATCTTATTTTCGGATACTTACAGTTGGAATATATTTATGAATTATATCTCATTTTGAAGTAGAGACTTCAAGCTTTCATTAAAATGGCATTTTTGGGTGAAAAGGGCGATTTCGAACGTTTATACATACCTTACTGTACTCAACTTCCACTAAAATTTATTTTATTTCCTGAGCCAAAGATCATACCTACAGTCAATTTGCGTACTTTATGAACTTACTACCATCCTTCCGCTACCATTGACTACACTGCAGAAGAAAAGCATGAATTAGAGAGTCCAGGCACCTTGTGTGAGGAACAACAGCAATTTTAGTTTTAACAGATTATTGTTGTTTGTTTATAATAGAATAGATTAGGATACTCCCAGCCCGTAGTTCCGCACCACCTCAAACGGGAGAGGGTAATAGTTTCTGGTAATCCAAAATTGTTACATATGCATAATTTACCTTTTTACAGTTATTTTGTCTATTACTACATTAGACATCATAATTAAGTCTAATAACTGTTTACATCTGCCTGCTGTCATTTCTTGATGGATACAGTACTTTTGCATCCGTCTCTTTGCACAGGCCAGAGTAAAGTGTAGCTTCCACCGAAGTCCCAGTCAACATCCATGGCTGTGACAATATGGAAGTTGCTGGGGTATGGGTAGTGCTCAGTAATGACATTCAAGCATGACTAGTGCATCTGACTGTTATGAAAGGTGCTGCTCATAGGGTCAGTCGTGCTGCAATAGTACTTTCTGACTCAGTGAGGAAAGCAATGGCAAACTACCTCACTCCTCATCTTGCCTAGTACGCCTCATTTTGGCGCTGCCATTGGTTTTTGGGGTTTCCTTATAACCGCATAACCTTTGGTGGTGCTATTTGAGGATCCAACCAGCATCTAGGCTGATGACCAAACAGACAGACAACTGTTTACATCCATTCTCAAAACTGTCACATATTTTTTCTAGATGTTAAACTGTGTCATATAATTTAGGTCAACATGTATCCTACCCTTCATTGTTTGAATCAGTGATTTATTTATTTATTTATTTATTTATTTATTTATTTATTTATTTATTTATTTATTTAAATTTCCCGCACGTTTTCTTCTTCTCCTCCTTCTTAATCTGTTTACTCTCCAGAGTTGGTTTTTCCCTCGGACTCAACGAGGGATCCCACCTCTAGCGCCTCAAGGGCAGTGTTCTGAAGCGTGAGACATTGGGTCGGGGATACAACTGGGGAGAATGACCAGTACCTCGCCCAGGTGGCCTTACCTGCTATGCTGAACAAAGGCCTTGTGGGGGGATGGAAAGATTGGGATAGACAAGGAAGAGGGAAGGAAGCAGCCATGGCCTTATGTTAGGTACCATCCCGGCATTTGCCTGGAGGAGAAGTGGAAAACCACGGAAAAACACTTCCAGGATGGCTGAGGTAGGAATCGAACCCAGCTCTACTCAGTTGACCTCCCGAGGCTGAGTGGACCCCGTTACAGTCCTCGTACCACTTTTCAAATTTTGTGGCAGAGCCGGGAATCGAACCCGGGCCTCCGGGGGTGGCAGCTAATCACACTAACCACTACGCCACAGAGCCTGCACGTTTTCGTCATACCCGATGCGATACACTCTTTGTTTAGTACTTTTATAAAATCTTTTTATCTTTCTATTTTTGTTTTGGAATCACACCAAGGTGTATTTGACCCTAAGTGAATCTGCCTCCCTACATACTCTCAAAAAATGTGTCTCCATTATTTCTCCATAAAACAAAAAACAATTATATCCGTGTTTCTCTCGTTGGTCCTTATTCTTTTAAGTAACCATTTGCCATTACACCATATCCCTTCCTTCTTTGGGGTTGATGAGCTAGATATTAGGCCCCCTTAAACAACAAGCATCTTCCGTATCTATACGTAAGTATTTCTTCCTTTACTGACAACTTTTGCTAATTTCACAGAATTACAGTAAGCTGATGTTCGTCTGGTGCTACATTCTGACATGATAATCCGGTTCTCAATATCTTTCACTCGAACAGTTACTTTCTTAACCAGCTTCTTTTCTTCGTTCTGAACCTCTTTCCGTTGTTTGTTTTCTAATATTCGACTGTATATTCGTCCAGATAATGACATAATATTTGGTAGCGCTGAAAAGAGATCTGCTAGTCCACGAATACTATTACTTAAGAGTTTTCTACTCTATTTGACAGCTTGTAGGTCTAATTATTTTGACAATATATGCAGAGAGAAGGGCAGTCTGCTGAAAGGCAATAATGCCGGAAGGAGATGAAAATGCCGGTGTAATGGCGACAATGTGTGAGGGCCAGCAGCGAGCAAAGTAATACCTGCGGCAAATTGTTAAGGCTCGTGATAAGGAAACTGCTTAGAAGAAGCTGCAAGCTGGTTAACAAAGGAGATGGCACCCAGAATAATATGGAAAAGGAAACGGCGATAATTTCATTCTGATTTACGTAAAGAGCGGGGCCGGCGAACGCCAGCTAGTGCCGAGTGAATTACGAGACGAACATGAGTCAGTCTTAAGTCAGTCGTAAGTGAGTTACGAAACTGTCACAAGTCAGTGAAGAGTTATTCGGGAGTTTGTCAATAGTGAATGAGACAGTCTTTATTACAGGCAGTACAGCGAATTGTGTAGAGATCCACTCTCTGGAAAAGGCTGCGCTGTGAGATACCGTGAAGACGGAAGGAACTTAATGTGCAAGAGGACCGTGTGTTCAGTTACGTTCGTGAACACAAACTGTGTCGACTCAAATATCAAACATCACTCAACTTGTAAGTAATTATTAGTTTAATATATTTGAAATAACAAAAACGTTACCTCTCTGAGTGGTCATTCAATTTTTAAGAACCCTGACAACCCGCTACATTATGGTACATTCTCTCTATATATTTCAAAGATACTGAACTTCTAATATTAACCCAAATGAAATTTTATTAACTTTAATCTTAGAAGTGCAAAACGTCACACTTGGGACGCAATGTCATATCACTAGAATGCCAACGACGCAAGCGCATTCGCTTAATCAGTTATAAAATCATCCATCTTTCACAGACGCATTCATATCGAGTACGAAATACAAGGTAAGCGTTGAATCTCGTCATAACTCGTTCCTCGCTAATCGGATATGACTCATTCAGGCACAGAGCAGGTAGAAAGTCAGCTGTTCTTCTCAACTTACCCTTGCAATCTCATTTCCTGTGTAAACGGTTACGGATGGTCAAGTTAAAAACCGAATGTTCCTGTTGGAGCCGTTGTCTTTCATTTCCGAAGGAGTTACACCACTTGGGAATACACTTCATACAGAGCTCACAATGAATAAATTTAGTATAATGTTTTAGAAGGTATTCGTCCATTTCTAATTCGGGTATGCGACTTTCACAATCTTGACACTGAGGATTGGAATCCTGAAATTTAACCTTTAGCCAACATAAACTGCAGCACTTCTGGTAACCTAAAACACCTGGAATGAAAACAAAACTCTCCGACTATGACTCCCAATAGTGCTCGGTGGCCGACGGAATTGTAGAGGTCGGATTTATAGTTCCCTTGTGGTTTCCTTCCTGTATTTACACTGAGTGTGTGGACTATACAGTGTGATACAGGAGCCCTTTCCGATATGTTTGCTGCAGCCCAAAAAACGTGCACTTGCTTGTAGGGGTGCTAATCCCCTGCAGGCGTACTGTATGGTTCTAATGATCAGTGAGTACATTTTGCACACGACTCTGAACCCTAGCAAAATGTTGCATCATCCGTTCGCAAAACATGACGCTTTGAAATCATGTAGCAACGTACTTTTAACATTCTGACCGGATGTAACGTAGAGGAGAATGAATGCATAAAAGTAGGTAACAGTGCAGTAATGAATGTTTTAAACACCGAACCGGATGACGTACGTACTCTGCTCTCGTCGTACTACCAGCATGTATCCAGCAGTGTAGCGTTGCGGATGTGGTTAGGCGTTCACCTAGCAATCAACGGGATGTGCCTGCGGTAGTTCAAATCCTGCATCGTTCAAATATTTTTGCATCGGTATGATGTTTGAATACGTAAACACAGACACCCTTTTTTTTTTGCTATTTGCATTACGTCGCACCGACACAGATAGGTCTTATGGCGACGATGGGATAGGAAAGGCCTAGGAATGGGAAGGAAGCGACCGTGGCCTTGATTAAGGCACAGACCCAGCATTTGCCTGGTGTAAAAATGGGAAACCACGGAAAACCATCTTCAGGGCTGCCGACAGTGGGGTTAGAACCCACTACCTCCCGATTACTGGATACTGGCCGCAACTGAGCTACTGCAGTTATCGAGCTCGGTCAGACCCACGTTTGCCACATTCAAACAGTAGAATGGCGCTGATATTTAGCCTGTGCCTGCGCATAATCCGCTAGTTAGGACCTCAATGTACTGTAATCTCTGCCGTCGTTCGGCATGTTTTCCACAGAAGAATACGTCGACATGCTCCTCATTTATGGGGAAGCAAGACAAGATGCGTGCGAGGCACTACGTCTGTACGAGAGACGGTATCCCGACAGGCGACACCCGGCTGCTACGACATTCCGCCTTGTTAAAAGACGCCAAAGGACAACAGGCGTGATTTCCAACCCGCCACCAGTCCGCGATAGGCCCGTTACATCGGGTGAAGCAGAAGAGGCCGTTCAGGAGGCAGCTGGTAATAATCAACACATCAGCACAAGGGCAATTGCACGACAGATGAATACAAGCCAGCCGTCCGTTTGGCGAATACTGCATGAACATAAATTTCTCCCATACCATCATGAGCTACACCAAGGGCCCATGGGCGGGATTTCGAAGCTCGTTCAGATGGTTACGAACGGGCAAAGTCGAATGTGGTGGAGCTCCATCCTGTTGCCACCGCATCGTCAAACGATCATGCCAGGGCACATCCTCCAGCAGCAGTGAGAGTTCCTTACGGGCCCACGCTACGTGCACTTTCTGCGTATTAAGTGTTTCGCCGGCGTGTCAGGTTCATATGATGTAGAAGGCACACGCATGTCTTCCAGTCTTTAATACGAGTATAGAATTACGGCGTCCTTTCATGGTGAGGCGGTAAAAACCAAGATATCCGGTAGTTAGTTTTTCAAAATGTTGTTGGTCTGATATTTACCGGATATGTAAGTGAATTATCTAGTACTTACATTTTCTTTCTTTCTTTCTTTCTTTCTTTCTTTCTTAATCTTTTTACCCTCCAGGGTTTACTTTTCCCTCAAACTTAGCGAGGGATCACACCTCTACCGCCTCAAGGGCAATGTCCTGTAGCGTGAGACATTGGGTTGGAGGATACAACTGCGGAGAATGACCAGTACCTCGCCCAGGCGGCCTCACTTGCTATGCTGAACAGGGGCCTTGTGCGGAGTGGAGAGATTGGAATGGATAGACAAGGAAGAGGGAATGAAGCGGCCGTGGCCTTAAGTTAGGTACCATCCCGGCATTTGGCTGGAGGAGATGTGGGAAACCACGGAAAACCACTTCAAGGATGGCTGAGGAGGGAATCGAACAACCCTCTACTCAATTGATCTCCCGAGGCTGAGTGGAATCCATTTCAGCTCTCGTACCACTTTTCAAATCGCACTAACCACTACACCACTGAGCCGGGTAGTACTTACATGAATATGTAAAATATGGGTTTCTGAGTAAAATGGCATACTACACATCAAATGTATCTCTTTGTAAGAGTGATTCACAATTCTTTTTAAATGTAGAGGAAGAGTACCAAATTTGGAATACCTTTATATTTTCATATAAGTGTCGAACTCCTTTTCGACATTTTAAGATTGTAAATGCGTGTCATGTTTCTACATTCTGTCTACTTTTCAACTACGTGTTTTCAGTCTGATGAACACATAATATTTTTGTAGATTACAACATATAATGAAAAATGTACTCTTCTTGTTCTGAGAAAAGTTCTCCTAATATGGAATACTATCATTCTACTCCTGAACCCCTTATTTTAATCAAAGTTCGTAGTAAGCATGTTTGGAATTAGAAACTCATGAATATAACTTAAAATAATATACCACGATTTGCAATATTCACACACAAATACGTCACCTGTTCTTGAACACTCGATATGGCATTATAACATGCACTCCAAGCACTGAATCCATTTCTCGACCCTTATTTCGCTAAATACTTGCCGTCACATTAGAAGCATATAGCATCTTCATCACTTGGGTTTACTTTTCCATATTCCTCTATATCAAGACCAGTTGATTTGTTTGATTAATTCTTTGTCCGAGGTCCAACTGTCATCTCTTGTGATCTTCTTTCCTTTTCGCGTTGGCTTAGGTTTTCTCAAACTGCTGCACGAATATTTATTGAGTTCTTGAAAGTCTACTCTTGCCGCAGCTCTTGCTGCAATTTCGTTCCCCATTTTCCCTGTGCTTACTGCAGTGATAGCTTGATGCACATTTACTTCCTTCCAGTTCTTTCGTACCTTTCCCACCGAGCTGTCCTTCCGACCGGCCATGGTTGTGAAGGAAAGAAAACTGACTATGCATACGCCAAAAGTATGGCTACTAACTGGAACACCACAGTATTCTATATTAGGTACCCAGCCACATTTAATTTCTATATTACAAATTACATGTGTCAGTTCATCCAATGTATTTGTTATTTGTATGATTAGTTCGCCCTCTACGCACAGCTAACAAGCGTTTTAATGTTTAAGTAAGACCTTGGATTGTAAAGGACTGCAATTCTTACCTTCCCAAAATTTCTTGGAGATTGGAAATCACTCGGTCGACTGTCGCAGACAAAGGACGCAGCTCAAGTGAATTCCCTGAACTCGCAACCACAGAGCCCTTTCTTGTGCATCTTTTCAATCTCTTCCATGCAGCGATGACAAGTTTAACTTAATAGATATTGGGGTATTCCATATTAGGAGCATATTTGGCACTCTTCCTCTACAATGCTTCAGTAAATGTTCTGGTATTTAGAGGAAAACACTTGGTACTTGGAGGGTTGATTCTCACAACTGTTAAGTAATATCTAGTTCTTGTAGCTATTTCATGATTCGAAACGCAAACCAGATTTAAATTTGAAATTCGCGCAGTGTCTTGCTAAGTTTGTACGTAATTAAGATGATATACACTTAACTATATATATTCAACGGTAATTCCAACAAATATCGTATTTAGAATTATCTTGAAGATGACATTAATATACGGGAGCAATTATCTTAAGAGAAAGTCCGTATTTATTCAGGCTATTTTCAACTTCTGCTTAAGATGTTCATAAATTTGGTTACATATTATAAGACCACGTTCTAGAGTTAGCCACTTTGGAACAAAAATCATAACTTCTTATTAAGGAGAAGAAAATCGGAGACACTTTCATTAGTTCAAGCAAGATTAGCTACAAAACATACATATACAAAGGATTTAGAACAACTTCCATTCCCTCATATCATTACACTTCGCACCAAATGACTTCTCGCTCCCTATTTTACTTCTTAGTTAGTTATATGCTTCAAATAATCGTGAAACTTCTGGGAAACAGAAACTTGGGATAAAGACGACGGAGATAAGATGAACTGAAAAGTTACATCTTGCTTCTAAAGTAGGAATCTGACCATGCGGAGAATTGCATTACAAGTACAAGAAATATTTACAAACGGTACTTTAATGCCACACCACTTCCAATCTTCCAATAAGAATAAACGTAATAACTGTTACGGAGTTTTCGTGGAACAGTGAGGTGAAAGACGGTGTGGGCATGAATGGGTCTATCTACAACAATCCAAAGATTAATTAAAAACTTTAAATTCAAGTTATATTTCTTTTATCTTCCTTTTTTTAAAAGCAAAACATGAACAACCAAGTCGCTAAGCGATGGCACAAGACTTCAGGTACATCAGTTTAAGTACAAGATAGGAGAAATCAGAAAATCAACACAATTTGTTAATTGAACCTATGAGCTTGAAGCTCGCGATTTTTACAAAAAGTTACTGGAGCTCCATTGCTCCGTACACTCAAGAGTCAAGGAGGCAGAACTCCTACTTTCTTTTACGGAATTGAAATAACACTACTACTACAATGGAAAGAGCCTCTATGCTCTATGAATATCTAGGAGGCTACGCTCAACGCTAACACTTTTACTGCCAGAGCATATGTGCTCACAAAATTTACACTTTCAGGCCTCTCAAGGCACAACCTACATTTTAATAGTTCAAACAGGCATCACTGTATTCGACACTCAACAGTTTAACCACTTAACAGCGAAGTTTTTACAGGAGTGTAGAATACTAAATCTACCGGGCCTGGTTGGGAAACGAAAACACAGTATGAAGTTACTGGCCCAAAATTCAAAATACGGAGGAAGAAGACATTTGCACTCTTTGAAATTTGCACACAAGATAAAACACTATTTGGGCTCCTGGCCCGAAATTACAGGGGATAATCCCATTCTACTGAGGTGACTAGATGGAGAAAATTGAAGTTCCAAGCCTAAATAAAGAAACCGGTTACAGAAACACAGTCACCTCAAATACAAGTTGACAGGGAACTCGAGAGGGTGTCACACTCTCTATTCCAGAATTTCAGCTAAGTGCTTTGAGGCTGGTTTTGAAAGTTACAATGGAAGATGAAGTTTACATTATTGAAGAATGGAAATTAAAGTTACATTCTTAAGGAGAGAAAACCTTCCCCTCGGGTTAGCTTTCAGAGGCTATCACCTAGTTAGTACATGGCTGCCATTACCTTATTGTGCTGGACTGCTCGATGAATGGCGAAACGCCCCGCCTCCACTATTAGCACACACTCAGTACACTGGACGATCAACAAGACAAGGTAGCTCGAAAAATTGTCAGCTTTTATACCCGGGAGGAAGGTTCGAGAGAGGTCTGAGCTAATGCCCGACACCCCCAGGTTTTCATTGGATAATTAAATATGTACAAGAAAACCCTGATTGGTTGAAAACAGAATACCCAGAATTTCTAATTGGTTACTTTTGAAGCTGGCGGAAAAAGACCGAAGTGTTGACAACTGTCATAAATCAGAAAACAAAAGAAATTTAGTCAGTTTAGGAAACCTTAAATTAACACATTACTCTATCACTTTAGTAGTGACATCTGTTGACCAACATCCCAACTTCTTGCATTAGTTGTTTCAAGTCTTGGGAGTAAGATGCAGTTCACACGGCGCTTGTTTTGAATATACGGGGCGGGCGTACCCTCGCGGTACAATAATAATAATAATAATAATAATAATAATAATAATAATAATAATAATAATAATAATAATAATAATAATAATAATAATAACTAAAGAACATATGAACGAACACGCTTGAAGAACTCACACAAATCATCACAGATATTTGGAAAAACTACTCGAAGACTGGTAATTTGCACTCATCCACCCACTACACAAGAAAGGTGACAAGTCAGATGTGAATAACTACAGAGGGATTTCCCTCCTTCAAGTCCTCTCGGCATGTCTGCTTCAAAGAACACAAGAGCACCTTTAACATAAGATCGGCGAATACCAAGCGCTCATCAGGGCTTTCCTGCGCTGAACAGATCTTCAATTTCAAAATGACAATATAGGGCAATCGGAAACTGTCCGATAATTTGCATGTTCACTGACTTCAAGAAAGCGTATGATTCAATCGGCCGACAGTCCCTCTTTGATATCCTAGAAACCGAGCTCTATAACTCCAATCACTTAAGTGCGGCCAGTATCCGGTATTCGGGAGATAGTAGGTTCGAACCCCACTGTCGACAGCCATGAAGATGTTTTTTCGTGGTTTTCCATTTTCACACCGGGCAAATGCTGATGATAAAAATTGAAAGCCACGGCCCCTTCCTTTCCACTCCTAGCTCTTTCTTGTCCCATCGTCGCCATAAGACCTATCTGTGTCAATGCGACGTAAAGCATTTTGCAAAAAAAACAAAAAAAACAGAGGACTTAAGAGGAAGAAAGCCCACGGACAAAAAATGAAAGTCATATGGAAGACCAGAAAGGGGGATCAAAAAACTGCTGCATGATCCGACAGGGTCCATACGCAAATAATAATAATAATAATAATAATAATAATAATAATAATAATAATAATAATAATAAAGGCTAACATTTTATGGACATGTTAAGGGGCTTCCAGAAACTAGACTAACCCACCAAGTTCTTGAAAGAGTTGACAAACTGAAGAATTTTCCTTAGATACAACAAACAAAAGCAGACATGAAGAACGCACAAATTCTCTGTGAAGACATTTTCAATCGAAATATATATAAAAAGATAATTGACAAGTGGGAAGTTATTCCAGAGAATGAAGTACAAAAAAAAAAAGAGCAGGTACCAAGTGGACGGAAGAAATGAAAAGGATCTTTACTCAACAGATGAAAGCATCCTGGATCCTCCGCAAACGAAATCATAAATAAAGCTTCGTGTGTTCCGAAAGGACCA
Source organism: Anabrus simplex (assembly GCF_040414725.1). NCBI lineage: Eukaryota > Metazoa > Arthropoda > Insecta > Orthoptera > Tettigoniidae > Anabrus > Anabrus simplex. The sequence continues at coordinate 61,103,020 of NC_090272.1, read as the reverse complement.
TTCACGCATAATAATAATAATAATAATAATAATAATAATAATAATAATAATAATAATAACAATAATAATAATAATAATAATAATAATAATTTATGGGTGAAATATCTCGACCTTTCAAAATAAATACAGGTGTCAGGCAGGGCGATGGTCTATCTCCACTCCTTTTCAATTGTGTCATGGAGAAAATTGTAAGAATTTGGAATGAAAAACTGAAAGAATCCAAAATATTGCCACTCATGCTGGGGTAGAAGAACAAAGTTGTTGCAATAAATTGCCTAGCATTTGCAGACCTGCAAGGTGCATTCCACTGACTCCTGTTCACAGGAGAGCCTGTAAAGCCTGGTGTCAAGAATACGGTACATGGTCATGGGAACTGTGGTACCAGGTTATGTTCACGGACGAGTTCCGGTATAGTCTGAACAGTGATTCTCGCCGGGTTCTTATCTCCCGTGAACCAGGAACCAGATACCAACATCGTAATGTCCTTGAAAGGGACCTGTATGGAGGTAGTGGTTTGATGGTGCGGGGTAGGATTATGATTGGTGCACTTACACCCCTGCATGTCTATGGCAGAGGAACTGTAACAGGTCAGGTGTATCGGGACGTCATTTTGCACCAGTATGTTCGCCTTTTCAGGGGTGCAGTAGGTCCCACCTTCCTCCTGATGGATGATAACGCACAGCCCCACCGAGCTGCTATCGTGGGGGAGTACCGTGAAATAGAAGATATCCGGCGAATGGAGTGGCCTGCCTGTTCTCCAGACCTGAACCGCATCGAGCACGTCTGGGATGCTCTCGGTCGACGTATCGCTGCAAGTCTTCAAATCTCTGGGACACTTCAGGAGCTCCGACAGGCACTGGTGCAAGAATGGGAGGCTATACCCCAGCAGCTGCTCGATCACCTGATGCAGAGTATGCCAACCCGTTGTGCGGCCTGCGTACGTGTGCATGGTGATCATATCCCATATTGATGTCGGGGTTCATGCGCAGGAAACAGTGGCGTTTTGTAGAACATGTGTTTTGGGACGGTTTTCTCAACTTATCACCAATACCGTGGACTTAAAGATAAGTTTCGTTTGTGTTCACTATGTGCCTATGCTATTAGCGCCAGTTTTGTGTATTGCCACCACAATATGCAATTATCCTTAATTTATGAGCATGAGTATATATGAAAATAGCACCGAAGGAAACTGTCAAGTTGAAACTCTAAAATATATTATGTAACTCATGTAAGTTAAATTTGCTGTTGTTTGAAAAGAGACAAGAAAGAAAAAAATATTCCGGAAATACGTGAAATATTTAAAGTTTTTTGTGTGCTCATTTTTTCCAGGACCTTTGTCCCTGCCTCTTGTTCCCCTCTACTGCCCTTGTCCGTAACGATTTCTATGGTCAATAAATTTAGACTTTAATATTTCTCATCCTCTAAGGCGGAACTTAGATTGACCTGGTTTAATTATTTAGTTGATGAAGCATCATGAGGAATAATATCCTCATTTCTTCCTTTCTTTATCAGACGTAAATTGTGACTCATGACTTCAGTAAAGATAACCTCACAGTCTATAAAAACGCGGCCATCTCATACATGACGAGCGTCTGGTCCACTTTTTTGTGACTGCGAGCTTTTCTTGTGCTCAACGGAAGACAAACTTCAAACTTTGCGAATTACTTTTCGTGCTCGGTAGCTGTGTAACCAATCAAACATCGGTTCCTACTAGATCCTGGCCGCGTCTCTTCTCCGTCTCTGTAAGAAGCCTCAGCCGATCAATGTGAAATGATGAAAGAAAAACAGTTTTCTTACATTGCCTTCCTTCTTTAACACGGCACGTTAAAGAAGAACGACAGGTGGCATGCTTTGAGAGATGAGCAAATAAACAGAGTAATAACAGCTTAAAATTGTTTGATCGCTACACAAGGGAAGTTGAAGAGTTGTTAAACTCCAGTTCCCTCCAAATTTTGCATGCTGATTGCTCGCCTGTGATACTGTACACTCCAATGTGGAAAGCCTATGTGCCCAAATATATTTTAGTGCTGTATATTTAACGTTGAATGTAGGGAAGTAGTGAAAATACGTGTAGATTAGAGAGCTGAGAAACAGGTGTTATAACCAGTGTATGTTCAATCTGCCAGGAAGCGATGCCAACGTCACAGATCTAGCCGATTGTTCAATGATGATGATGATGATGATGATGATGGTGATGATTGCTGTTTAAAGAGCCTAACAGCTAGGTCATCGGCCCATAATGATACGAGGTGCAACAAAATGAAACGTTAATTAAATTTCAACCGGGCGAGTTGGCCGTGCGCGTAGAGGCGCGCGGCTGTGAGCTTGCATCCGGGAGATAGTAGGTTCGAATCCCACTATCGGCAGCCCTGAAGATGGTTTTCCGTGGTTTCCCGTTTTCACACCAGGCAAATGCTGGGGCTGTACCTTAATTAATGGCCACGGCCGCTTCCCTCCAACTCCTAGGCCTTTCCTATCCCCACGTCGCCATAAGACCTATCTGTGTCGGCCCGACGTAAAGCCCCTAGCAAAAAAAATTCAAGGTGTATCCAATGACTAAAATCTGAAATGAATGATGATGGAAAAATGACCATGAATCCCAAACAATCAGTGGATACAATTAACCATACTGGGCGAGTTGGCCGTGAGGTCAGGGGCGTGCGGCTGTGAGCTTGCATCCGGGAGATAGTGGGTTCGAATCCCACTGTCGGCAGCCCTGAAGATGGTTTCCCGTGGTTTCCCATTTTCACACCAGGTAAATGCTGGGGCTGTTAAGGCCACGGCCGCTTCCTTCAAACTCCGAGGTCTTACCTATGCCATCGTCGTCATAAGACCTATCTGTGTCTACCCGACGTAAAGCCACTAGCAAAAAATGAAATTGCAATTAACAATGCCTTAATTACTTGGGTGGTATTTATTATCTAATGGGGTCCAAAATCCAGCAGAATCGTGGTATTCCACCTATAGTGGTACTAATCACATGCAATGTAGACCCATGGTAAGTGACACACAATGGCACCACTCACAGGTAAAATAAACCCACGGTGTTTCACACATAAAGGCACCACTCAAAAGCAACACAGACCTATAGTGCTCCTCACCTAGTGGGGCTAATCACGGGCGCCGGTATTCCTCACATAGTGGTACTAATTATAGGCAATGTACACTCACGGTGCATTGCACATCATGGTAACACCCACAGGAAATACAAACCCATGGTGTTCATCACATAGTGATACTAATCATTGGCGCCAACCAAACCCGTGTTGTTTCTGACATGTTGGTACTAAGTCCAGGCAACGTAGACCCATGGTGTTTCTCATAAAGTGGTACTGCTCATAGGTAACGCAGACTCATTCTGAACATAGTGGGACCGACAGGTGGAATGTACACGATGGCATTTATCACAAGCAACGCCCAGACACATAGTGTTCCTCGTATAATGGTACAGCTCGTATGTAACGTAGACCCTTGGTTTTCCTCGCAAGGTGATTCTAGTCGCAAATAACGTCATCCATGGTGTTTCACACGTAATGGTACTAATTACAAGTAGTCTCATGGTTCTAATATCATCTCTTGGTCGTCCCTTTTAGTCGCCTCTTACAACAGGAAGAGCATACCGTCGGTGAATTCTTCGTCTGCGTCCCCCACCCACAGGGGTTCGAATGTTCGAATTTCCAGTGGTTACCACTGAGGCCATCAGCGGTAACACGGTATCAGAAGACACTTGGATATTTCTCCCCAATAAAACTGACTTATACTCTCATAGTAGGTTACTGTTTATATTACACTGAATGGATAATGAAAGGATTGAGAATGATCGCTATTACAAACAGGTGGGAGTAATGACCAGTGGGTGTTAGAAAGGAATATACTCAATGGATCAGGCTGAATTTATAAACTGATTCGGAATGTATATAAGATTGGGTGTTATTATGGTGATTGCTAGTGTAATGTGGTGTGTTGTATTTAAATGAAGAAAGACAAACTCAAACACCCAGTCCATGAGCTATTTGAAGTTAAAATCCCCCAACCCGGCCGGGAACTGAACCTGAACCGAAGGCTGTTGCACTAACCATTCATTCAAGGAGATGGACATATTTTTGCTATACATACAACTAGCACAACAAAAATATTTACAAAATTTTGGAAGCACTTCCATGAGATTGTTGTAAATTGGTACAAAGCTGACAGGCGATGGTTTACATGTGACATGAAACCTTGTACGTGAAGGATCGAAATTATATGATTTACAATACTTAATAATATCTTAAAACAAACCATGTTTTATTTATACCTTATCCGGGACTGTGAATTAATTATTTATGAAATAATATAAATGGTTATCAGTCACAAATGTTATTAAATTATTTACTTTCATTGCGCGTTAAAGAGACACTGCTCCATCGTCACACGGTGAAATGATGATGTACACTTCTTGATACACAAATCTTTTCAAAGAGTATTGCACTATTAAATTTAATAGTAGAAGCTATGTATATTATGAATTTATTACATGTATCTTTGGACAACTATAGACGTGTTTCGTCTAAGAAATATATTGCTGCAACGAGGGCAATTCAATAAGTACCTGTGATTTTGCTCTAATCGTCTTTGGGTTAATTCTATGGCGTTGTGTGTTCACCAACCGCTAGATGGTAACATTGTCTACGTTTGTGGTAGGTTTCAGCGTTATCAGATCAGTTTAGCTTGCGCTGTTGCCACGTAAATTGACCTGCCACTCTCGGTTTGCAACAAGAAAGAACAACGTTCCGTAATCTGTTTTTTGTTGTCTGGGGGTATACCAGGAGCGGAAATTCATAGAAGTCTTTCAGCACAATACGGGAACAATGTTTTTCCACAGCGAAGTGTTTACCAGTGGATTAAACAGTTGAGAAGAGGTCGCACGAGAGTGAAGGATGAGGGCGTCCATCTGCAGCCGTAACTGATGCCACTAGTGAACAAGTGAGTGATATGGTCCTGAATGACAGACCAGTGACTGTTGATGACGTGGCCACCTATATGAACATTAACCGTGGTTCTCAGAGCACACTGCTCTTCCTTGGTTCAAACAGGGAGTGGCGCGGCCATTTTTACGTCGAAACAGCGCGAGCCGTACTGATCTGATAATGGTTAAAACTACCACGGACGCAGAAAACGGAGCTATCTAGCGGCTGGTGAGTACACGACGCCATAGAGCGAACCTAAAAGTAATTAGTGAAAATTGCAGTTACTTATTGACTTGCCTGCGTATTTATTAATATTGATTTTTAAATATAAATGTCATCATTGAGCACGTGTTGTGGATTTCTGTGAATTGATATATATACATTTCTAGAGTTTCTAAAATGTTATCCTTTTTTTTTTAGATCTGTGTGTAAAATTTGAGAGAATTTTGCATATTTAATACTTCATGTTTTGTGTCATGTATGTGTGCAGCAAGTGCTTATCTTTCATGCTTATACTATAGGCGAAGTGCTGTCAGGTGTTCTTGAAAAATCTGATGTCAAATCCTTCCAGTTTGTCCAATGTAAAAACAATCACAGTTTTCATAGCTGATTTTATATACACCAGACTATTTGAGTTTATCTGGTGTATTGACTGAGTATGTTAGGATCTCACCCAGGTTGTTTATGGTTGTTGTTGCTTGGATCAATAGTCCATAGACTGATTTTTGCAGCTCTCACCTCACACCCTATCCTGTGCTAACTTTCCATTTCTACGCAATTACTATATCTTACATCTGCTCTAATCTGCTTGCCATATTCATACCTTGGTCTAACCCTACCGTCCTTACCATCTACACTTCCCTAAAAAACCAACTGATCAAGTCCTGATCTCGTCAGATGTGTCCTATGTATTTCTTATTCTCATCAAATTTAGGTAAATCCATCTCCTTTCACCAATTCCATTCAGCTGTGAGGGTTTCAGGGGAGCGCTGCACCGAATCATTCGTGATTCGATCTACCCTTATCACATTCAGCATCCTTCTGTAACATCGTATTTCCAAAGCTTTTATTCTCTTTTCTCTGAGCTATTTATCATCCATGTTCCAGTTTTATACACAATAAATTGGCTTTACGTCGCACCGACACAGATAGGTTTCATGGCGATGATCGGATATGAAAAGGCTAGAAGTGTGAAGGAAGCGGCTGTGGCCTTAATTAAGGTATAGCTCCAGCATTTGTCTCATGTGAAAATAGGAAACCAAGGGAAACCATCTTCAGGGCTACCGATAATGGAGCTCGAATCCACTATCTCTCGAATGCAAGCTCACAGTTGCTCGCCCCTAACCGCACGGCCAACTCGCTTGGTACTCCTCCATACAACGCCACACTCCAGACGATATGAAAGTGCCGTAAATAATTTAATAAAACTCGTGACTCGTAACAATTCAGATTGTTTCATAAATAATATTATCTACTTTTAATTTTATGAAATACTAGAAAGTAATCTTATATGCAACTTTACTTAACATGTCGCTAAGATATTCTATCATTCCTGTTACGGGTATCCATGTCTCGAGAGCTCTTTCAGATGAATATCCGTGAAGTCTGAACACGACATTGATTATCTTGCCACTCCAAATTAATTATCGTTAATGGGTACGTTTACTTGAGGCCCCTTCGTGGCTACAGAGAGAGACCACTACGACCAAGCTCCACATCAATGGAGAGGTGTATGAGCAGGGAATACACAGACGCTTAGCATGGACACGCTGCATCCGTCGTTAGCTGCATATTGCTAGTACTGGCTTGCTGTAGAGATATATTCATTTAATCATTTAATGTTGAACACATTTATTTGCAGACAAAGTAGGGTTTCCCATACTACGAAAAACGTAAAATTAAGCAATTTCCACAATTGTACCGAAAGTTGAAGGCTAAAGGGTCCGGAAGGGTTTCAAATTGTGCGCCCTGGATAGCTCTATCAAAATGAAAAAAAAATCGAAAATCACTTCCGGCCTAAATGCAGTTCCGAAAAACCGCCTAAAATCGCGTGTTTCTTTACCCGTTTCCTCCTTGATTCAAATCCTAGCCAAATTTAACATCTTTACATATTTGTTTCTGTAATGTGCCCCTCGGTTCAATACCCTCAGGAGTTTTTTTTCATTTTTTGAAAAATGTCCGCACCAAATGTAGTAATAAGGGCTTAAGTGAAACTCTGCATTGACTCACATTAACACTCGTCTGTCTGTCTGTCTGTCTGTCTGTCTGTCTGTCTGTCTGTCTGTCTGTCTGTCTGTCTGTCTGTTAGATCATCAGCCCAGAGGCTGGTTGGATCCTCAAATAGCACCACCAAAGGTTATGCGGTTATAAGGAAACCGCAAAAACCAATGGCAGCACCAAAATGAGGCGTACTAGGCAAGACGAGGAGTGAGGTAGTTTGCCATTGCTTTCCTCACTGGGTCAGAAAGTGCTATTGCAGCACGACTGACCCTATGAGCAACACCTTTCTTAACACTCAGATGCACTAGTCGTGCTCTGAATGTCATTACTCAGCACCACCCATACCCCAGCAGCTTCCATATTGTCACAGCCATGGATGAGACTGGGACTTCGGTGGAAGCTACACTTTACTCTGGCCTGTGCCAAGAGATGGATACAAAAGTATTGTATCCATCATTTAACACTCGTAGTGGTGGAAAAATAACTGGTAATCTAATCGACCGGATAACAATGATTAAGAAAATTATTGTAATTTTTATTAATAAACAAGCAATATATTCTCATACTTTATTATATTATATTTACCTAAAATTCGTTTCTCATATCCCTAGGATGTTTTCAACATAGAGTTGCTTGCCTGATGGGATAGAACTGCGGATTTTTTTGACATGAATATGGGTTTTTAAACTGAAATATAGACAGATTTGAAAACACTGTGAAATCATTGGGAGGACAGCCAAGAGGTGAGAGTACAGCACTTCATATGCTAATGATTGTAGTAACAGCTCGGAACGTTGTAACTCTGAGACACGCAACTTGTTAGTAGAGGAGTTTTGTGGAACAACATTCGTGTTAATTGTTACTTCCAAACGTACACAGCGAGGCATGATTCAGTTTACGCAAAGAAGGTGCTTTGGGTGGGTAAACGAACTGTGCTTGTGCTCCTACATAACGCTAAAATCATCCGTACCCGGAGGAAAACATGTCCCATCTCCGATTTGTCCAGCACAAGTCTCACATTGAGTAGGCGGGATTTGAACCATAGAATCCAGCGTGCTGCCGTCTAAGCTACGGAAGCTCGGAAATGTTCGGCACATTTCCAAATTTTTAAAATTATTTAATAAAAGCCTGGGCAAACTACTGATAGGCAATCTTCCATCTGGGTAAAATGAAATGGCGTATGGCTTTTAGTGCCGGGAGTGTCCGAAGACAAGTTCGGCTCGCCAGGTGCAGGTATTTTGAATTGAGGCCCATAGGCGACCTGCGCGTCATGATGAGGATGGAATAATGATGAAGACGACACATACACCCATCCCCAGTGCCATCAAAATTAACCAATTATGGTTTAAAATTCCCGACCCTGCCGGGAATCGAACCCGGGACCCCAGTAACCAAAGGCCAGCACGCTAACCATTTAGCCATGGAGCCGGACTGTCACCTGGGTTACTGCCCTAAATGCACAAGAGTGGTCATGATTGATGACCCTCGCACCACGTACTGAATTTATCGACCGATATGATAGTCTTGTGTTATATCACTTGGAGTTAGATTTATAGAAGCCGTTGTTGAATAAATTGTATTTCATTTTCTAAATTCAAAGTCAGCGTAAAAAATAATGAAAATTAACAGTTCCTGATGTTTCAATAGCCAATAAGAGCAGCTACTCTATGACGGATTTTTGACACTGAGAAGTTCTTTTATAACCCTCGTGTGCTGTGTTGTAATTTATTGACAACCAAAGGACAATATTGTTACCTATGACGTGTCAGTTGCACTGCCGAGTACTGTGGACATCCGTATTGAAACAGAGAGAACGTTCGGCTCCACAGGAAGCACTGCACAAGTTCGCTATTTCCTTGCGGCTAGGCGTAACCGGGTGGAGCCGCTATTCTGTCATGTTCAATCGCTCAAACGAATCAATCATAGCAGCTGCCCATGACACGGCACAACATGGATATGTCCATTCTATGTTAATTGAGAAACCGATTCATGTATTATGCTCTCATGAATACAGTGTACAGCCGCTGCAAGGGCAGACGTCTGCTTTAGTAAATTCCAACTGCGGACCAGGAATATTTTTTTACACAGTTATGCAAATAGTACTCCTCTAGTAGACTCAAGGTATACTACGGACTGAGGGGCAGTTCGGCATGCTGCTGGTAAAGCCAGTAATTTGCATGTGGTGTACCGTGTAATGGGGGTTGCCTAACCGAGGTGGAATTGGCGTACAGTGTTCACTCGGAGGACATGAGTTCTATTTACAGTCTAACTGTTGAAAACAAATAGAGAATAGATGTTCATTTATCGACCGGCTTGTAGTTCGCGAATTACAGTTTTGCTAGTCGCTTAACACATGCACCTAAACACACTGAGTACAAAAATGATGGCAATTAGTAACAGTGTGTGATATTATAATCCGATCTATGTTAATGGGAAACAGTTGCACAGGGCATAGAAGATCGATTACTTAGTATGTTCTCAACATGAAAGATGGGATTAATATCAAGATATGAAGGAACACAACTGGCATTCTATCGCATGAAGGAACTATTACGTAATATTACATTTTCATCATCATCATCATCATCATCATCATCATCATCATCATCAGCAACAGCAGCAGCAGCATCATCATCAATTTATAAAGACAATGCCTTGTCTACACAACCATTCTCTGTCCTCTGCTCTTCCTTTCATTTCATTTTAGGAACCATATTGAAGATTCTGTACTAAGTTCTGGGGATTATTTTTCCCTCGGTGGTACTCGGCCTTCCCTTTCCGTGATTTTCCCTTCCAAAGGATTGGTTAGAAAGGTATTATTGTATCGTTAGCATTAGTTATCTCTTCCCTTGAATTTCTTCCAGGATGCTTTTGTTTGTTCTCCTTCCAATATGTTTAATACTTAGCATTCATATCCAGACCCACATCTCAAATGCAATGTTAAATGGGCTTCAATGACACGTCTGTCTTCCTTATTCTTATGGTACAGAGGCATGAACACTCACGGTCGTAATAGTCAAATTCCCTAGAACTGGTAAACGTCGCATTTGCGACGTTATTCACCCTTTCAATAGCGATAGCGTCGTACTGTGTGATTCAATGCAGTCATCGCCGCGAATCGATAGAAATCGTTTAAATTCGATTGAATATTAATCATATTACATAGTTCCCGAAAGCAAACATTACAAGCTTCGTACCTATTGAAGTTTTGGTTTCCGTAGCGGGCTATTCTGAGCGCAGATTGTAAAAAAAAAGTGAGGCATTGTTTTATTTTCGTAGTTCTCGGTTGCCGCGGTTTACAGGTGAGGGCTAGTCGAGGTTGCTGGTTATTTGTACCTGATACTTATTTTCTTATGGTATTTTCTAGTAATGATGGATCATTACAGATCTAGTGACATTTATGAGTGGTTGGAAGATGAAGAAATATTTTCTGGCAGTAATTGCAATATTTCGGTAGAGGATTTGCCGTGTGATGATGACGAGATTGGGGATCAAAATGACTCTGATTATGAAAATGAGTTTGAAAACATGAACTTCGGAACTGGGTAAGAGTATATCCGCCCGAACTCGAGCTTCACGTTACAAAATAATTTCATGCTGGGAACTGTGAAATTCTGACGAATAAAATCAGTGATTTTCGACTGTGGACCTGTGAAACATTTCCTGTTATCAGAGTAACAGATTAAACATTTCCCGATAATTGCATATATGTATCTAATTAGGGTAAATTTTGTGCACATTTTTTAATATTTTGAAATATCAATACTGTTATTTTTTAGTGTTTTTCTGACGCTCAATTTTGAAGACAATGATTCTTCTTTTGACAAAAATTTTGCGTTTTGTTTGAGTATTACCCAATGAAACACGGTCATGAAACTATTATTGTCAATTAAGCACAATTCTTCTGATTTTCTGCGTAAAACGGTATGAAATATGCGATGATTACCTGTATTTTTCATTTCTTAATTGCTTTTTGATACGTGACTCGTAACATAGCAGGAAAACGTCAATCATTTAAGAGAAGAAAGCCTATCAGTTCTAGGGTTTGCATTTGCAGTCTAATGCTATTGTCTTACGCTCAGAATATTTCAGATGCATTACGTAATGAATGACATGGTTAAGCACCGTACGAGAAAACAACAAGGAAATTTTAAAAAATATCAAAGAAAGGAAGATAGTGTAATTTGGTAAATGCCATCGTTAGGAAACAGACGCCAGTGGTCCAGTACATCATCAGCTGATCTAGCTAGAGCAGCTGTTGACAGGGAGGTCTGGAGAACATTGATCGCCAAACTCCATTGATTTCAAGAATAATAATAAGAAGTGTTTTATGCCACGTTAGCTCAGAAACGTTCTTTGCAGCATTTATCTAGTGTGAAAATGATGAACTGTGGAAAGATATCTTCAGGGCTGCTGACGACCGCATCCTAACCCACCGTCCGAAAACGCAAGCTAACAGCTGCACGGCCTGATCCACACCAGTGATTATTCAGTTTATATCATAAATGGCTGACCTCAGTGGTACAATTTGTTGGTCTCTAATTCATGGCAGTGGATTTCCATGCTGGCTGAGGAGGAGTATTGCCGATAAGAAACCTCGTATGGGCCTCCAGGGAAAATTGTGCAATTTTAATAAGAAGAATATATTATCTTCGCATACGTCACCAAAAAACTGTTCTTGTTTGTGAGAGAATTAACAGAGCATAAAATAAAAAGTTTTTGAAACTCCCATGTGTCGATTGTATTTTATTCAGTGTGAAATTTTAGAGTCTGCCTCTGTGGTGTAGTGGTTAGCATGATTATATGCCACCCGCGGAGGCTCGGGTTCGATTCCCGGCTCTGGCACGAAATTTGAAAAGTGGTACGAGGGCTGGAGCGGTGGCCACTCAGCCTCGGGAGATCAACTGAGCAGAAGGAGGGAGGAGTTTTGTTCCATCCTCAGCCATCCTCGAGGTGGTTTTCCGTGGTTTTCCACTTCTTCTCCTAACTTAAGGCCACGGCCGCTTCCTTCCCTCTTCCTTGTCTATCCCTTCCCATCTTAACGTCCCTCACAACGTCCCTGGTCAGCATAGCAGGTGAGGTGGCCGGGGCGAGGTACTGGTCTTCCTTACCAGTTGTATCTCCCGACACAAAGTCTCACGCCCCAGGACACTGCCTTTAAGGCGGTAGAGGTGGGATCCCTCGCTGAGTCCGAGGCAAAAACTAACCATGGAGGTTAAACAGATTAAGAAATAAAGAAGAAGTGAAATTTTTGATCTGATTGAATTTTGGGTAGCATTAATGTAATTTTGGAACATTATTCCTAGCAATATATCTATTTACTTTTTGAATATATTGCCAGAATGCGGTAAGCATGAAATAAATGTTATAATATCAGTGTAAGTTGACTTCAAACTTTTTACGAATTGCAGAGAAGTAACCTCAATCCTTCATTTAATGAGACCGAGAAGAAGATCCTACTGTGACAGATATACGTCACTTGAGGAGTGTGTATTTCCACTTTCAAAAAGTAAATCAGTATTTCTGCGCTTGCATTAGAGTAGTGGAATATTATCGATTGGCATCAGCAATCCAGACCAGGAAGATGTACCAAACACGATCATACGTACGTTCCATGTGCCTTTTACTTTACATTTCTCGCGCGTTTCACACAACTTTTTTAAGGTGGAAATAGCATCTCAATTACATCGCCTAACAAACACGACGAATTATTTAGAGAAACTTCCGAGTAGACGAACGTCTAGTTTTCGTCTGTTAGGCTTACTAACAAACTTCTATGAGTCTCTACCAATTAGTGAATCAAAACGTAGACACCTTCTGTACCTTAACCCTCTTTCGGCCCAATTATTAATAAAGGTATTTCAGCCCAAAAGTATAGCTGCGTTATATTGAGATATGAATCAGAAAGTATGTTAATTTCTATTTGAAATTGAAACTAAGTGAAAATATAGGAACTATCTATCCTGTCAACCATTATCTAATTACTGGTAGATTATTTATGCAATTAATACTAATTTCGTGTGGCTATTTCTAGCTATATGCAGTCCTTGTAAGGCAGACCCTCCGATGAGGGTGGGCGGCATCTGCCACGTGTAGGTAACTGCGTGTTATTGTGGTGGAGGATAGTGTTATGTGTGGTGTGTGAGTTGCAAGGATGTTGGGGACAACACAAACACCCAGCTCCCGAGCCAGTGGAATTAACCAATGAAGGATAAAATCCCCGACCTGGCCGGTAATCGAATCCGGGACCCTCTGAACCGAAGGCCAGTACGCTGACCATTCAGCAAACGAGTCGGACTATGCAATTAATAATTGATCTACCTTGCTTGTACATCTTGTAGCAACATGAAATGTTGGCTTGCATTGAATAAATAGTGAATGTTAGTGTTATTATATTTCTGTACTTTTCCAGATCGTAATTCTTTTACATTTCACTTATTTCCTTATAATAATAACTAAATAAATATCTTAAAAGTTGTTACAATGCATAAATTAATTACTTTCAATTTTAATTTTGAGAAGATATGTTGATATAACCGCAAGTTTTGAAGTTCTGGCATCAATTACCTCACATTCTCATAAACAAACATACAAGCCACACTCGGAATTCACAATATCGGTTCTGCATTTCTTTTTTAGATTTATAAATACCTGCATCAGGTAGCAGCATAAATTAGGAACAGAAACAGATATCCCAATAAGCCAATATTAAGAGCAATTCTGTGGGAATCATACAACCCAGTATACACGGGTTGTCATCGATTAAAACTGATCACTAAACGAATGTGACAAAATAACAAATACCAAAGCACACCACGTAATCCTCAATTTGTAATATATCTTTAGTTATCACGGTGAAAATGTCACTGCCCTTTGGTGCGAAAATATTAAGGCTTCAGAACACTTTTTTTTTTTGCTAGTTACTTTACGTCGCACCGACACGGATAGGTCTTATGGCGACGATGGGACAGGAAATGGCTAGGAGTGGGAAGGAAGCGACCGTGGCCTTAATTAAGGTACATCCCCAGCATTCGCCTGGTGTGAAAATGGGAAACCACGGAAAACCATTTTCAGGGCTGCCGACAGTGGGGTTCGAACCTACTATCTCCCGAATACTGGATACTGGCCGCATTTAAGCGACTGCAGCTATCGAGCTCGGTGCTTTAGAACCCTGGCTGTAATGGTGACTGTGATAAGTTATAAGCGATACAATAGAGTATTTCCCTTATTTGAATCGCTCTGTGTGAAGATGCTTTAAATTTTAAACTTGGGCAGCAAGTGGTTTAAACGTACTTTTTGCCCTTTTGCTTTATGCGATTGAATCATGAACATTAAACCTTAAACAACTGGCTTCGCAGAAGAATGTTCGGAGTCTCATGGGTTGAAAAATGACACGCATTCTCACCCCTGACGAAATCCTGTGTATACCACTCCTTTGTTGGTATTAATGTCAACTTGTATGTGTTTAACAGTTTATCTTTGATTGGTTTATTGGTTAGTCTTGGCAATCGCTAGCATTGTATAACTCGGGGATAATGATGTTCCCCGGAGAGCTTTTACCTTTACTGTTGCATTAAAGCAAACTCCTATGGATGGCATGCCAAGATCTGATTGTTTCAATTATATTGTCATTAATTATTATTAATAACAGAAGACAATAACAGTTTACCTAGAGTACACAATACTGCATTTCTATTTCATCTCGTAATTATCGCGATAGCTTGGAGGGTAGAAAGACACTGTTTTGTTGGTCTAACTGGCCGCTTTGCAGACAACAGAACCCTGCGTGTAATTGCATTCGAGACAATTAAGGAATCCCTTGTTGCTGGAGAGGGATTTAAACAAGGTAACAGACGGACAGTAGACAATGTACTCTGATAGATGAAAACACTATAGTTCCATTCATTCTGTAATATAAAAGATATTCTCCTTAAAAACTCTCTCGTGAAATAGTTCCAATATGTCTGTAATGATTTCCTTTACTGAACATCGTGAGGTTTTGTGGAGATCTGTTAATTTCCTGAGGAACCTGCATGTTATAAAATGTAGCGGTAAGGTACCTCCCTCTTACGCGGAAGACTTGCTTTCCATCCGCGGTCAATCGAGGGATTATAACCCCAGAACGGAAGATGCGCGGATTTGTACGATCAACAGAGGAGCTAACTGATATGAGAGGTAGTGGACTCAGAAATAAAAGCCAAAAATCCCTTCAGGCAAGCAACTCAATGTTGAATATATCCTAGGGACATGAGCTACGAATTTTCGGTAAATAAAATATAACAAAGTACGAGAATTTATTAGTAAAAATTACAATCCTTTTCATAATCATCGTTATCCGGTCGATTAGATCATCAGTTTGACTTTTTCTACCAGTACGAGCGTTAATGTAAGTCAATGCAGAATTTCACTTAAGACTTTGTAACTACATTCAGTGTGGACATTTATCAAAAATAAAAAAATACGCCCAACTGTATTGAACCAAGGACCATACTACAGAAAGAATTATGTAAATAAGTTAATTTGGCTAGGATTTGAATCAAAAATGAAAACGAGTAAAGAAAAAGTGGTTTTAGGCTCTTTTTCCGAAACTGCACTTAGTCCGGAAGTGATTTTCGAAATTTGATTTTTTGTTTGATAGAACTATGCAGGTCTCACAATTTGAAACCATTTCGGGCCCTTTAGCCTTTCAACTCTCGGCTCAATTAAGGGAATTACCTAATTTTACGTTTTTCGTAGTATGGAATCCTCGGTTAAGTGCGGACAGTATCCAGTATTCGGGAGATAGTAGGTTCGAACCCCACTGTCGGCAGCCCTGAAGATGGTTTTCCGTTGTTTCCCATTTTCACACCAGACAAATGCTGGGGCTGTACCTTAAGTAAGGCCACTGCCGCTTCCTTCCCGCTCCTAGCCCTTCCCTGTCCCATCGTCGCCATAAGACCTATCTGTGTCAGTGCGACGTAAAGCAATTAGCAAAAAAAAAAAAAAAAAAAAAAAAAGAAGTATGGAAACCTACTTTGTCTGCTAAGAGATGTTTTCAATTCCTAGAGGTTATCGTCACGACGTCACATCCCAATATCTACAGGTCATCTGCTGGGTAGCAGTCGTAAACAAGGTAGCAACTTTTTAAGCCTTGTAGGCCTAGACAACAAGTGTTACTACCCAAAATTTCATTAATATCGGTGGAAGGATGGCCGAGATATGAATTTTTTTAAAGCTTATATTTCCAGTCTCGCCGTCCGACCTTGAGTAATATAAGGGGGTCGCCAGCCTCAAAGAGATCAGAGTGTGTCAGTGTGTCACAGTACTTCGTCATGAACCAGTCCTCTCGCTCATGTGATAGAGTCCGTTACTCTGTCCGGCTAAGGACCGGGGTTCGAAAGTACGTAATACGAGTGTTGAAAGCCTTCTCTGTGGACTCTAACTTCGCGTGTAAGCGAAAGCTTAGTCACTGATAATATCGGTCTGTCGAGCCGAGTAACATTATTTCGTTTCGTGAATTGTGTAATTGAAGAGACTGTACAGTAATCACTTGATATTTTGAAACTGTGTTAGGCTATTTCGTAAAATTGTGCCATAGTGAAAGAACAATTCTTTTTATGGACAGTGTCACTTTGTTTCGTAAAGGACAGTGCCTACTTTTCTTTCAAAGACTGTGTCAATTATTCCGTGAGAAAAGCAGTGTTGACATTTTCTTTTCATAAAACTGTGCCAACTTTCAATTTCAAAAGACTGTGTCAATCCATTTCACAGAACTGTGCTAACATTTACTTTCATAAAATTGTGCCGATATTTCCTTTCAAGGACTGTGCTGATTCGTGGAATACGGTACCTTCATCTTTTCTCAAGGGACTATGTTAATTTCCCTCATAAAGACTGTGTCTACATTTACGTGTAATATTGTGCCTGAGTGGAAAAATTTATCTCTGAGAAATTACGTGATTTTTGTTAAGACAGTCGTAACAGAACTTGGTTCTCTTTCACAAGACTGTGTCATAAACCATTACTTTCTGTCTTCGCAGAAACTTTAATTTATTTCTACGTGCGTGTGCTAGGACATTGCATGTACTCATTAAAAACAGTGCAGAGACTGTGTCCGAAGGACTTAATTTATTTTCTTTTGCACTGAGATTAAGTGAAGTGATAAACCATCGTATCTCAGAAAGTTCCAGATTATTTTCATTGCCTATCATTTCAAGTTCGATAGTGACTATGGCAAGAACAATATTAATCATTCTCACAGAACTGTGATTTTGAATTCGTCTCCTTTTTTTTTCAAATATGCGTCCAACACCATTTGCAATGGAACTTATTCGACCAGCAAACAGTGTCTCGCCATAATTTGCAGTGCAGTGCGGTACAGAAGTGTCGTATCAGATTCCATTGACATTCTGTGCGAAAGTTTTACATTTCACTGCTCCTTTCATAGGGCTTAGTGGAATACAAAACTCAACAACTATTCCACGCTGCACTATCATCAGACGACCGCCCCAAGTTCGAGTCTCCTTCAACATAAAGGGCTAACAACCGCCGTGGGACGACTTCGATGACGTGGGAGGACGCCGACGCCGACAACGAAGAACGACGCCTTCTCCACATCTTTGAGGACATTCAAACTATTCGTCTGTAAAAGGGGATATAATTTCTATGAATTTTTTGAATAAACTGCAAGTTCCACTTTAAATATGAACTCATTTCACTACCCTTCTCTCGTACTCTCTAAAGCATGAAGCGTACACTCCTTGGCGTCATCCATGCTCTCCACAAAACTGAAGTACGGGCGTTCCTGTTTCAGTATGTATGTATGTATGTATGTATTAGAGATGGGCGCGAAGTAACACTCCTCACAGTGTAATAATAATGTTATTTGTTTTACGTCCCACTAACTACTTTTTAACGTCTTCGGAGACGCCGAGGTGCCGGAATTTAGTCCCGCAGGAGTTCTTTTACGTGCCAGTAAATCTACCGACACGAGGCTGTCGTATTTGAGCACCTGCAAATACCACCGGACTGAGCCAGGATCGAACCTGCCAAGTTGGGGTTAGAAGGCCAGCGCCATAACCATCTGAGCCACTCAGCCTGGCTCCTGACAGTTTCGAAACTTTCGATACAGCACTGTGAATTGCTCCGAAGCAGTTTTACGACACACGGAGCACTTCCGTCTCGAACTGCAAGAAAAACAGTGCTCCGACACGCAGTATCTGGTCAGTGTTTTGCGATGGCGTGATGAAGCAGTGTGTTGAAACACGGCGCACTTCCGTCTCGGACTGCAAGAGAAGCAGTGTTTTGCGATGGCGTGGTGAAGCATGAACGACGCTGCATAGCTAAGTTCAATTCACTGAATAAACTATTCAACGTTATGATAACGATAAAATGTGAGATTCATGAAATATTTATTGAGCAAATGTATAAAATATAGTATGATAAATAGATGAGGTACACTATAATAGTAGCAGTATATAGTCATAAACTGCGTTTGCTTCTTCACTGAGCGCTTACAATAGTACTAAAAGGGGTGAGTTTTACAGTTAAAAGCACACTAAAATGGTACAAAATTTGAATAATTATAACATGATTAATGAAATTTAAGAATAGTTCAAAATATGTATTCTATGTACAATAACAAAGTTAACATAATCCAGTTACTTTTTTTTTTTTACAAATTGCTTTACGTCGCACCGACACAGATAGGTCTTATGGCGACGATGGGACAGGAAGGGGCTAGGAGTGGGAAGGAAGCGTCCGTAGCATTAATTAAGGTAGAGCCCCCAGCATTTGCCTGGTGTGAAAATGGGAAACCACGGAAAAACATCTTCAAGGCTGCTGACAGTGGGGTTCGAATCCACTATCTCCCGAATAGTGGGTACTGGCCGCACTTAAGCTATCGAGCTCGGTAAATCCAGTTACAAATGCATAATAAATTAGTATTCAATATAAAGGAACTAACTTGAATAATTATAAAATGAGTAATGAAATCTAAGAAGAGTTCGAAATCGGAATTTGGACATACATTAACAAGCAACCAAAACTAGTTACGAAGAAACGACAATGGGATAGAAATAGACCAAAACTAGGTTGTGGGATTAATGTTTTTGTTTTTTAATTTGCTTTACGTCGCATCGACACAGATAGGTCTTATGGCGACGATGGGACAGGAACGGCCTATAAGTGGGAAGGAAGCGGCCCCAGCATTTGCCTGGTGTGAAAATGGGAAACCACGGAAAACCATCTTCAGGGCTGCCGGCAGTGTGGCTCGAACCCAAAATCTCCCGAATACTGGATACTGGCCGCACTTAAGCGACTGCAGCTCTCGAGCGCGGTGTGGGGTTAATTAAGGTGTAACACCAGTGAAATCGGTAAATCACGGAAAACCATCATCAAGGCTGTCGATGGTGGGGTTCGAACACGTCATCATCTCCAGAATGCAAGCTTACAGCTGCACAGCCCGTACGGTATTATTGGTTTAGAGGTAAAAGTAACTAAAAGCACTTTTGGATGAATTTTATGTGGTTTCAGCAAATGTAATGGACTGCAGTCAAGCGAAGTCAGCTATTGCTGGAAATATTAGATTGGGAAATGAAGTCTTAAAGGATGTAGATGAATACTGTTACTTGGGTGGTAGAATAACAAGGCAGACGTAAGGAGGATATAAACTGCTGATTAGCACAAGCAAGGAAGGCCATTCTTAAGAAAATAAATTTGCTCACTTCAAATATTGATATCGGAATTAGATATGTTTGAAAACTTTCGTATGGAGCGTGGCATTGCAAGGAAATGAAACATGCACAGTGCGTAAATCAGAAAGAAAGAGAAAGGGAGCTTTCGAAATGTGGTGTTACAAATGAATAAAAAAGATGAGAAGGATAGATCAAATCTCGAATGAAAAGATACTGAATTGAATTGGTGAGAGGAGATCGATTTGGATAAATTTAATGAGAAGAGATAGAATGACAAGACATCTGAAGACACCCAGGATTTGTTCAGTTGGTTTTTGAGGTAATTGTAGGAGGTAAAAACGGTAGGGGTAGATCAAGATATGAATATGACAAACAAACCCGAGTAGACGTAGCACACAGTAGTTACGTAGAAATGAAAAGTTAGCAGAGGATAGTGTAGGATGGAGAGCTGCATAAAACCGATCTATGTATCAATGACCGCAACAATAACGTGAGAATTTTTAACACCACTGACTATTTGTGCGGTTGTGCTGAAGTTTCAGGGTACTCCATCATTTACCATAGGTGACGGGCATTCAGTCGAGTTATTACGTCGTTTTGTATAAACTCAAAATGCAATATCTCACTTAAGTGCTGTTAAAATCTCAGAATTGAGGGGTGTTTTGTGCGAACCTTTCCCTTGTTATTTCACAGTCGCTACTCTGCGGGAAAACAACAGTAATATTTCTTGTCTTCCATACACACTTGTTAGCGATATGTAGGATGTATACTTTTTGTTAGATTGTTCTTCTGAAGAAGGGTAAGAAGCGCCATTTTCTTTAGAAAAGAAGAATCCCCCCTGTGAAATATGTGTCGTCGCTATTTCATACAGTATGACGGGTGCTATCCCTTGTATTGCCACAGCGCTGTTTCAATATATCACCGACGGGAGGGCGCTGCCTTCGCTTGGCTAGGCCCCTGTTGTGCGGAACTAGTAGAAAATATATTGCTGAACATATTAAAGTAGTGTTAGTAATTGTCACTTCGTCATGTCTCTCCATGTAGAGGATGGTTGTCTAGTAGTACTTCCTCTTAAAGCAATGATCACCAACACCATCACTACCACTCTCCCCATGTACGAATCTTAATTCGAATTCGTGAATAATTCGAACTATTGTATGGGCCCCTTGACACGCTTGAGCAACATAGTATTAAAAATTAATACTTAATTCAAATTACTATTTTGTTCAGTTCGAAACAAAAAATTACCATATTAGAACTCACATATTTTCAAAAAACTTAGCACGCGTACATTTCTTCCTCTAAACGGAAAACCATAGAATCATGGATATACCGTAGTTTTGGTTTACAAGACAAGAGAGCGAGTACGTATTCTTTGGTTGTTACCCACTTAATAGCCTCTTATGACATGTAGGCATCTCCTTAGACTCCACCCCAGGGGAGATAAAGAGTTCCGAAAAAATCTAAAGGAAAATGAGTGTATCCGCAAGAGAATAGTAAAGCTCATTAATTGTTAGAAAATGTAAGACATTCTAGACCTCATAATAATAATAATAATAATAATAATAATAATAATAATAATAATAATAATAATAATAATAATAATAATGAAATTATGAAATTAATTATTATTATTATTATTATTATTATTATTATTATTATTATTATTATTGTTACCGTGTTTTTGTGGTAGTTATGCGTGAAAGAAGGTGCGGGGCGGTGAATAGGTCTCAGGCTACGAAATTCAAGTGAATTTAAAATTTAAGAAGGTTATATTTTCTTTTCAAAATCAAGAAATAACAAACATGGCAGGTACAGAGTAGCAAGGCAACAAAAGTACAATTACAGTATTTACAGGATTTGGGCTTCGAGCCCCGCGATCACAATCCTTGAGCAATTAGCTCAGTTTTACCCCAAACACAAGTGTCAACAGAGGGGCAGAGAACCCCATTCATGCCTAGGAGCACTTGCTCCAAAATACACAGTAAGGCCTCCTTGAGGCGCGCAGAAAACAAAATTTTCAGAAAAAGAGCAACTTGCTCTCAAAATTCAGGCCTGTCAAAGGCCCCACCTAATTCCACTTTCAAGCTGTCCTTTCAGGACATATACACAGGGGTAAAATACCCAACCTACTGAGGTCTGTTAAATGACAAGAAGGTTAATTACATGACCTCTAAAATAACAATTTGAGAGGAGGCGATCTGCACTCCTAATACACTTGTTTTTAAAACCTAATCTGGCTCTAGGCCACTAATGCAAGGGCTAATCCCATACTACAGAGGTGACTTTAGAAAAGAACAATTTGCTTTACGTTAACGAAGAATAGGTTGAGAAAAATAAGTTCACCTCAAAACAATATGATTGGGACCTCGAGAGGGTTAAGCACTCTCTATCCCGATATGCAGTTTAAAAGATGGAATAGATACAAGTTTCTTTACATTTTAAGGAAGGTTACATAATGGAAAAACTTCGGAGCCGCCCCGAGAGTTAAACTGCTGAGCAAGCAAGAAAAGAAGTAATTAATCGGCCATTACCTGGTTGTTGACTGCCGCCGAAGAAAGAGGCGCTTCCCGCCCCCTGCTATGTACTTTACACACGAAAAGATGGAACAGAAGTGGCCCGGAGACCCTAAAATCAGCAGTTTATATACTCTCGCGGAAAGTTCGAGGCGTTAGGGGAATGAGAACACCCTCCCACAAACTCTTTATTGGGTAGGATACAGCAACATATTCAAGTTGGGGGAAGATACATCCGATTGGTCAGAAATTAATAAAAGAAATTCGGGATTGGCTAAATTTAAAACAAGGGGAAAGAAAGGGTTAATATTGCCAACTTAAACAATGACAGAAGGAAATTTAACAAAGAACAAACTTTTGAAATTAAATTTTCTCCAAAAGAACAGTTCTTTTTCTTCGCACTAGGGTGCACTATTGTAGTACTTCAGTAGTGTCCTCTAGAAGAGAAAGTTCACACTTCTTACTACCGGTAAAACAAAAATACATCAAAAGTGGCACAGTTCAAAAACTCCAAACTTTCCAAGTAGTGACATCTTCCGAGAAACTTGAAAATTAATACCGTCGATAAAGTTCAGACTTCCTCCAGCAGAGGAGTTTCAATTGGCGCACATTTTAAATTAGCGGCGTGGAGGTGTACCGCCCGGTACAATTATTATTATTATTATTATTATTATTATTATTATTATTATTATTAGCTGTAGTACCCGTCTCTGCTCGGGCACTTTCGTTTAATGTTTAATTTTAGGATTCGTATCAACTGCTTGAACTAATTTGATTAATTTGCAGATTTCTTTACTATGACGTTGATTGATAGTTTACGAACACTTCTATAAATTCAGAGTTATTGTTATGTGTTTAGTTTTAATTTGAGATTATAAGTTCGCGATCAACTATTTCCTTGTGGCAATAAAATTCTCAGGGAGGTAGCTGATCCTTTCAAACAAATAAAAAGTAAGTTATAACTGTAGGAGGGGGGGGGGGGGGGGCAAGGTGGGGACACGGGGCAAGACGGGGTGTGGGTTTCCTTGTCTCCATGGTGCTGCCACTGGCCTGAAAATGGAAACAGCTTGAAGGGCAGATGAAGGTTACACAGTTTGTACGACTTCTAGTCAGTGTGAGTTGTCTGGATACTTGGAGTGGCTTTTTTACTGTTTCTCACCCCTGTGATCTTATACATATGTATCCTTTTGACTTTGATGAGGTAAGCTGGAATTGCAATACATTTGTTCTTGAACACTATCCATTAGACTGTACCTTAATGTATATATATTGAGCTTGTGGAGGCAATTCATAAATAAATGAAGATATTTTTATTCCGTTAGTCTCAGTATAACATTTGGGGCAAGATGGGGACGTCCCCGTCTTGCCCTAGTCCCCATCTTGCCCCAGTCCTAATCTGGCCCTTTAGGATAAATAGTATTTTCCCGATAGGTACTTACAGTATATACTTTCTAGTCATATTTCATTTTTATAAATTATGCCCCCTGGTATAGGCCAAGGGACCAAATACTGAGTGCAAAGGGTAGTGGATTTCTCAATCAGTCATTACCGACAGCAGTGGCTACGCTGGCTAAAGCGCAGCGATAGGTCATGGGGCCAAGCTCTCTGCTGACTCGGTAGACGCGTGGGTTCGAGCCTCACCGTCGGCCTCCTTGAAATGGTTTTCCGTGGTTTCCCATTCTCAACACCAGTCAAATGCAGGGACGGTACCTTCTGACAGTCCACGGCCACTTCCTTCGATACCGTTGCCCAGTTTCATTCATCTTCATCCATTCCATCTCTCATCCCGACGCGCAGGTCGCCCACGGGAGTCGACTTTAAAGATCTGCACACGGCCTCTCAGGAGGTCACACGAAAAAATCGGTCATTCAAAAATCCGTACATTTTTACGATAAAAATGAATTTAAATTGTATTCTTACTCATTATGCCATCTACGAGCCTTATGATAGTTTATTATGGTGTACCTAATACTTTACGTTGATATTAGTAATTCAAGGTTATGGGAATAGATTCAAATTTTAGTATAATTTTTACTGAAAAATGCAAGTTTCCAGGCCAGTGGCAGCACCATGGAGACAAAGAAACCCTCACCCCATCTTGCCCCACATACGGGGCAAGACGGGGCATTGGTAGTATGCACGATTTTTTGTGTGTGGAGTTTTTGTGTTTAACTTTTCAAAAACTATTTTAGTGCACTATGAGGAACAGATAGTGACGCAACAAAATGGAACTATTTATGAACATATTATCAACATGTATAACGCACCTGAACTACTTTTTCCTTAGCGTCCCCATCTTGCCCCCCCCCCCCCTTTCCCTATGCATTTACGCCTCGCACAAAAGATAGATGTACACAGTTTCAACTGTCACCGAGATTCTCATCTATCACTCTGGACTCAACACAAATATTGGTCATTTTTGACATATTCTTGTTCACCCCTTCTCAACCCTCATGCCGACGGTGGCTGAACTTGGACTTAAGGGTATACGGAAAGCCCTATCTTCACAATGTTAATTTACGTCACCTTTAAGGAACATTTTCTCAGAAACTGTTTGACGCAGACTCTTGAAAATTTTATATATTATAAACAGGCATATTAGCTGTGTACTGATGCTAAGATCATTAAAACAAAGATCATTTTTTGGAAAAAATATATATTTTTAATAATGCAAAATTTTTTGCTAATATTCTCCTGAATTTTTTCCAGCCTACTTCAGAAATTTTGCAATATGTTTGTTTATATTGCTTCAGAATATATGGCATAATCTTACAAAGGAGTACTGAAAATTTCATAGTGATATCTGTAATAGTTTTTGAGATAATGTTCCTTTTGCAGGAAAAAAGTAACTTTGTGGGAAATCGCTTCCAAAGTTTCAACATCAATGCATGCCTGGTGCATGGCTGAGATAATCAGTATCCTCTTGCAGTTCATCAAGAAGCTTCTTCTTTGTTGCTCTCCTGTTTCTTCCACAGTTCCTGATGTACTTGGTAGCATTTTCAGATGATCTTAGTCTCTCCATGTCTATAGAATACATAATATTTGCTGTTCGGGAGCCCACCTGCTGCTCTGCCCTTCCCTAATGACCGAGTGCCATAAACTAATCTAATATTTATAGTGTAAAGGCTCTTGTCTTGTTGTAAACTATTTATAGCTGAGGAATTGAAAAACTTGACACTGTATTAACAACAAGCACAGAAAAGTTCTAAGTCAGTAGCAAGGCCAATATGTCTCTTTGTTTTCAAGGAAATTCCATACTTTCCACACTCTTTGCAACATAATTTATGCTTTAATATATCAGATAAAATCGATATATCTATCACTTCGTTAATTTGACGTCCAGTACGAAAGTTATCGTATTTCTGTTGGACACCATTCAGTTTTCTATTAGATGAGTGCTCAGTCCCAGCATCCGTCTTATCAGACGGGGTTTCAGAAATATTTTCACTCACGTTTATTAGGTTAGGTGTATTCGGCCCTGCTTCACATCGTGGAGGTTCTAAACAATGGGTTTTGGCAGAGTTGAAGAAGGACATTTCATCTTTCGCCACACGTTTCCTGAACATTTTGTTCGAAAATCGAGGCATAACTTCCACAAACTTTACATAAACTCACAGAAAGATCTTACGAAAAAACGTGGCCCAACCTGTTGCTAAACAGCAAACAAAGGACTATCAATAATGTAAGCTGTTACAATATGACTAACATACAATAATCTAAGACAACGCTACTTTCAAACAAAGAAATAATTCCTAGATCAGCACGATATGCACAAAAATAATGAAACGTCAAAATGTTGACAATAAGTCATCCGCCATGCCATGGCAGAATACTCGCCGTGCGTAAGACAATAAATTTTTAAAAAATCATTTAAAATGCTTCTATACATTATTTGTTCAAGATTTATATGTCATTTTAAAGAGGAAATTCCAAAGTTTAATAACAACCAAAAAACCTTTTTTTGATTTTTTCCCTCCAAAATTGCTTTCCGTATACCCTTAAACGGCCTAGAGTGTCACAGTTAATCTCAGCGAAGAAAGCCATGGATTCGACACTAATATCGATCATTTTCTCTGAAATGAAATGGCGTATGGCTTTTAGTGCCGGGAGTGTCCGAGGACATGTTCGGCTCGCCAGGTGCAGGTCTTTCGATTTGACACCCGTAGGTGACCTGCGCGTCGTGATGAGGATGAAATGATGATGAAGACGACACATACACCCAGCCCCAGTGCCAGTGAAATTAACCAATGAGGGTTAAAATTCCCGACCCTGCCGGGAATCGAACCCGGGATCCCTGTGACCAAAGGCCAGCACGCTAACCATTTAGCTATGGGGCCGGACATCATTTTCTCTTATTTGTACATATCAATTCTCCCCTACGGGTGCTAGTGGTGTCTTACCCTCACAGTATTTTTGCCAGATAGTAAGTCACGATTGTACCAAGTTTGGTTGGGAGCCGTGCTGGATCCACATATTCTTCCGTAATTTCGTCAATTTTAACATTTTCTTCACCCCTTCTGACCTTCATTCCGGTTGGGGCTGAACTTTGATTTACACGGCATCCAGTGTCATACATTTCCATCTTAGCGATACTGAAAACTATGGATTCGACGCCAATATCGGCGGTTTTCGATTACTTTTACATTTGTCTCCCATAATCTCGGTCATTTTTGGACATTTTCTTCTCACCCCCCATGCCGAGGGGGACTGAACTTTGAATTAAACGGCATCCAGAATGTCACTGTTCATCTCCGCGACCGCGAAAACTATCAGTTCTACACTATTTTTATTATTGTTTTAATCCCACCCCCTTTCTTACTCTCATCCCCACAGGAAGTCACAAATGTACCAAGTTCGATTGAAATTGATCCAGTGGGTTAGGAAGGGATATGGAAAGGTACTTCATAAAACATGGCGACATGTTCCTATCCTTCTATATACAGCATTTTTTTACTGAACTATCATGATACAGAGTAAGTAACTGTCGCCTAGCGACAATCTGTCTTTCAAGGTCGATCCAAACATAAATTTTATTATCATAAGAAAAATACATATCGGATTTCATTCAAACCATTTCCTAAACCCTCTCTGGAGTAATAAGAACAAACTGAAAAATTTTCAGCGAAATAGGTTGAGTAGTTTTTGAGTCATTTTGAGACGAACAAACAAATATTCATATTACTATTATTATTATCATTATCATTACAGCCTCCGTGGTTCGAATCCTTGTCTGAATGGTCAGCATTGAGACCTTCGTTTCAGAGGGTCCCTCGTTGGATTTCCGGCCGGGTGGGGGGTATTAATCGCGTCTGATTAATTCTTCTGGCTCGGGAACTGGGTATTTGCGTGTGTCCCAACAATTTCAACTTCATATTCAAACAACACATCACACTGTCCGGCTCCATGGCTAAATGGTCAGCGTGCTGGCCTTTGGTCACAGGGGTCCCGGGTTCGATTCCCGGCAGGGTCGGGAATTTTAACCATAATTGGTTAATTCCTCTAGCACGAGGGCTGGGTGTATGTGTCGTATTCATCATCATTTCATCCTCATCACGAAGCGCCGGTTGCCTACGGCCGTCAAATCAAAAGACCTGCATCTGGCGAACCGAACCTGACCTCGGACACTCCCGGCACTAAAAGCCATTTGCCATTTCATCACATCACACCACCAATCACCACAGAAACACACACTAGTGATTATATCCCTGCATATAGGCTTGGCATCAGGAAGGGCATCCGGGAGTAAAACGCGGCCAAATACACAGCTGCGACAGATATGGTGCCAATATGCGAGAGTGGCTGTGGCTATTAGGACGACAGCCTCTACGCTTTTGGACGACCACACAACGAGGGAAGAGTGGTAAACGACGAACTCTTAACCAGCCACTCGTGATGCCACGCAGTAGCTAATCCGCAAAGACCTCTGAAGGGGACTGAGACTCAGGGAAAAGCTGGAAGAAGACTTTTAGAAGATGGAAGAAGGAGTTGATCTTCAACTAAGGAATTACCGCGAAGTCCTGCTCCCGAAAGAACCTTGACAGAGTACAGAATAAGAGACCATGGCACATTTGGTAAAGGACTCACATCACTCTGTCTGCCATCTAGCGGACCTAGAGTAAAACGGAACGTCGAAATTGACGAGCAGACAGCCAGATGGCGTCAAATCGAAATGTCTGCACACGGTAACTGAGGCCATACGATTATTATTATTATTATTATTATTATTATTATTATTATTATTATTATTATTATTATTATTATTATTATTATTATTATTATTATTATTACCGAGAGATCAGGATGAGACGGGATAGTGCAGGCTCCCATACTGCGGACATCTGAGGAGATCACCATCAGCAGGCCCATACAACAGATCACCCACCCCTCCTCGAGATCCACCAGAGTGGGGAGGATGTTGAGGATTGTGACTGGACATTGGACGGTTTCACTATGTAGCGTACCATTACATAGCTCTACTAGCAATGCAGGAATCGAAAACGTGAGAAATGATGAATATTCTTCAGATCGACTTCTGAACATCAATTCTGACCGATTATTAGTATACAGAGTGAAGCGAAATTCGCGCACTCGGGCATCGCAGCGCGATTCCAGGTCCTTACTTTTCTATCCTTTTTCTACCTATTTCTAGCCTGAGCCCTGGCCTTGCATATGCTATAGTACCTTCAATACCATGAGCCGTATTACATTTGCCACATTATTTTCCTGCTGGTACCTAACCACACAGTATAGGCCTATATGAGGCATATAATGCAGATCTCGTCTGGTTTGATTTATGTTTGTTAGTGCACAGGAAACTGTATATTACATTCATATTTATTTACATTGTTCGCTGGTAACTTTTTATTACTCTCCACTCGCTTTTGAATTTCATTTATTGCATTGTCATTAGCAATATGTTTTATATGATGGGGGTTTATTTTTCCTGGAAATAATTGAAATCTATGATGGAAATGAATGATGGCAACTTGCTCTTCCATTTGGTATTCATGACAGTTATGAGGTAATACCCAGGATATGGGATGTAGCACATTTTATACAGATGATAGTAAGATTTACAAAAGTGATGAAGTGTTTCGTGTCAACCAGATAACTAGAAGTTGTATTCGTCGTTCACATACGCAAAACCACTGGTTTTGTTTCTACTGGTACGAAACAGTACGCAGTACCGGCGATTATTCCCCCAAGTATTTTTTAAAACAGAACTGCGATTTATTGGAGAAATTTTCGTCATCTTCGTTGGAATGGGTTTACTTTGGACCACACTTGTTCAATTGTTGGGCTTTGATCTCTGCCCAGTATTCTTATATTTTCTGCCGGTGTAAAACATGTTTTCCGCGGTTTCCCGAGAGTTACTTTTCTTCCGGGTTATTTCTCTTTAAATCCATGGACTTCTTTCAGGGTATGTAGTTAAGACCGTCTATATTGAAGATCTGATATTCCCAGTTTTTCAAAGTCCTTCTCAGTTTCTGTCAGCTAAGTGGTATCCGACTCGTTGGCTGAACGGTCAGCGTACTGGCCTTCGGTTCAGAGGGTCCCGGGTTCGATTCCCGGCCGGGCTGGGGATTTTAACCTTAATTGGTTGATTCCTACGGCACAGGGGCTGGGTGTATGTGTTGTCTTCATCATCATTCCATCCTCATCACGACGCGCAGGTCGCCTACGGGAGTCAAATAGAAAGACCTGCACCTGGCGAGCCGAACCCGTCCTGGGATATCCCGGCACTAAAAGCCATGCGACATTTCATTTCAGCTAAGTGGTACGAATCTTCTTGTTATGCCGGAAGATGATCAGGAGATAGGGAAGTTTTTTTGGGAGACAGTCTTACTATATGGCCTTAGAAAGCTATTCTCCTGTTCCTAGCACAATCCGAGGGACTCTCTATATGTTTGTAGAGCTCAGAATCGTGCCGTCTACGAAATTCTTCGTCTTCCTTTACCGGACCTAAAATCTCCCCGAAAATATTCTTCTCTCTGACTTCCAGTGTCTCTTTCAGACCTCTTCGATTCAATTAAAGACACTCAATGGCATACAGAGCTTCTGGTCGTATAACTGAGATGTAGTGCTTCACTTTCAGATGGCGTGACAAGCATTTTCTGTTGTGTGTTGTTTGTCAGTCTCTAGGCTACTTCCAACTTGTTTA